>NW_012101260.1:208537-279463 GCF_000951045.1 Mandrillus leucophaeus
CACTATCTAAAATCATGCAATAAAGGCAAATAGTTGATAGTAAATGCAAAGTCAGGAACAAAATCTTCAAAATTTTTATCAGTGATGCATACAAAGCAAAGGTAGGAAAATAGTGAAAATGATATTAAATGGTGAAGAAAAACATAAATACTACAAAAAATATTATACTTTGATACTTTGGAGGGGGCTGCCATTTGTTTCTCTAAGCAGGCCTCAGATGGATTGAAGCTTGTGAGTTATCATGAAGTGGTAGAAAAGAGGTTACCACATTTGTAATCTTCTGTAACCATAAAACCCGGGGCATGTTTTTTTCTTGCTATTGACAGTGTAAGTCTTTTAAGCTATGTGTTTATACTAGATACCTATTTTATCAAAACTGAAAATTTTATATGATGTATAACCTTTAACTTTTGCATCACTGCTGGAAATACATTTAGTGCTTTCTAATCTGCACTCATGGCTTTGCTTAACAGCTGAAGGCTTTGAACATTTTACTGGTGTTTGAAAATAACCAAACCAGCCACTGCTTGTGCTAAAAAGAGCTGTTTCTGCAGGTTTTGGCAATTTCTATTTAAAGTCTTAGTTTACAGGTAGTGCCTTATATTTGATTGTGAGAAAGGATATTTATGACTTTTTGGCTCTTTGTTCTCCTATGCATAAGCTCAATAATCTTTCCATTACATTACATTATTTGGGTCTTATTTTCATTGACTTTGCAGCACATGAAGTTTTCCTAATCAGATTTTAAAAATTATTTTTTGAGCATTGTCTCTAGTGGGCCACAGTGTGGATTCCTTTAAGTCTATTGCTTGAGAGCTGCTGCACGCTCTCCCATTTCTTTCAAAACATTTTATTATTTCAAGTTGCTTCTCAATATTTAAAGCTTTCTTTTCTGATGCACTGCTTGGTGTTTTCAACCAAGGACACTTGTAATTTTGGGATTTTGAATGAATATCACAAAGGCAAAATATTACCAAATCACTGTCTTTTAGGATAACATGTTCAGTGAACGTAATGAATTGACAGAAGAGATATTTGAGATGTTGTGCATGTGTGTATTTTGCATATTCCTATGTGATTCAATTCAGTGGGATACAGTTTTCTGTATGAACTTTGAATTTCTTGCAGTGAAATTTCATGTGAACAACTGTGATATTGACATTATCCTCAAATTATTCCCCAATAAATAAATTGCATTGGAACAAACTTGTGTTTTCAAAACAAGTGCGATAGCAGAACTTACTGTACTTGTGTCCCAAAGTGCCTTCATTTATTTGTCTGTTTATTTGCCCCTTTATTTGTCTGTTTTTGAGGGCAAGACATATCATGTGATTTTTTTAAATTATATTTTTAAAAGTTTAATTATATTTGGAGGTATTTAGCCATCTTCAGGAATATGAATTGTCTACTTTTAAGATTTAGAGGAATTTTGGAATATGGAGTGTTAAAATAAATGATTATTCTGTAACCAGAAGCATATATTGTCTTATGAATTAGAGCTCAGACTCTAAAATTACTTTATGTAATTGAATCAGCTTGAATACATTTATATTGCTATGTAACCTTAGGTAAGTTATAATAAACGATTGATGTTACTATCTTTAGAGTGATCACTGACTCTACACATTTAATGGAAAAAAAAACAGTCTGGAATTGCCAATTTTCCTTAAAATAATGAAAAACTGTTCAGGAGAGATCATCTTTAGCCAATATATAACCGATTATTACCTTTATAATATATAAAGGTAACATAAATGCAGACAAAGAAAGCCTTGTTTATTTTATAATTTACTGTATCTTTGTCTCCTCTTCAATTTTTCATGTTGAAATGCACCATTATAAAAGGGACTATAAACAACTAATGATAAATACTTAGACTAAGTTCAATAAAAATAAATTCTTGACATTGGAATCCATAAGAACTTGGCAAACTCCTATAATGGGAGTGATATTCAATAAATAAGGCTTTGTGGGCTGTGTAGTCTGTGATGCAAAGGATTAAGCCTGTTATTTCAGCTCAAAAGTAACCATAAACAATACAAAAATAAATGACTATGGTGGTGTTCTAATAAAACTTTATTTACAAATCGGAGAGAAAGATTTTGCCCACTGGCCATAGTTTGATGACTCCATGGAATAAGTCACTCAGATTTAGCAACTGATTTTAGAATATGTACATTTCTGTAACAGTGTTAATCTGTACCAGAGATATCGAAAAGAGCTTTATTTCAGCAGCCTCACATCCAGTATTATCAGGTCACCTGGATTGATTAAATAATTTCTGCAGGACCTCTGCTTTAGTGGTTCTTACAACCACTAAACTTGACCCTTATAACTATACCAAACATGCCTCCCCTCCATAGTGACTGATTTAATTGGCCTGAGGATGTGTTTCAAGTATCCATATTAAAAGAGAAAATACAGGTGACTCAAAAATGCAAGTATGGATTACGCAATTCTAATTTTAAGCCAGGTCTTGCTACAGAAACGTTTGTTAATGTTTTAGAAGGTGTTCATTAAAGTGACTACATAATCACTTATTTTTTTACCTTAGACACATTACTTAATATATTTGTGAGGCAGAGACTAGTAGGTAGTTTTGTCTTCAGTAAAATAGAAATGACTTGGCTCCTACCTAGATGGATCTATAATAATCATTTTGTTTAACACTTGTATGTCAGATTAAATAAACCAAATCAGTAATTATATATGCTAATTTTCTTCTTATTTTCTAAGGCTTGAACATAATGTTATGCAAAATGAAATACAGTCTTTATGGAATTAATATTTATTAACTTTAATATTTATTAATATTTAACAAAGTTTTTCAACCTCACCAATACTGACATTTTGAAATGGTTAATCCCTTGTTGTAAGAGGCTATTTTGTGCAATGTAGGATGTTTAGCAGCATCCCAGGCTTCTAACAACTAGATGCCAATAGTACCCCTCCTCCTGCAGTTGTGACAATCAAAAAATTTTTCTAGACACTGCCAAGTATTTTGGAAAAAATATCAGTTGAGAATCATGGATAGTTACTCAAGTAAGACATGTAGTATTTTTTGTAGTATGTTGTAGATGACTGTGGTAGGCTTAGCATTTTATAAGATGGCTGCTAGTGGTCCTCATCTTCCTATGTTTATGGTCTTGTGAAATATTCTCCCATTCAGAGTTACATACACTTAATGATTTGCTGCCAATAAATTGTCTATGACCAAAGCGGTGGAATGCCGCTTCAAAGATAAGATTCCAAAAATACTCTGCTTTGTTAATCCTCCTTTTAATTTTTTTAATTGACAAGTAAAAATTATATATATATTCATGGTATATAGCATGATGCTTTGAAATATATATATGCACATTATAGAGTGGCTAAATCAAACTACCATATGTACAACCTCACATATTTATCACTTTTTCTGGTGAGAAAACATAAATTCTACTATCTTACCATTTTTCAAGTATACATTTTTATTCGCTGTAGTCACCATGATGAACAATAGATCTCTTTAATTTGTTTCTCCTGTCTAAGTGAAAATGTCTGTCCTTTGACCAATATCTCCCCATTTGCTATACTTCCTATACTCTGGTAACCACCATTTTACTCTCTGTTTCTATAAGATCCACATATAAATGAGATCATGCAGTATTTGCCTTTCTGTGCCTGGCTTATTTCACTTAACATAATGTCTTCTAGGTGCATTCGTGCTGACACAAATAACAGGATTTACTTATTTTTTTAAGGCTGAATAGTATCCCATTGCGTATACATAACACATTTTCTTTATTCATTTATCTGTTGATGGAAACTTAGGTTGATTCCGTAACTTGGCAATTGTAAATAATGCCATAGTAAACATGGCAGTGCAGACATCTCTTCATCATCTTAATTTCTCTTTCTTTGGATGTATGTCTATTAGTGGGATTGCCAAATCATATTGTAGTTCTATTTTTAACCTTTTGTGGAACCTCTATACTGTTTTACAAACTGGCTACACTAATTTACCTAAGATAATTTACCAAACTTTTCTTTCATCGATTTGATATTAGCCATTTTAGCAGGTATGACATGATATCTCATTGTGATTTTAATTTATGTTTCCCTAATGATTAGTGACGTTAAGCATTTTTTCGTATACCTGTTGGCAGTTTGTATGTTTCCTTTTGAGAAATGTCTATTAAGACGTTTGCCCATTTTTTAAATAAGGTTACTTGTTTCCTTGCTATTTGTTTTTCTTATATATTTTAGATGTTATTAATGTCTTATCAGATGTATAGTGTACAAATATATTATTTTATTCTGTGGGTTGTCTATTTACTTTGTGGATTCCAAAAATATTAGAATTGTTTCCTTTGATGTACAGAAACGTTTTAGTTTGATGTAATCTTATTTGTCTAGTTTTGCTTTTATTGCCTGTGCTTTTGGGGCTATATCCAAAATAATTATTGCCTAGACCAATATCATGAATGTTTTTTCTTATGTCTTATTCTAGCAGTTCTACAGTTTCAGCTCTTACATTTATGTGTAATTAATTTTGCACTGATTTTTGTATATGGTTTGAGGCAGAATCTATTTACATACTTCTGCATGTAGACATCTGGTTGTCCCATAATCACTTGTTGAAGAGACTGTCCTTTTCCCATTGTGTTTTGTTGGCATCTTTGTCAAAAATCAATTGACCATAATTATATAGAGTTTATTCTTGAGCTCTCTATTCTTCTCTATTTAGCTTTGAATCTGTGTTTATGTCAGTACTATGATATTTTGGTTATTATAACTTTGTAGTATGTTTTGAAATCAGGTAGTGTGATATGTCTGAAAAGTCTTTTTGCTTGAGGTTGCTTTTGCTATTTGGGGTCTTTTTGGGTTTTATACAAATTTTAGGATTATTTTCTACTTCTGTGAAAAATACTGAAATTTTGATAGAAATTTCATTGACTCTATAAATCACTTTGGGTAGTATGGACATTTTAGCAATATAAATTCTTCCAATCCATGAATATGGGATACCTTTCCATTTGTTTGTGTCTTCTTCATTTTCTTTCATCAGTGTATTACAGTTCTCAGTGTATTGATCTTTCACCTCCTTTGTTAAATTTATTCCTAAATATTTGTGTATGTGTATGTGTGTGTGCATGTGTGGCTGTCATAGATCTTTTATTGTTGCTATAAAAGAATACCTGAGGCTGGGTAATTTACAAAGAAAATACATTTATTTAGCTCATGTTTCTGGAGGCTGAGAAGTACAAGAAGCATGACACCAGCATCTGCTTAGTTTCTGATGAAGCCTTTTCATGCTGTGTCATAACATGATAGAGAAGGTCAATGGGAAAGTGGACACATGTAAAGAGGAAAATTCCAAGGGAGTACCCTGGCCTTATAACACTCCACTCACAGGGGAACTAATCTATTCCCTCAAGAACAAATTCACTCTCTTGTCAGAACAATAACTCACTCACTACCATGAGAAGGACACCAAGCCATTCTTGGAGGGATTCACCCCCATAACCCAAATATCTCCTAGGCACTATCTCCAAACACCACCACATTAGGGATAACATTTGAAAATGAAGTTTGGTGGGAAAAAACTCCAACCATAGGAGTAACTACTGTAAATAACATTGTTGTCTTAATTTCTGTTTCTGGTACTTCATTGTGAGTAAATATAAAGTTAGTAAATTTTGTATGTTAATTTTGCATCCTGCAACTTTACTGAATTTCTTTATTAGTTCTAATAGGTTTTTTGGTGGAGTTTTTAGGATTTTTCCATATACAAAATTATGTCATCTGCAAACAGAGATAGTTTAACATTTTTCTTTCCAGATTGGATGTCTTTTATTTTTTTGCCCTGCCTAAATGCTCTAGCTAGGACTTCCAATTCTGTATTGAACAGAAGTGTTAAGAGCAGGTGTCCTTGCCTATCTAAGATGAAAGTTTTAAACTTTTCACCATTGAGTATGATGTTAGCAATACGTCTGTCATATACAGTCTTTATTTTGTTGATGTGCATTTCTTCTATAACTAATTTCTTAAAGATTTTTATCAACAAGACTCTGTCTTGACAATTGACATATTGCAAGAAGCCCTATGGAGAAACCTAGGTGCAAAGAACTGAGGGAAACCTCCACTCAACAGCATACAAGAAATTGAATCCAACTAATGACTTAAATGAGTTTGAAGTGAATTATTTTCCACTATTTCCTCTTGAAATATATCAAAGAAATTCCTTCTAGTTTAAAATTGAGATTTTGTTGTGATAATAAAATACAATCTTTAGCATGGGCTATAAGTAATTTTTTCTTGATTTTTTTATTGTGATACGTATCAGTCTTCTTACAGTTTTCACAAACACCTTCTTTTCCCTGTTGAGAGTGGGTGTCCTTGCCTATCTAAGATGAAAGCTTCAAACTTTTCACCATTGATTATGATGTTAGCAATGAGTCTGTCATAGATAGTCTTTATTTTCTTTTCTAGTAGAAAAGAATCTGAGTAGCTGAAGTCTGTCACACAGGCAGTGTACGTCTATATGATTGTCGCCCAATAAACACCCTGGACGCAAAGGCTTAGGTGAGCATCCTTGGCTGGCACCATTTTTAATGCGTTCTCACATATCGTTGCTTGAAATGACTACAGGTTTCAGTGACAGCTTGTTTGCTGCTTTGTGAGAGATCCTATGCCAGAGGACCCAGATAGCCTGTGCCTACATTTCTGAAACTCAGGAAAAGTAAGATAATAAGTGTTTACTGTTTTAAAATGCTATGTTTTGAAGTAATTTACTATGCAGCTGTAGGTAACTAATAGAGTGATAGTTAATTAAATATAATTTCTTTAAAAATTTAGCATTCTGATTTTTTTGGTAAGACAGTTTTTAGGGATTTGAGCCAAGTAACTCTCAGCCATTATAATTTTTTTTTCTTTGCCAGTGTTGGAAAGCCTTTATTTACTTTTTGTAATTTATCTAAAATCTCTAATTTATGACTTTTGGGACATATGGTCACTGATGGAGAAAGGAAACACACAGGAAAAAGGTGTTGGTGAAAACAGTAAAAAGACTAATACACATTACAATAAAAAAATCAAGGAACAATTACTTATAACCCACACTAATGATTACATTTCATTATAACAACAAAATCTGAGTTTTAAACTAAAAGGAATCTCTTTGATGTATTTCACGAAGAAATAGTGGAAATGTATAATCTTAAAGAATCTTGGAGAATATAGTACTCGATGTTGGTTTTGCTTTCATATAATCAAAAAAAGAGCATGTCTTCCAAGGTATAAAAGACTAGAAAAACATATGATTAATATAGAATTTAAAACATAGAGGGAGCTGTGCAGAGAAAGCTAACTCAGCAGGCCTGGGTTGTTGAAACCCTCAGATTTTCCAAATAAAGATCTGTCTTCAGGACTGGTCTGAAGCAGGCTTCTAGGAGATAACCTCTGATAGCTTAGACTATTCAGCCTGATAAAAGTATGTTTATATTCTTGAGGTCTTGGGCCATGCTGTATTTGTTTGATCAGATAAGTTTACCCTAACAATGCAATTTATGGTTAATGCTTGTTTTTGCTTTGGGAGTGGTAGAATCTCAGTAACTGATGTCTGTCTCACAGGCAGTGTATGTCTACATGATTTTCCCCCAATAAACACCCTGGACACAAAGATTTAGGTGAGCATCCTTGGCTGGCACCATTTTTAATGTGTTATCACATATCATTGCTAGAAGAATTAACCATATCTCTGTATGACTCCATTGGGAGGGAATGCCTGAAAGCTTTTGCCTGCTTCCTCCTGGACTTTAGACCATGTGACTTATTCCTTTGCTGATTTCAATTTGCATCTTCAAAGTTATATAATAATCTATAACTATGAATATAGCAGTTTTTCTGAGCATCTAAGCCCTTCTAGCAAATCTTCAAGCCTGAGAATTGTCTTGGGAACCTCTGACACAGAATAAATAGTAAGAATCATTATAGATGAATTTAAGGCTTCAGTTCCAGTTGAAATACATGCTAAGGTGCCGAAGTAACTAGCATATCATCCGTACCACCCTTAATAATTTTTGAGGTATTATAGAAAAGTGCCAGAGTAGCTGTGATCATCACAGATCATCAAACATGATCCCAATTTTTCAAAGAAACAACATCAGGAACTACAAATGCATAAGCTTGATATCAGATTCTAGAAATACTCTATAATGTATTTTAGAGCATATAGTGAGCTTATTGAGAGCTGGAGTTACAGAGTAGATCTCTTATAACTGGGGAACGTAATACATAGCACATAATAAATAGAACACATAATACGTAGTAGGTGCTCAAGAATTATTTGTAAAACTAAGCAAGTAGTGTTGGGTTGCAAGACCAAAAAGATATCATTTCTAGGAATTAGCATAGATGAAGAATCAATATAGGAAGACAACCTAACTCCATAGGCTCTTTTAATCAGGTGACATCTAATTAGATTGGCCAAGCATAGGAAAGTCACAGGTAAAGCTTATTTGGATTTCAGCAGTGTGTTAAAATCTTTCATGATTTATTTGTTTACCAGTTGGAGAAATGTAGGCCAGGTGTCAGAAAAATCAAGTATTGACAGAGTTGGATGAGATAGATCCAAATGATTGAATGATGGTTTCCCAAGAGTCATCACACAGGATTCTGTCTTAAGCCTTGTCCTCGCTAAGATTTGTATCAGTGACTTGGATAAAGACAAAAATGTATGCTTATAAAATTTTTAGATAACAAAAAACTGAGAGAAATGGTTAATGTGCTGCATAACAATCAATATTAGAAAAGATCTTGACAGCAATTTGTGTGAAAAAGACTTCAGGATTTTAATCGACTGCCAGCTCCATCAGCTGTGACTGCCAAGGAAGTTAAATGTGTGTCTTATATAAATGCAGTAGCATGTGTGTGTGTTTGTGTGTGTGTATATGTGTGTGTATTTCACACATGGTTGTTAGAAATTATCTCTTAGGAAATCAGTGAATCTAGTAGAATTCACTGACAGAGTTGTCCTAACCCAAAATTCTTGGGTTTCCTCTCACAAGTCAGTTATTGTGATTGTGACCAACCATGCCCTAGTGTGTGCTAGTGTGACCCAAAAAGCAGTTGTCCTAAGTGACCTTATTAATGCAGGAAAGTAAATTGTAAAATGGTATTAGGGCTTATTTCAATAAACATGTATTAAATTGTTTAAAGTGACCCACTGTAGCAAGAATTGTCTGTTACTGGTTGCTTTGAGATCAGAAGGGAGAAAAGATGGATGACCTGCCACAGAGCCACCTGTAAGTGGAAGTGAGAAAACAGGAAGTTTGTAGTTTATTTAAAATATCTGCCCCCCAAAAAAGAAAAAGAAAAAATCCTGTGTGAGAAGGAAGACTGTTAAATTAATAAGCAAATCATTTTAAGTGAAACAGAGAAAGTCAAAATTTTAAAATATTGTTGGGACAACAGAAGATGTTCTAGCATGTTAAAATGGTTTCTCTGTGACCACCACCACCCTACTGTGAAGATCTGTAAGGCTCAGGAAGCTGCTGGGATTCTCTTCCTGTCGCCTTCCCACGTAGGTCTCTACTGGAGCTGTGCTCTCTGTACTGCACAATGCCCTTCAGTGAATCAAGGGGTCACACACCTCGTAGCTTTACTCACTTGCTTGCAAGGGAACCTGCAAGGTAAGCATGTGAGAATATAATTACTTTTGCTAATAAGGGCCTGGAAAGGGGACCACAGGTGAATACCGTGATAAGCTGCTGAAGTAGGCTAGAAGGAATGCTGGATGTTAATACTTCAGCAAAAGCAGAAGGTGATTATTTTTTGCACAATTAAAGGCAGAATGTTAATTATGGCTATGTTTGTCACAGGAGAGTAAATGTGTAAAATATTTGGACAAATTGATCAGTGCTAGCTCCGGAAAAGACAAATAAGCATGAGTGAACTAGGGCCATCCGGTATCAATCACTGTCTTAACATGAAATAGCAAAAGATAGGCCCTAGGCTACTTGGAAGGAGTTAGGTTTATATCCTTTAAAATAATAATTTATATATAGAGAGAGTATATATTTTACATATGCATAATTATATTTGTGTAATAAATTATACATAAAATAAAATAAATAATGATCTGTTATATAGACTTTTAAGGAGGGAATATAATTACTTGTTCTAGTTTTGTTAAATGAAACTTAGAAGGTTTAGATCATGCATTTATCCATAGCAAATTATTCAAATATCTAATATTTATTTGGAATTAGGGTATTGCATGAAATCATTAGCCTTTTACAGTGTAGAGTCTAGAGGGAGACAAGAAGAAGTATATCCTCAATTAAGAGATATTTACTGCCACTAAATTACAACTAATAATACCTTTACTTTTCTCAGTGACCTGGCTCATGAGGAAGAGAAAATGTTTGTAAGTTTCAGATAGAGAGAGAAAAAAAAGAGACAGAGAAGAGATTAACTTGTCCATTTCTTTTCAAGGTTGTATTAGATTATAATAGCATCAATCATCATTAAACAAGGTAACTCCAACAAACAGAATTCTCCCTACTACATGGTGGCTGAATTAACTTAGAGAAAGTAAGGGGAATGGGATTAGAAGAGGAAGGGGTATGGTTTGGCTGTGTCCCCACCCAATTCTCATCTTGAATTTTAATCCCCATAATCCCCACATATCATGGGAGGAACGTGGTGGGAGGTAATTGGATTATGGGGCAGTTTGCCCTATGATGTTCTCATCAATGAGTTCTTGAGATCTGATGTTTTTGTAAGTGTCTGGCATTTCCCCTGCTGGCACTCATTCTCTCTCCTGCCGCCCTGTGAAAAGGTGTCTTCTGCCATGATTGTAAGTTTCCTGAGGCCTCCCCAGCCCTGTGGAACTGTGAGTCAATTAAACCTCTTCTCTTTATAAATTACCCTGTCTCAGGTATTTTCTTATAACAATGTGAGAATTGACTCATACAGAAGGCAATTGTATAAATAGCTTAGTTGAAAAAAGAAATACGAGGGAGGATTTACAGAATTAAATGTAGTCTGCAAGGATTCATTTCAACGTCATCTTAGGCCAGTTTCTTGGAAACAGACTCTGAGCTGACAATTTGCAGGCAGGAGGCTTATTGGTGTGTAACTGAGAAATGGTAACTGTAAGTAGTTAAGGAAAGAAGAACTGGGTGAAGGGAGAATTTGAACTGCAGTCCAGTTCCCATAGAGGCCTCAGCCAATCACACAATGGCCTGTGGGACTACCATAGTCCTTTAGAGTTATAATGAGTTGAAATAAATGACCCAAACATTGCCCCTGGCTCCCTTAACGAGTTGTTGGATCTGGGCTGCCCTTGGGAAAATGGCATTATATTGAGTGAGAGAGCTTTTATCAAATAAAAGCCATTTCAGGGAGTGACTCATCTGTGAGTGATCAATAGCCACTAGGGAAATAAATGTCAGGGATAAGGAAGGAGGTGTCTGGCCTGACTGTGTGACCCTGGTACCCATTACAAACATCTTGATGAATCCCATTCACTAGTTTATCCCCAGAATTTGCCTCTATACAGAGAGTATTCATCAGTTTTAAAGGCAAATACACAGGCAAAATAGTCCACCTTAAGGGGACTATATAACAAATAAGTATTTATTATATTTTACGTATAATTCATTATACTTAATAATATATGTATGTTATATGTGCTACATATAAAACAGTTTTAAAGGATATAAGCCTGACCCCTTTCATTAGCTATCTCCTCCACCCAGACTCTCAAAATTCAGCTAAGTAACTCAAGTTTAGAGTTAGTAATCAAAAAGCATTTGGAGGCAGTTTAGAAGATGAATTGCAAGGGAAAAGGGGTAAAGGCTCTGAAAAAAAAAGAATATTGGTCACAGAAAACAGAATAGTGAAGTCAACATTCACAAAGTTAGTGTGCCAGAGGGGATTAAAGGGAAAGACCTGCTTGCATTTTTTTCCTTAGACCTACTTTCAGAGGTGTAGCAGACGAATTACAGAAGATAGAATTAAAATTGATTCCCCCCATGGGGTCTGCCACTATTCCACCTAAATAATACAGAAGAGCCAGGAGCAGGCATAATGAGAATTCATAATTTCACAGCTTAAATAAAAGCTATAAAAGTCATCAGAATGTTAAACCTGCAAGGAGAGAGAGAGAGAAATGTGTTTTTATTTTTTTGTTAACTCCTTGGTGCAACTCCAAGAAAGGAAGCAAAAATTTCTTAGAGGCCAAGAAATAGAAGCACAAAGGAGGCCTGTGGGGAAGGCAGCATTTTTCAAAGAAATGGCAAATACTTTTTAAAAATGAGATATCTCCTGAAATATTCCCTAGGAATAAAATTAACTCAGAACCCCTAATTAAATAAAATATTGATATTTTAATTTATAAACGCATATGAATGGCTGCGCAATATATTTATTAGAATGTGTTTCAGTTGTGCAATCATTGTATACTGCTCTATGCCATAAAATTGCATAATTAGATACACCAGAACTTATATTTAATACCAACATTTAAGTCTTCTTGCAAATGGTGTTGTGTGGGAGTTACTGCATCTGATAAACTTGCCGGGGCAGAGAAAATTCCAAAGGATGCTTAGTCGGGAGAAAATGTATTGTAGATTTCATATGATAAAGTAGTGAATGTGAACTGGCTCTGGCATCTGGATGCCTGGTTCAAACACTAACTTTACTACTTACAAGTTGAGCTCCAACAAGTTATTTGAACTCTGGACTCAGTTTCCAAATCTGTAAATTGGGGTATTATTTGTAATTACCTCACAGGACACCAATGAATGTTTATGGCTTATTTTAGCATCTTGCATATTTTAATTATTTCATAAATGACAACTCTTGTTATTAATATTAATTGTTGTAGTGAGCAGAAATATGTCTTTAGAATAGAAATGTGTTAGGACAATAGTAAGTGTGGATGTGGAGAATATAATGAGTGAGGATCTAATGAGTAGAATCAGTTATGTTTAGTAAAACTCAGTTACCTGAAATGTAAGAAAGCTAAAAGACTTGACATATTTCTTCTTAATAAATTATTTTTTTATTATTATTTTGAGAAGCTCCTTAGTAATATACATTCAGTATGAGAAGCTCCTTAGTAATATATGTTCAGTAGTTTGATCGGGTCATGTGTTGGGACCCCTAATGTTTCTTCACATTTGATGACAATAAGAACAAACATTTATGAATTTTCTCACTGTTTGTCTGATACTGCTCTAAGTACTTTATATTCATAGACCCAATTAACCTTCCCCAAAACCTTTATCAGGTACATGTGAGTCTCGTTTCAAGGGGAAGAAAATATGATAAGAGAGTTTCTAGTAACTTCCATATTGTTAAATCACAGAGTCAAGACAGTCCCAGGCACTCTGGCTTCAGAGCCTGGGACCTTAAACAGTATACTACATTGTAGTATATCTGCTTACATGTGTCCACTGCACAAACATAGTTAAAAACATTGGTAAGTAAACCTGTTTTTTATTAAGTCAATTCAAGAGAAAAAAAGTTTTCTGATTTCAGTGGCTCACCACTTCTATTATAGTCTGTCCCTTTTTACACTGTTAAGACTATTTACAATCTCACTTCCTGGTAATTCACAAACAGTGATAATTACTATTACTATTTACAACCTCACTTCCTGGTAATTCACAAACAGTGAAAATGAAACAGGGTTTTTAGGTTTTCTCCACTCAACTCCTTTATGGCTCTCTGGCCAAGGGCAAGAATGGGAGCTGTGGTTATGTACATCCCACAGCATCTAACAATGGTGAGTGGCTTATCACGCAATTATGGGAATCAACTGGTGAGAAATAAGGGTGCCACAGTCAAAATAGCCTAATAGACCAACTATCAACACATGATATTGGCAGCCCCAGGGGGATTGCAGTAGGATTCAACTAAAAGGATTAACTTTATCTTATAGTCACGCGTATTTGAGGTAATTTGAAAATCTACTTTCAGACGTTAGATGTTTTCTCTAACACTAAACAGCAATTATTTCTTTAAGATCATATGTTAGTTTGCTAAGGCTTCCTTAATGAAATACCACTATCTGGGCAGCTTAAAACAACAGAATTTTTTTTTTTTTTTCTGACAATTTTGGAGGTTAAAAGTCCAAGATCAAAGTGTTAGCAGGGTTGGTTTCTTCTTTCCTTGGCTGGTAGATGACTGTCTTCTCCCCGTGTCTTCACGTGGTCTTCTCTCTGTATATGTCTGTTTGCAAATTTTCTTTCCTTATGAAAACATGAGTCATATTAGATTAGGGTTCAATGACTTCATTTTAACTTAATTATCTCTTTAAAGACTCTATCTCCACTACAGTTGAATTCTGAAGTACTAGGTTAGGACTTCAACATACAAACTTTTTTGGAGGACACAATTCAGTCCATGGCACAGTATCAGTGGAATAAAAATCATTCTACTCTACCATACTAGAACAATATTTTGGGCCTGGCTCATGGCCCTGTAATCCTAGCACTTTGAGAAGCCGAGGCAGGGGAATCACCTGAGGTCAGGAGTTTGAGACCAACCTGGCTGACATGATGAAACCCCATCTCTACAAAAAATACAAAACTTAGCCGGCCATGGTGGTGGACACCTGTAATCCCAGCTACTTGGGAGATTAAGGCAGGAGAATTGCTGGAACCCAGGAGGTGGAGGTTGCAGTGAGCCAAGTCACACTTCAGCCTGGGTGACTGAGTGAGACTGTGTCTCAGAAAAAAAAAAAGAACAATATTTTTCCACTGTCACCCAAACTTACATATATTATTTCCAGTTCAACAGAAGCTTTAAGTTAAAAAAGATGATTTTAAACTTTGCTCAACATGGTCTACTAATAAGCTGGCTGCATGAAAGTGAGTTGGAATTTCTTCCCCATACAGTCTTTTGTTCCTTTGATGGGAGATGGCAAAAAGGAAAGCTTTGCAAAGTCACACCTCATTTTGCATACTTACTAGAATCAAAGATGAATGTTCAGAATATGCACAGATGAATAGAATGTCTGACCTTAATGTCATTTTTATTAGAATATACTAAGCCTTTTGTTTCTCAACTAGCAGTAACTATGGTTACACTTCTCATATTTTCTGAAAACCATTGGTTAGAGCAGTTTTGTACCCACATATTCTTCATCATAATGATCTGAAAAATGAATTACTAGACACTAAATTACTAAACTTTTTATATATTAGGGTCCTCAAAATTTTACAAATTAACTGAAACTAAAAATTCAAGCAAAACAGTGACAAAACAGTCAAAATGTAATTTCAAAGTTAGCGATTTTTTGTTAAGTACATAATTATGGAAGAAACATGCATCTTTATATATCTGAAGTGTTGATCTACATTATTTTAGTTCAGTATTATTACTTTATTTCTTCTCCCAAATGTTACTGAGAAGTAAAGAATAGATTAAGTAATTTCCATGTTCTTCCCTATGACAGCAAAGAAAATATTATTTAAATAATGATATATGGAGTAAGTCTGAGCCTAAGTTAGAACTCTAGTGTATACAGTGGAAAACTTGAGAGGCTTAAGAAAGACTTAAAATCTCATTTAATAGAAACTTCACATATAAATATAAGTAGACAAGATTGCATAATGATCCTCCATGTAACCATTATAGATAGCCTCAAGAGTTATTAAATAATGACAAATCCTTTTCTTTTTGATCCATAACTCCACTGACACCCCCTTTCACTTGATTATTTAAAAGTGAGAGCCTAAGCAACATAGCAAAACCCCATTTCTACAAAAAATTAAAAATAAAAACTAGCCAGGCATGGTGGTTTGTGCCTGTGTTCCTAGCTACTGAGGAAGCTAAGGCAAGAGAAGCATTTGAGCACAAGAGTTCAAGGCTATGGTGAGCCATGATTGTGTCACTGCACTCCAGCCCGAGTGACAGAGCTAGACCCCCATCTCTTAAAAAAAAAAAGAAAAGAAAAAGAAATGAGTTCCAGGCATCAAAAAATTTAGAAATATATATTTGAGTATGTAACTGTAAAATATAATGGTTCTTAATAAGTACCTCAGAGTAGGCTGGGTGCAGTGGCTCATGTCTGTAATCCCAGCACTTTGGGAAGCCAAGGTGGGTAGATCACTTGAGGTCAGGAGTTTGGGACCAGCCTGGCCAACATGGCGAAACCCCATGTAATTTTTGTAAAAATACAAAAATTAGCTGGGTGTGGTGGCGCATGCCGGTAATCCCAGCTACATGGGAGGCTGAGACAGGAGAATCACTCGAACCCCTGAGGTGGAAGTTGCAGTGAGCTGAGATCATGCCACTCCAGCTGGGGCAACAGAGTGAGACTCCATCTCAAAACAAATTATATATATATATATCACCGTAGTATTCACATGCTGTGCTGCTTCGATTAATTTCTTTTTTAACTAAATGTCTGGTCACTTCACATTTTCCAGATTATCATATATATATAGTTATGTATTTATGTATAATAAAATACATGACATATATTTGCCATTATATTAGTATATGATGTATTCAATATATTCAATAAGTATTCAAAAATATTTGAAAATTCAAATGCAGTCTCTATATTCCAACTGGTTAAAATGTTGCTTGTCTTTTTTCACTTGCTATCTCCACTTCCCTTTTTCTTTCTCTCTGTTTTTCCTGTCATTTTGCTGTTGTTTTTGAGGAAACTAAGTCATCTGTCCTAGAAAGCTCTCAACACAGAAACTGCTTTTTGCTGACTGTCAGTAATGACAGAAAAACAATTGCCTAAGTTGCCTGTTGCTAAGAATATGTTTTCCAGAATAAGAACAGATGAAGATAGGAGGCAGGGGAAATATTCTCTGATGTCCAAAGTTTGTGTGGAAAACTAGAAAGAAGGCCAGAACAGAGATTAAATCCTGACTCTGAGAAGGACTGGCTTGATATGAGGCAAATTTTTATTTTTCCGGGTGTCAGTGTCCAGGTATATAAAATCACATATAAGTCCATCATAGTTAAATCACTGAAAGCCAAATACATTTTTTTAAGTTGTGAAGGCAGCTAGAGAATAAAAGACACGTTTTTTATAGCATAACAGTAAGAACGATAACTGATGTCACAATGAATACATAAAACAAGATATCTTGAAAGAGGAGTGGAGGTGAAATGTTTAGTGATGTTAAAAGTTTATGTGAAATATTAAAAGGAATAACCTGTGATAGAGAAACAAACAAACAAAAAGAAATTATATGGTTTAAAGCTTTGGTTTGGGGCAACTGAACCAAGGTCAAATCTCAGCTTCACCATTTTGTTTCTAAACAGCTTGTGGTAGTTACATTGACTGATTCTTAATTTTCCTTATCTTTCAAATGGTTATAATCATGTCTACCTCATGGAGATGCTGTAAAGATCAAAAGATAAAAATCAGTAAGTTCCTTAATAAGTGTCATAGCTAACCACAAATTGACAAATGTGATTAGGGGAAAGAGACTACACAAAGGAAATATAAATAAAATGACCCTGAATTTTACATTTCATTCATGTTTATGTACGTGTATGTGAGAGGCTGAAGTAACTATCATCACAGTAAACCCAATATTTGAAATAATTCATTTGAAAAATTTATTTTCTTTACAATTATTTTCTAGCTGAGTTAGAAGGTTTTTGGGTTTTTTTATTTTGATTTTTTGTTTGTTTGAGATGGAGTTTCACTCTTGTCACCCAGGCAGGAGTGCAATGGCACGATTTCAACTCACTGCAACCTCCACCTCCCGGGTTCAGGTGATTCTTCTGTCTCAGCCTCCACAGTAGCTGGGACTACAGGCACCTGCCACCGTGGCTGGCTAATTTTCATATTTTTAGTAGAGACGGAGTTTCACCGTGTTGTCCAGGCGTGTCTCAAACTCCTAACCTCGGTTGATCCGCCTGCTTCAACCTCCCAAAGTGCTGGGATTACAGGTGTGAGCCACCGCGCTGAGCCTGGCTTTTTTTTTTTTTTTTTTTTTAAATACATAAGGAAGACATAGCCAGAAGGATGTGAGAAGGGATATACAGGTGCTCAAACTTTATTTCCCTGGCTGAGGGTACATGATTGTTCTTTGTATTATCCTCCATGCTTGTCTTTATGTCTAAAAGCTTTGTAATAATTTCCAAAATTATAATTTAATTATGGTTAGCTAGCACTAAGAAATGAAAAGTCTTCAATAAATCTGTGGGATAATTTAGTTTCAGCTAATGACGTATAGAGGTGTGCAGAATGTGTTAATGATATGTTATATTACAGCTGTCGATTACAAACATCTTTACTTCCTGTTTCTCTACTCTTTATCTGTTTAATATCCTCTTTCTTATATACCCAAACACCTCTCTTCCTTTAAGGATATTAAGTCGCCTTTGCAGTTATTAATGTTATATTGGTTGAAATAATTTAGGGAATGAGGTCAACAATGTACAGACTAGATAATGTGACTTCTGGACTGCAGCAACATTGGCTGCAGTTAGCCAGGAAAAATTTGTTAGATTATTGGAAGCCGTTTTTATTATTTTTCATTAAATTTTAAATGCATTCTGCTTAGTCAAGGCTACATTGAAAAAAAAATGCTCACAAAGGGTTTTAATTGATAGTTTTCAGTGCTCAATCTATTGTTTTAATGAATGATATATAAACACGTTTGTTTATATATTGTTATCTTACTTCATTTATTTTTTTCATAATTATTAAAGCAAGCTCTGGTATGAATTAATGAAGGTATGTCGATTTTAGTAAAATGAAAGGATGCTTCAAGTTTTTTATTTTTCTTTATAATTTTTCAAATTACTCTTTAAATGTATCACATTTTTAGGGATCATAGTTCAGGCTTGCTCTAGCTGACATTGTTCTCTCTAGATATGTGTTTATCACTTTGGAGGAACTGTTGTGTTGTTGAGTGTTTTGGAGAGAAATTTTTATAAGAAATAGTGTTTATTTAGAACAAATAGGTTGATGTTTTCTTAGAGCGTTTATTTATTTGCCACTTAGAATATACTTCAGGTTCTTCGGGTAGTAGAACTTAGTTTTTTGTTTGGGTCTCATTCATATAACCCATGTATATAGAATGATGCCAAATATAAGTCACCTCCAGAGCATATGTGAATTAAGGATCACGCCAGCTGTACATTCCTCTGTCAGACCACAGTAGTTGTTTCAAAGATGGGTACATTACCTACGTTAAGCCAATCAGAATGAACAAGTTGGATGTGGAGCGGTGAGAATACACTTCTGGAGGCCAAGATCTGCTTGGGACAAAGAAAAGACAGCCTTGTAATAATAAAACAGAAAATGGAGGAAAGATGATGGGAGAGAGGGAGGACAACTGAATTATTTTGACAAAGCACCTGATTGACCACATCAGAAGTTAGCATATCCCTTGATCCTGAAATCGAGTTTGGTTTTCGTTTTCTGGATTCACCAATAAATGAGTCCTTATTGATACAATTTAATTGATCATGTTTAAACTGCTGATGCTATAAAAATAAATTACTACAATATTAAAAATAATTCTGGGTGTTTATTATGTCTTTGTGAAACTAGCTTTTTGATCCCATGTAGCTTTTGAACTCAACATTTTAGTTTTTATCTGATGTTTGAAGTAGCCCAAAAAACAGCAACTACATTCTTGCCACATATTCACAGGCATGCAGGCAAACTTTTAAAAAATGTAGTCTAATTAATCCCCAAGTATCTACCCTGTTTGAGCCTCTTTGCTTCTCACCCTCCATGTATATCTCATGAAAATATTTAATCTTATGGATTTATGAGTTTGTTTAGTTAACTAGATAGTTCCAATATTCTGCTCAACATTTTATAAGTCACCAGAGTTTAGAAATGCCATATTCCCAGTGTTAGGTATATATTGAAAAGTCTTTTATGTTATAGACAATTTCCTTTTTCAATCCCCAAGGGGGCATCAGGGTCAGAATCAATGACACTCTTATTCTCAGGTTGCTGGCGGAAGAACTAATTCCGTGACAACGGCTCTCTATCTCTGACCTCCAAACCCCTGCATTTCTGATGAATGGCACCCTAGGAAACGAGGCTTGACATGTTTGCTTGCTTGCTTGAAATCAATCGAGAAAGTAAAAAAGTACTTTAGAGATGCACGGGGTTCTCACATGGATTTATTGCAGAAAAAAATGTATTTATTTTCTAATAAATAATTTACTTCCTGAATTGGTTTTTAGGCAGAGAGAACCATTTGTGTTTCAAGAGGTATAAGCAAGAATGATGATTGAGAGCTTAATATAGACATAATCTCTAGCTCTCACTGATTAGTTCTCCATGGATTTTTGCCATGGATTAATACACAGCTGCAAAATTTATGCAGTAATCCTCAGCTATGCAATTTGGTGACAGGCTTTATTTTAGAGCCATTGTCCCTACAAATAATTAGAACACAACATGTATCAGTGCTTAGTTTATATCTTCATACTGATAGATAAACAAAGGGAAGACAATAGCCTAAAACTGCAAGGAAGTCAACACAGAGATGAGATCTGACAGTAAGATACATTATGTGTGAGTGAATTGGGTTATCATCCAGTAAGAGCAGGGTGGCTTCAGAGCAGTGATGGCATGTGAGTTGTACCTCAAATACTGGCTTGGGTTGTGTGAGAATTATGCATTTCTATTAGGAGTAGAGGTGGCAGGAATAATGCAGGCAAGGCATGTTTGTGAGCAGGAGATAAATCCTGGTGGAACAAGGTGGTCACACTTGGAAGAAATGAGACATAATGATAGAAGTGAATCCTGAGCACATGGTTGAGACAGTCAAAGGGTTTTGGAATTTATCCTGTGAACGTTAAGTGTTCTTACTGTTTTTAGGTCTCTGCAGGTAGCTAATGAGAAAAAAAACCCATCAGGTTAGCATGCATTGTTTTGGCTTCTGGAAAATCAAATTAGGGAATATTTGAGAAAGCTCTTTTCATCATAATAACTGATTCCAAACAACAAAATGGAGTTGAAAGTAGCCAATGTACCATTCTCTTTGAATGTGTGGAAATGACAGGATTAAATTCAATTAGTTTTGAAATCATCTCCTATGATTAGAGGAAGGCAGCATAGTTATCTCACCTTAATTGGCAGTAAAATGGAAGACAAAGTTATAGCAACATGGCTTTGGGGAGAGACCTGGGACAAGTAAGATAATGTTACATGGCATTGTTGAGATGCCGTGGGTTATGGGAAATCACAGTTTCAAATACTAACTCATAGCATAGAGATGCTAAGAAATAGCTACCGTAAATAAATGAATATGCCACTCAGCAGACAGAAAGAAGGGAAATAAAGAAAATTATCTTTAAAACACATAACAATAATCAAGGTTCCAAAACTACTAGACTTAGTATATAGTTATCACCCAGACCGGAGACCACTGTAGGTCTGAGAAATAAAGAGATATTATCAGTCAAGCAAAAAGCAGCACTGTCGGGAAGGTATAGTGAAGAGTGTTCTAGACTCAAGTGCAACTTCAGAGAAAGTATAAAATTGATAGATACTGTTGGGATAGAAAGAATAAGGAAAGAATAGGCAGAAGACAGCTTAACAGTTGAGACAGGTTTATTGAGAGTAAATCTGAGAAGGACTTTTGGCCGGCAGGGTGAGGAGCAAAATTCTCTTACTGCCCGAGGCTTCTTTAAAGGGCCTGGTGGAGAAGTGTGCTTTGAGGCAAAATTTTATTACTAAGGGTTTGGCAAAGTGCTGACTGTTTTGTTATGGTTAGCGCGTTTATGCTCTGTTGAAGCTATGGGCAGGGCTGACATTTGCAGTTTTGGCCAGGTGGCTTAAGATGGTGGGGTATTACAAAGATAACGGTACTCTTGTCCTATCAACCTGGACTCTGGTTAGATAAGGAGATGGGCCAGCGTGCTTTTATGGCTACTTCCTGCTGAAAGGGGGCTGTGAGATGATTGGTTCCAGATTGACTAGAGGAGTAGCACCCTTTTCAAGTATTCCTGGGTGGTGGCTTGTGAGATAGCTGTGATCCTGCTGGTAAGGAACTTTTGGAAGAGGGTTATTAAACATGGTAAAAACAGTAATTCCAGGCAGATTATTATTAGAAGGACTACGAAGGGGAGAATTCGGGTTAATAATTTACCATTTAACCAGGAACTGATTTGGTTTTTTTGTTGCTCCCTAATTCTTTGAGTTTTTTTGGTAAGTTTTGAGGCTGCATCCCTTATCAAACCTGACTGGTAGAGATAAAAGCAGCATTCTTCCCCTAGAGAGAAGCAGAGACTTCCCTTCTCTGCTGTAAGGAGGCCAAGCCCTCTCGAGTTTGGAGGACTACTCTAGTTGAGGAGTCTAGCTGGTCTTGAATTTTTACAAAGCCTTTGGCTATACTTTCCAGGGATTCCTGTAGGTCCATGGAGAGAGCCTCAAAATATGAGAGTGAAATGGCTCATTCCCCAGCTCCTAAGCTGATGCCCATCACAGCCAATAAGGGAATGATTTGGATTGTCCTTTTCTGTTTGACATGTTGAACAGGAGGCACTGACAAGGATTGGTTAGGGGGTAGTATTCCAATGGCTAGAGAAAGGTAGCCCAGAGTACAGGTGCCTGTCCTATTGGTTGGGATGCAGAGGTATGTGTTGGTGCCACACAAGAAAAACAAGCCTGCTTCGGAAATGCAGGTAGAGATGTGAAGGGCAAAAAGGTGGATTAAGGGCCTCTTTTTTGTGTGGTGGGTTTCTGGCTCCAAACAGACAGTGGAGATGCAAGGGAGGCTTCAGTGATTGTGGAGAGGTGTTAGGAGTTGACCTTTGTATATTTAATGCAATCTGAAGTGGCACCAGTTATGGATAGCCATGGATAGAGATGTGTGTTGGGGATACAGCAATTAAAAGATGCGACTGTGACTACAGTGGGGTGGGAGAGCTGTAAAGCGGACTCGTTAGAGGAACAACCCGTTGGCCTCTGGTGAAACTTGATATTCAACCTGGTTAGTTTGATGCTCCGTAGGATGCTGGATAAAAATGGTTTTGTTACATTCTCCTGGGGTGAGGGATCCTATGGGGCATATACCTGCATGGCTGAAAAACAGAGTAGAACCTGTTGAAGGAGGTGGGCATGAAGAGCAATAGGTCCTTCGATAAAGGGGTCAGAGGAGGCATATCTTGTTAGGGAGTTATAATATGTTTGGAATAGTTTGTTCTTTGTTAGCAAATTAGTTAGCGTACTTGCCAAGTAGAGCGCCTGCCCTTTCAAAGAAGGAAGACTCCTTTTGGAGTTTGTAAATTAGAAACGTTTTTTGAGTTAACAGTGTAGAGAGAGGCACTGGTAGGGCGGTATATGCCGACCAGGAGAGTGATAGGCACATTCAACAATTATGAGCATAAGAGGAATTAGCTTGCCGCAGAAGGTACTGAGTGAGATTTAAAGAGTGTTCCAGATGGTTAATGATTAGTAGTGACTTGATGGGAACTGAGGATTCCATTGTAGCGAGGAAAAGCAAACTTAGGTAAGAAGGAACAGCAGGCTGATGGAAAAGAAAGTTATTTGGGTGGGGGAGAAATCCTGGAAGGTATCTTGAAGCCATAAGTCCCACAGAAGGTTAAGGATTTGATTAGCGGAAACTAGAGGCTCCTTGTGAGGGTACCAGATAAGATCTGAGCTAAAGAGTGTGAGGAAGAGGCAAAAATTTTGGAGAGAGAGACAGAGTTGATAGGTTTTTAATGGAGAGCCTATTAAGTGGAAATTTCTTCTTTGGAACTCTTGGTTAGGCAGATGGATGTAGGCCCTGTGGAAACACAGGAAAAGGTTGGGAGGCGTTTAGTTTGTGTTGGTTGGGGGCTGGATGAGGGAGGATTGTTTTTTTTGAGGGATGAAAGGTGGAACCAATTAACAATTTTCTGAGGGCATTTTTTAGAATGCCATTTGTCCTTTTTACCTTCCCAGAAGATTGAAGTCGGTAAGGGATATGGAATTTCCAGGTAATATGAAGGGCTTTTATGAGATTTGGAGTGATTTGGGTGGTGAATTTGGGATTATTATTAGATAGCCTCTGTGGATTTTGGAGTAGGAGGGCTGCTAGGGAGTTTATTTGGTTTTGTGTGTGCTCCAGTTGGGCTGCTAACTCCGTTAGTTTCTCCTTTAGTTGAGCAGACAAGAGAAGTGAAAAAGCTAGACTTATAGAACTAAGGCCTATTGCAGAGGAAATTCCCAGAGCAGGGAGGATGGCAATTAATTGGACCACCCTTTCTGTTTCCACATGTGTGTCTAGCGGGAGGGGAAATTTTTGATCCTTTGTGGTGACAGACAGGGAGGCGTTTAAGGGTGGTGTTTACATAGGAGTTTCCTGAATGCCCCTCATGCCAATAACAGAGATGGAGGAACGGGTTAAAGGACCTTGGTATTTAGTTAAAACAGATGAGCTTGCCCCAGTATTTAAAAGGAAAGAAACAGTTTTACCAGATACCATCCCAATTATCCTGGGTTCTGGGGACTCACTGGGCGTGGGGGCAAAGGATCCTGGGCATTTTCAGTTGTTTGTTGACAGTGCCAGCAGAGAAGAGATTTTATTATGTGGTGGTTAAGGGGCTACTTTTTGGGCCGCACCTGAACGGGGAGGGCGTACCTGTTGGGGGCAGTCCATTTTCCAGTGTCCCCATTGACCACATGCCAGGCATGGCTTAGTGGGGCAGGAATGGGGGTTGGGGAGGGCTTGGGCATGTCTTTGCCCAGTGTCCAGGATTGCCACAACAGAAGCCAACTCTTGGGGTATTGGGAGGATTCCCTTTTGGGTGTTCAAGTGGGGTTTGAACAGCAGAGATAAGCATTTGGTATTTTAAGCGAAGATGCTTTTTAAATTTGTTTTCCTTTTTTTATTTGTAGAAGACACGAAAGGCAGCACACACAGGTTCCACTAAGGAGTTTGGGGTTCCTTTCCCAGGTTTTGGAAATCCCACATGTATTCCAATTCTTCTGGTACACTGGGCAAGAACCCAGGCTGTCACACTGGCCCCCTGTCCTTGCAATAAGGCAGAGCGTCTATTGAGCTGATTAACGCAAGCCATCTGCAGATGGCAAAGCTGAAAGAGCACACTGTAACACATGCCCACTTGGGCTTCAGGAGTCCTAGATACTGTTGTGGGGTTGGAACCCAAAAGCTCTCCCCAGGGTCTCTGCACCTGCCCACCTCCATGCTTCCCTTAGGGATTTGGGCAGTGGGGCACCTAAGGAGCGAGCCATATCTCTGTTGCACACCCTGCGATGGGGAAGGGAACTCTCCCGTTTCAATGGTAAGCATGGTGCCCAGTGATAGAAGGATACTTTAAGTGCTAATCACAAGAATGAATTGTCTTTCCAAATATCACAAAAAGATTATTAAAAATTATTTTATTGAGTAATTTGCCCTACCTCATTAAATTTTCTATTATCCTTGCTTTGCTACGTTTAACCTGGAACTTAAGCCAATATATACAGTTTATTGGAAAATCTTGATCCTAGGAGATGTTTAAATTTTTAATTAAAACATTATCGACTGCTTGCTTGCTATGTTCTGTGCACGTTACTAAAGATACATAGATAAAAGATAATGTGACAAGGTGCAAATTCTAGAAAGTTACATCAGCTCATAAACAATTCCTCTAAAGAGTCAACTGAGTTAGTGAGGGGTGGAAAGGGAAGAAAGTAATCACAGTGTCAGAGGCATGTGAACTAGAGCAACTCCATCTTGAATAGAAGCTGGGTAAAATGAGGCTGAGACCTACTGGGCTGCATTCCCAGATGGTTAAGGCGTTCTAAGTCACAAGATAAGATAGGAGGTCAGCACAAGATACAGGTCATAAAGACCTCGCTGATAAAACAGGTTGCAGTAAAGAAACCAGCTAAAACCCCCAAAACCAAGATGGCGATGAGAGTGACCTCTGGTCGTTCTCACTGCTACACTCCGACCAACACCATGACAGTTTCCAAATGTCGTGGCAATGTCAGGAAGTTACCCTATGTGGTCTAAAAAGGGGAGACATACGTAATCCACCCCTTGTTTAGCATATCATCAAGAAATAACCATAAAAATGGGCAACCAGCAGCCCTCAAGTTTACTCTTGTCAGTGGAGTAGCCATTCTTTTATTCCTTTACTTTGTTAATAAACTTGTTTTCACTACTCTGCAGACTCACCCTGAATTCTTTCCTGTGCAAGATCCAAGAACCTTCTCTTAGGGTCTGGATCTGGACCCTTTTCCTGTAACAAAAGTGTTTAGAATTTTTGGAGTCTCAATTTTGAATACTGATTTAATAGCGAGGAAAGGTCACTCTTAATTTCAGTTAAGTTGACTGTTAGATGGAAAGTCCTATATAAGCATTGAAAATGAGCTCACAACCTGGGACAAATTTAAGACTACAGGGAAAAAAAATCACAGAGTTTGACGTAGTGGAAAAAACATGGACACTGAAATCAGTCAAAAATGGGTTGAACTATTTAGTAATGTGCCAGGCATTCTCAGACACAGGTGAATGAAACACAGTTTTTGCTCTGGGGAATCTTACAGTCTAGAGAAGGCTTGTCCAACCTGTGGCCAGCGGGCCACATGCGGCCCAGAACTGCGTTGAATGCGACCCAACACAAATTGGTAAACTTTCTTAAAACATGATTAGTTTTCCTGCGACTTTTTTTTTTTTTTTTTGACCAGAGTCTTGCTCTGTCGCCCAGGCTGGAGTGCAGTGGCACGATCGGCTCACTGCAATCTCCACCTCTCGGGTTCAAGCGATTCTCCTGCCTCAGTTTCCTGAGTAGCAGGGACTACAGGTGTGCATCACCACACCTGACTAATTTTTATATTTTTAGTAAAGAAGGGTTTTCACCGTGTTAGCAAAGATAGTCTTGAACCACTGACCTCATAATCTGCCCACCTCGGCCTCCCAAAGTGTTGGGATTACAGGTGTGAGCCACTGTACCCAGCCCTCTGTGATTTTCTTTTAAAAGCTCATCAGCTATTGTTAGTGTTAATGTATTTTATGTGTGGCCCAAGACAAGTCTTCTTCATCCAATGTGGCCCAGGGAAGCCAAAAGACTGGACACCACTGGTCTAGGGAGTGATTGTGACAATAAACAAGTAATTATAACATCAGGTGGAAATAAGATTTATAAAGAAAAAAATAATAGTGTTAGGGAATAAAGAGTATTGGGGATGTTTTAAATCGTATGTCATGGAAGGGACCTTGACAGAGGTGGCATTTCAACAAAGCCCTTGAATAAGTAAGGGAGCACTGCAGGTATCTGGTAGGAGACTCGCCTGGGCAGAGGGAAGAGTCCTTGCCTGGGCAGTACTCAACATTAAGTGTTCAATAAAGTTAATCTAAAATAACCCGAACTAGATGCATTAGCATTATATACATGTTTAGAAAACTGTTTTCATCCTGGAATAAAAATGCCCCAAAGAATAAAATGCTATACCTTAAAGCCAAAGAAGATCTTAAAAAGGACTCAGTCCAATCACTTCAATTTGCCACTGAGAAAACTAGGTTATGAAAAACAAAACTATTGGCAGAACTGGGCTGGAACTAGAAATTAGGCCCTTTCAACCTCAGATTATTTATTATTTTTCTGTGATTGCTGGTGCATAAGAAAAGGTCTCAGGAGTAGTCTTGACATAGCATCTAGTTTAGTACCAAGTACAGTGAGCTGCATGATTTATGAACCTTGTTCAAAATGACGTGACAATTCAGAATCTTTTTTATTTCTTCATGAAGTACTACATATATTTTATTGAGGGTCAAAAATCCCACTTTTACACAGTAAAACTGCTTTAAACTTAGGATCCCAACATGAGCAGCATAAAAATATTTTTTAAAATCTAGAAAAAAATAGAATTTCATTTTTGAAAAAAATCCTTGTCTACTTTCAAAAAAAACAAAAAAAACATTGCTCAGTATGCTCCCATTAACTCTCCAGGAACATTTAAGATGACTAAGACTGACCTTTTTGCATATTTTTCAGTTTAAAAATTGTGAATCGTTTTGCCGTTTTCTATTTCTTTCATCTTTATTTGGATTTTGTGAATGTGCTGCAAGACATCTTTCCCCAGTAGGACTCCTAGAGTCTTTTGCCTCTGCAAGTGGTCCATTATTATTCCCTTGCTTCCCAACTACCACTCATGGGCTGGGAGGTTGTTGCTGACATGGTATTGTGATTCAGGTATGACTCTTGCCTGCCATTCTTCTAGCTCTGCTCTTCTTGAAAAAGTCACTGTGTGTCTCTGCCCCCATAATGCTAAGCGATTTTGGCATTAATGATAAGTATTTGTCTGCAGATAGTCAATGTATTTTTTTGTTGATGGCAATCTAGCTCCTCATACGACATGTTTTTAAAACAAAAGTTTGTAAGTATTCTTGCAAGAAAAAAGGTGATAAATTATGGTAATTTATTTGGTTATTCTATAAAAAGGCAATTTTATTCGTAATGTGGTTCTTCTATAATACTTATAGTACCATCCTAAAATTTCAGCCCTAGGGCAGAGAGAGATGTTTTGTGTAGAAAGAAAAAAGCACGTGGGCAAAAGGAGGAGAAATTGCAAAGAATGAGTTTGTCTTCTTCCTCATTCCTAGTTTTAGAGATGATAGGATAATTTTGAAAGCAGGGAAATTTGTATGTTTACATCAATTTTACTTTCTTCCTGGAAACCCTTCATTCAGAGGTCAAAGGTTTTAATGACTGTAATAAATTAAAAGTGGGCCAGCCCAAAATCTTTTTACACTCCTTGCATTATTAATAGGTGGGATGTAATTATCTTCCCTCTAATCTGGGCAGGGATTGTCCAAAGGAATAATGTAGAAGTGATTATTCTATTAATGCCATACTGATTTTTAGACCTAGATTTAAGAAACTTAGGCAGCTTCCACTCCTTGTCCCTTGAATACTTAGTGTTGGAACTCAGTTGCTCACTCCATGGCAGCATAACCAGCTCTGAGAAGCCCTTATAGAAAAGAACTAAGATGTCTGACAATCCCAGCCAACCTCTCAGGTGATATCCAGCACCAACTTCGCAGCCATAGGAGTGAACTCATTTTGGAAAAAAACATCGTTTAGCTCCAGTCAAGCTGATGCAAAGAGACCAGTGATTAATTCTCCCTAACAATCCCTGCACAAATGACAGGTTAATAAGGAAAACAGATTATGTGGTTTTATGCCCAGAAGTTTTGGGTACTACTTTATGCACCAGAACAGTACTCTTTTGTAAGCATCTTCACATGAATCAGGCTTGCTATTTCTATGAGAGTGTTTTATACATACCTGCACTAAATGAGTGCCCTCCCCACAAAGCCACCTCCCAAGAACTTCCCCAGATCAATGTTCACCTTCTTTTAGAGCAGATGGGCTAATTATTTGTTAGAAGGAAGCAATTTGGTTGAAGTAATTCTCAACAAGACTTGAATGATTAATGCGTATTTAAGCCACTCAGAAAGATTTAATTGGCAACATGTCAACCAGTATAATAAAATAAATTGAAAAAATAGTAGACAGTATAGGGAAAGTTATTGTCAGATAGTGGCCACAGTTTAGAGAATACAAACTATGCGGACTGCCATTAGTAATAGTTTGGGCCTCTGAATTGAGTAGGTTAAGTCAAGGATATGCATCTTGTGTTAGTTACTAGAAAAGGGGCACCTTATAGTATATTGCATTGTATTTTAAAATAATCCCTTGTTTACCTCTGTGACTAGGTTGACTATTCCTTTATGGTAGGAGTGAAATCTACCTCCTCCATGTATGTTCCACCACACCTAGTACACTGTATTTTGTATATGGTAGGTATTCAATAAGTGTTTGTTATATAATATAATAAGAAACATACCTGTATACATATTTACCTTTTGTTTGGATGTCAAAGTATACACAGACTTTATAAGATATTAACATAATATAATCAAATTGATATTATATCTTGTTTTTTTCTTTATTGCACTGGCTAAAATGTCTAATGCAATGTTGAACATAGTGATTAATTTTCAATTCTTATAGTTCCATTACATTCATTGAATAACCCCAAACTAGTAATATTGTACCGTTCTTTTTACGTATTTCCTGAGTCACTTTTCTTATATTTCACTCAAGATTTTTGCATTTATATTAATGAGATTGGCCTGTGATGTTTTTAACTGTAATTTTTAAGTCAGGTATTGTTATCAAGTTTAGGCTATCCTCATAAACAAATTAAAACAGGGTCTGTCTTCTTATAATTTCTGAGATAATAAATACATGCTAGCAGTCATCATAAAAGTCATTTGGTGTTGCATTGTCCTTTGTAGGAAAGATTTTTAAAATGAATTTAAATTTTTAGGTAGTTATGGGACTATTCATTATAACCACTGGAAAGAAAAAACATATTCACAGATGATATATTTGTAGAAACTTCAAAGAGAATCTATTCATTGATATTAGAAATAATAACTTGGTTTAATAGCTTGCTGCATACAAGCTAAACTCAAAGAACGTATGTAAGAAAAAAAGTGAAACTTTAACAATAAAAGATACTATTTCAAATAGCATCACAAATATAAAATACCAAGTCATTAATGCAGCATATATTTTATGACCACTCATGGAAAATTATATTTTAAAAAACATTTATAGAGGATGTATAATAATTAGATGTCTTATGAAAAAAATTGAAATGATTCATGCTAAAAAGATACCAATTCTCCTAAAATTGGCCTATGCATTTAAGACAATTACAATAAAAGTTCTAGCCATGTTATTTGTTTCTGACCACAGTTAATTTTAAGTTTATAGCAATTTGTAAAGGACTAAGAATAGCTATCATAAGAATAAATCAATAAACAACAGAACAACATTGGTAGTGCAGAAAAAGATCTTATCTTAAAAGAATATGTAATTAATGACAACAGTAGAAGTTGATATTAATCTTTTACAAAATATAAAACTTGGCCTCTACTTCAAACTGTTTCCAAAAGTTAATTCCAAAGAATTAATAGATATTTATGTGAAAGAAGAAAGAGCAAAGCTTTTAGAAAATGATCTGAGACTATTTTTAGTGAAACAGGGTTTCACCATGTTGGCCAGGATTAACATAAGCTATAGGTAGGCAGGAAAATTTTTACAAAGGGAACACATAAAGCACTTCTTATAAATGTAATTTAATGAATTAGAATACATTAAAATTAAAAATTCTCTGTAAATTCAAAATAAGAGTGAAATAGTAATCCATGAAGTAGACAAACTAATTCTAACACATATAATTAACAAACGACCTGTATCCTTAATATAGAAAATCGTCTAAAAATCAATACACAAAATACAGAAAATCCAATAGCATATCAATGGCACAGACATGTTACAAAACAACATATCTACATGGCAAGTAAATACGTGAAGAGATAATCATTCTCATTGGGAATCAAAATAATGTTGATTAAAATTGTAGTAGAATGCCATTAAAAACCAGTAAATGAATAAAAGTAAACAGACAAATAATATGGAAATTGACAAGAGGTGGAGCAGCCAGAATCCTTATGCTCTGCTGCTCCAAGGTGGAATTAGCACAGTGACTTTCAAAAACTCTTTAACCAGTATTTACTAAAGCTGAAGGTGTATGAGCTTCATTATGATTCAGCAATTCTAATTCTGGTTATAGACCCAGCAAAAACGTAGATAGATAGATAGATAGATAGATAGATAGATAGATAGATAGATAGATAGATGGATGATAGGAAAGTTGGCATTATCTTTTAAAATCACAATTATACATACCCTTTGACACAGAAATTTTATTTCTAGTCATTCCGAAAGTTATACTAGTATGTATGTGAAAGGATTATCCACTGCTGTATTACTAAACAGGTTCAAAATCCCTTATCTGAACCTTTGGAATACATGTGTTATCAAATACAGATTTTGTGTTTATTTTTAGGAGGACACCACCATGCGTATGTCATCTACTACATAATACGCTCAGTAGGATTCAGGGTACAATCTCATATCGAAATCACTACCACTTCTGCAGTGAAATGTGTGTATATCCACACTAAGTAGAATAAACAAAAATATAACTAGTATTACTGTCTACATATGGTTTTTTTAATGGTAGTCACTGATTTTTGAAATAATGCCATAATATAGGCCAGTGGTTTGCAAACATAAGCATACATCAGGGTCACCCCAAGCTTTGTGAAAAGACAAATTGCTAGGTCTTCACTTCAGATTGCATGATTCTGTAGGTGTGGGGTAGGACCTTGTGATTTGCCTTTTTTATGAAGTTTATGAAGTTTTTTTGCCTTTTGCTGATGCTGTTGGTTCTAGGGGTCACATTTTGAAAATGCCAATATTGGGGATAAACATTCTGTGCTTTTTCTTTCTATGAATAGTATTTAATAAAACTTCAAGCTAAACTTAAAGCCTGTACATTTACATACACTGAATTTTTGCTATACTAGCATGCCTTGGAAAAGGGAACACATCAGTGTGATCATTGTAATCAGAGTGAAGTTACATGTCTAAGGGTTGAGGTATAGCAAGTTTCTCAAATGACAAAACCATACCACAGCATTATTAAACCTCATTATAGATGGCTTTATTTAAAATTTCTGGTGTCTTCTGTCTCATTACCATAGGTTTATAATAAGTTTTAGTCTTTGGCTCACAGAAAAATGCCTGTTATTTAAGGGCAGAACTTAATTGATCAGACATTCTCTCCCCATATTCCATGAACCATTTAAACAGTCATACAATTTCTGCATTATTTATATAATACACAAGTGCTTTTTAACATTTTTGACACAATTAACATTTTTAACACAATTAAACATTTAAACAGTCACACAATTTCTGCATTATTTACATAATACACAAGTGCTTTTTAAAAAGCTAACTTTTCCACACTCTTGGGTGATTAACTTTAGTCTGAGTGATGAGGTCTGTTATTAATTCTTATAATTATGCAGAAGTATCATTTAAAGTCTTCACCAGCAGGGTTTTTCAAACATCATTGCTAGTTTGATGGCTATGCCAAGTATTTGTTAATATTGATGTATCAAAATAATTCCAAGCATTTGAGACAATATATCCTACAAACTGAATGCTTTTAGAAAATTTGGATTGTTCAACCTCTGCTAATTACTGCATGCTTGCATTTTAAAATGTGTTTGTGCTTGGTCTTCGTGAGTGTAATGATCATGTTACATATGTCATATTGCAGGGAAAATACTCATCCATGAATAATAACATATTAAAGTTATTTTTTTAGTCATACTAATCTGCAATGGGTTCACATAGCTGTTTCAATATTATTTTTGAGACAGTAAGAAAACATATCTCTAGTTATTCTTGTTTCATACCCAAGAAGAGTCAACATTATTTATTTGTATTGTCTGTTGTTCTCTCCTAAGTAACATTAAGTTGCTTCTAGGAATGTAGCACAGTGCCAAACTTTTTATCAACATTATAAATTTGCACAAAACTGCATTTTTCGTTATTACTTTAAGAAGTTTGTCAAAGTGCTTTATTCGACATAGTTTGTTTTAGACGTATTTCACTATGGTGCTTCTTAACACTTTGGAGTCAACCTCCTAGAGATCCACATTCACCTTTCATTGTCTCTTCATGGTCTCTTCTAGATCCTTTAAAGGCCAGAAAATTTGTTGGAAGAATAGTTTTACTTCTGATTGTTGTACTAATATAATCAACACATGGTCATGACCTTTATTTTTCATGCCATATGTTGTGTTTCTCTGTTTCTTTAGTTCTTGCTTATCACAGCTGCAAAGTGAATACAAACATGCTAACCAATATATTACTGTCACAGAGTAGCATTTTCTGATGTTCTGACTTTCTGCTTCTGATTTTCACAGTCACCAGAGTAGTAGCTTTAAATATAAAAATATTTTCATAGTTTAAGGTCATAGTATAAGGTCAAAATATGAAATGTAAAAGGATGCCAAATACAGTAAAATGTTATAAAAAATGCAATAGTATATCAGCAAACAGAAAGGACACCTGTGCCTGTTGGAAGCACACATACAAAAATTGTGACTCTGTGCAGATTAGATTTTTTTAGTCAAATGAGGTTTGGTATAAAAATTATTTTTAAAAATATTTTCAGAGATTATCAGATTTTGAAATTGTAAATACAGAATATGAACCCACATAAACAAAATATTAGTAAAAAATTAAATATTCATCATTAGAGTATTGATTAAATAAATTGTGGAACATGTTCTATAGTGTAATACTATGTAGCTCTCAAAAAGAATGAGGAAATTTTATTTTCATATCAAAATACCCCTAAGATTTATTAAGTGTGACTAGCAAGATGCTAAATAATATTCATAGTCTGTTTCTATTCCTGTAGAGAAGGGAAATAATTATAGGAAAACAGAAAGTGATGTATGAGAGAGGGGGGAAGAGAAGCTTTTCACTATATGGTTTTAATTTGGTAGTTTTTGCTACTTAACTATGTACAGCATATTACATAATGCTACTGATTCTACTTAAGCACTTGAAAATTAAAAGAGAATTTTGTTAGGAAAACTACAGGAAGAAAAAGTATGAGTCCTGATATGCTATGTGGCACAAAACCTGCTATATGATACAAAATTAAAATTTAGCCACTGTAGCCATCTAGTTTGGGGGAAGCCTCCACTAACAAATAAATCAGTAACCATTGCCTTCTGGCATAGGTTTATTAGAACCTATTCCAGTGCTTTCTTAGAACATCATCATTGCCATTTATAGCAGAAGACTAACAATACCTTTGTTTTATCCGTGGGGAAGTGGGAGAAAGGAGAATCTAGGACAGAACGTGGTTTTCATGTAACTGAGATTTTGTAAGTTTGAGCGCTTCCACTTCTAAGGTACATAGGCTTTAGGTTCTTATTCCCAAAAGTACATGCCAGGCACAGACATTCTCCCAATGTACTAGTAGAGTCAGCAGCTGAGTTGCAATTAGGATGAATCATTTAAACTATTCTGGTGTTAGTTATTAGACTGGTAGGTCAAGGAAAGTTCATTGACAGAGTTTAGCTAGCATTTTCAAACGATTGGACAGCGTCTCCAGTGGTGGCCTGCTGAATGTGACTGAACTTATATGAGCTCTATAGCAGTACATTTAGGTAGATCTATAACTATTTAAATATTTCTAGGAAATACTTGATTAATGGATCCTTGTTGAAAAGAAAGAAGGCTACTGGTGGGTTATGCATTCTATTAGCCCTGCTGTTTAACTTTTAAACTTTGACTTACCTGTTTATTTTATAACTTCTTATTGCAAACTCACTATATGTGAGAGTCTATTAGTCTACTGGGAACATTAATAGTGGGCACTGCTTCAGCATGCAAAATTATAGTCTGTAAGAGGGTTACTGAGGGGGCTTCAGGATGGCTGGTTAGAGACATCCAGCACTCCCCTCTTCCACAGGAGCCAAAATAGCAAGGAGATAATCACATTTCAAATAGAGAACGTAAGAGAGGACACAAATTCAGTAGAGAAGTAACAGAAAACATCTTAGGCATGGAAGGAGAGAGGTGAGACAGCCAGCTCAATCTGGATCAGCTGGGAGTCTGTGGGGAACGGGTGAGTGAGAGATCCCAGAGACCCACATTCCCACTGTGTATCTCTGTAATCCTACCTACAGGAGAACCCCTCAGCCTTTTCAAGCCCTGAGACTAGCATAGGAAGATGCCTGTATCATGTGATGGAATTGCTCCAGGGAGGGAGCTTATGCCAAGTCCCACACATGCCCCAAGTTCAAGCACAGCATTATTTTGAAAACTTATTCCCCACCAGCCTGCATCCTGTTCTGGGATCCAGCAGTCCCTGCATTGCCACATCCCCAAAGCTCTACTGACATTCTCCCACATCCACATGGAGGGTTGCAACAGCACAGTACTGATTGGACCCAGTACTCTAGCACACATAGTCTTCTGTGCCCCAGTGAATGGTGGTGCAGTGCACTAGGAAGGCTGTGCCAGGGACAAAGAGAGTCCTAGTGTTTACTCACTAAAGCCTGAGAGCCATTTGTCTGGGGCAGCTAACACAGACAGCAACTCTGACACCCCCAGCAACAGGGCTGCCATGCACATGCCCTGAGAACAGGCTCCCCATGCTCACCACTGCAACTGCTGTAGCACCCTGGCGCTCCTCCAGGAAGCCTTAGGATCACTCTGCCCTATTCACCACAGCTAGGGCTTAAATGCATCACCAAGGGGCCTGAAGACAGGCCCACCCAGCCTGGCACTACCTGTACCCCCACCAACAACCCCCAATGCCCAAGCACACAGCCCAGATGCCTGGGGATTGCCCCACTCCATCCACCACTGCTGGCATCTGTACATTCCTCCTGGGGGCCTGAGAATGGGCCTACCCAGCCTACTACCACCACAGCCAGAATCCACCTGAATACACCACCTGGGGGCCTGAAGACTGGCCTTCCTAGCATGTCACAGCTACTGCTAACATGAATGCTGCCACTTCAGAGCCAAAGGGTTGTTCTGCCACTGCTACTGACATTACCCACACCACACATGCTCCCAGGGGATTGAGAACCCACCCATCTGCCCATCCCACCACTGCCACTGTTAACACCTAAGCAAGCCACTTGAAGACTCAAGAATTGACCCAGTTTTATATGTTAATATCAGTGCCTGCATATACCACCTGGGGGCTAAAGGACAGACATGCTCATCCCATTGCTGCCACCCTGGGGCCTGAGGACTGGCCCATCTTACTTTCTTATCCCCAGAAAAACTTTAACACAGCTTCCACTAATAACCATAGCTTTAGACCCTGAGGAAATCACAGGCATCACTGATGCTACTTACAGCTGAAGAAATCATAAGGAGACTACACTACTGCATATACCCAGAATCAAAACTAAAGTATTCTACCCAACTAACACCATACTTATATCTTCAGAAAATGTATTCCTCTGCAAAAGCCAATCCAAAAAATTAGAAGAAGTGAATATTATACCAGATGTGCAGATATCAATGTAAGGATACAAGAAATATTTTTTTGAAAAGGATATGTGACACTTCCAAAGGAACACAATAATTCTCCAGCAACAGATTCCAATAAAAATAAATTTATGGAATGCCAAAAAGGAATTCAAAGTAATAATATTAAAGAAGCTCAGTGAGATACAAGAAAGCACAGATAATCATTACAGAGAAATCAGAAAAACAATTTAGGATAGGAACAAGAAATTCACCAGAGAGGCAGATTTATATATATATATATATACACACACACACATATATGTACATATATATATATGTACATATATGTGTGTGTGTGTGTATATATATAACTTGAAACTGAAGAATTCAATGAATGAAATAAAGAATTCATTCAAGATCTTCAACAGTAGACTAGATTAAGCAGAAGAAAGGATCTCAGATCTCAGAACTTAAAAACAGGTCTTTTGAAATAGCTCAGCCTAACAAAATATTTTTAAAAATGAAAAAGAGTGAACAAAGCTTATATGACATATGGGACACCATAAAGTGAGCAAATATACAAATTTTGGGTATTCAATAAAATGCAAAGAAGACCAAAGTCATAAAAATTTATTAACAAATTAAGAGTTGAAAACTTCCCAACTCTAGCAAGAGGCTTAGACATCTAGATACATTAAGTTTACAGATCCCCAAATAGATAAAATTCAAAAGACTTTTTTTTATGGCACATTATAGCCAAATTGTCATGTCAAAGAAGAAGAGTAAATTCTACAAACAGCAAGGGAAAGGTATCTAATCATTCATAAGGGAGCTCTCCATTAGACAGTGATTTCTCAAGAGAAGCCTTACAGACCAAGAGAGAATGGGATGATGTATTCAGACAGTGAAAGAGAAAAAAACCCTGCCACCAAAGAATACTATACCCAGTAAAGCTATTCGTGGTGAATTAAAGATAAATGGTCTTTCCCAGACAAGCAAAAACTAAGAAAATTTATTATAACTACACCAGTCCTACAAGAAATTCTTAAGGGGGTTCTACATCTGGAAGAAAAAGTGTGATACCTACTATCATGAAAACACATGAAAGTATAAAACTCATTTGTTAAGTAAATATACAAATGAGAAAGAGAAAAAAACTCAAATTTTACCACTAACCCCCTATTCACCAAACCGCAGTGATAAACAAGAGAAAATAAAGATTATATAAAGCAATCAGAAAACAATGAGCAAAATAACAGAAATAAGTCCTCGTATAGCAATACCCTTGAATGTAAACAGATTACATTAAAGATATAGACCGGTAGACTGAATTAAAAAAAAAAAAAAACTGACCCAAATTCATGCTGCCTACAAGAAATTGATTTTACTTGTAAAGATATATGTACACTAAAAGTAAAGAAATGGAAAAACAAAAACAAAAAACAAAACCAAAAAAACTGTTCTATACAAACAGAAACCAAAAGTAAGTTGGGGTAGATATACCAGAAAAAAACTACTTTAAGTCAAAAATGGTAAAAAGAGACAAAGAGGGTCATTATATAATGACAAATAGAGCAATTCAGCAAAAGGATATAACAATTATAAATAAATATGCAACAAACTTTGAAGCACTCAGATATATAAAGCAAATATTATTAGCTCTAAAGGGAAAAATAGACTATAATACAATAATATTTGGGAACTTCAGCATCCCACTCTTAGCACTAGAAAGGTCTTCTAGACAGAAAGTGAACAAAGAAACACTGGATTTAAACTGGAGTTTAGACCAAATGGACATAACAGACATCTACAAAACATTTTACCTAACAGTTGCAGAATACAGCACATGAAGCATTCTCCAGAATAGACCATACATTAGGCAACAAAACAAGTCTCAATACATTTCAAAAAATCAAAATCATAGCAAGCTTATTCTCAAAACTCAATGGAAAAAAAAAGAGAAATACAAGAGGAACTTCCGAAATTATACAAATACATGGAAATTAAACAATATATTCATGCACAAACACTGGGTCAATGAGGAAATTTAAAAAAAATTTAAAAAATATTGAAACAAAAATGGAAACAACATACTAAAACTTACAGGATACAGCAAAAGTAATGCTAAGGGGGGAAATTTATAGCAATAAATGCCTATCTCAAAGAAAGTAGAAATATTTCAAAGACACAATCTAACTGTGCACTTCAAGAAACTATATAGAAAAGCAAGAACAAACCAAACACAAAATCAGGAGAGGAAATGATAATAAAGACCACAGCAAAACTAAATGATAGAGGGACTAAAGAAAAAACAATGCAATGGATCACCGAAACAAAAAGTTGGTTTTTTGAAGAGACTAATAAAATTGATAAACCACTAGTTCGACCTACCAAGAAAAAAAGAAAAAGAGGGAAAACTGAAACAAAATCAGAAAGAAAAAAATGAGACATAACAATTCATGTCACCAAAATAAAAAAGATCATCAATTATGAACAACTGTACGCTAACAAATTGGAAAACCTGGAGAAAATGATTAAATATCTGGACACTTGCCAGTCCAGCAAGATTGAATTAGGAAGAAATAAAAAATTTAAGGAGACCCGCCTGGGCGCGGTGGCTCACGCCTGTAATTCCAGCACTTTGGGACGCCGAGGTGGGCGGATCACGAGGTCAGGAGATCCAGACCATCTTAGCTAACACGGTGAAACCCCATCGCTACTAAAAAAAAAAAAAAAATACAACAACAAAAAAATACCAATATATTAGCCGGGCGTGGTGGTGGACGCCTGTAGTCCCAGCTACTCAGGAGGCTGAGGCAGGAGAATGGCGTGAACCCGGGAGGCGGAGCTTGCAGTGAGCCGAGATCGCAAGGCTGCACTCCAGCTTGGGCGACAGAGTGCGACTCCGTCTAAAAAAAAAAAAAAAAAAAAAGATTAAGGAGACCCGTAACGTATTAAGATTGAATCAGTAATAAAAAGTCTTCCAACAAAGAAAAGTCCAAGATTGGATGGCTTCACCACTTAATTCTACAGAACGTTTAAAGAAGATTTAATATCAATTCTTCTCAAACTTTCTGAAATACTGATTTATCTTTGTATTCCCAGAATAAGCCACATTTGATCATGAAAGAAGATAAAATGGTTTACCATTTCTAAAGCTAGAATCCTCTTACATCTTTGGACTTTGCATATGTGTGTGTGTGTGTGTGTGTGTGTGTTTGTTTTCCATACACATCTACACCCCCAAGGCATTCACACAAAAAGCATAGCTTCTTCTTTCCTCAACAAGGGCCTTGAGTTTTCTTTTCTACTAAGGCCCATCTGTAGAACAAATTATATATAAAATGTGTTAGGGTGTTTTCTTAGGATACTAAAGTTAAAAAAAAAAAAAAAAAAAAACTTCCTGGTAAAGTACCCATAAGTATAACAACTTAGAGCTTTGACAAGTGTCACATTCCTAGCCAGAGCAATTTGTGGAATAGTTGAGGAATTATAGGTTATTCATCTATCCTTTCCTGTATCTCTCATGTTGATAATGGAGCTAATGGACTTTGTTTGATTTTGAACATCAACTAGTAAACCACGGTCTGGTATTTCAAAGATGGTCTTACACCTGAGATGTTGAAATAAAATATACTATAAATTAAGGCAGTATTATTATGAAGTCAATTTTCAAGGAACAGTTTCTCAATAAAGGTTTATCACGTAAATCTTTAAATACGTTTTCAGGACATGGCATGCTTTGAGCTTTTCCAGTTAATTAAATATAACTAATATTTTTCAGTAGAGGAGTTTAAATCAGTTAAAGCTACCAGAAATATTATAGGAAAAGATTGTATTATATAAATTTATTTGAAATATTAAAAATTATAGATAGTACATGATTTCAATGGAATCCTGTTCTGCAGAATATTAACCACTATAACATCTAGAAACTACACACTTAAAATATTCTCAGGACAAACTCTGAAAAACAGACCATAAATCCCACAGGTTGGATATACCAAGTTGCATATAAAGCAAACCAAACCCTTAAGACAGGAAAGAGAACATTCAATCTAATTCCAGAGAACTTTAGAAGAGATATGTTCAATTCAAAGTTTTCTTCATTACTTGCATACTAGGCTCTGAGAAAGTCAAACAAGTAACTGAGAAATGTATACTCAGAACCAACTTTCTGAAGCTGACAAAGTAAAATCCCAACATGATATAATATGTAGGCATGGGATGTATTTTTGACACCCAACTCAGATTGTATAACAAAGAAATGTCAAGGGCATTCCTTTCAAGCCTCACCTGGTTACAGCAAACTAAGAGACACATATAGACACAGACACCACTATAAATATTTTTTGCTCTAACTTAAGCCAAAGCTTTAGAGAAAAGGTAATGTAAGGATATTTGGAGGACTCCACAAGTACATATAAGAAGCAACCTTGAATTTTAGGTGAATAATAGTGCCACGTATTAGACGAACAGGATGCATCCAGGTAGTGTGAGGCCCAAGACTTATTCAAATCAACATTACAAATACAAAATTAGTTTTGAGAGTAAATATTTATGTGGAACAAAAATCACAAGTTATAAATTTTTAAAAACTGGAACATTTCATAAACATGAAAAAAATCCAAAAAAGATAATAGTTTTAACTACTTATTTTGACTGTTTACTCTTTAATTACTTCTTCTCAGAAAAACACTTTGTAGTATAATTTTCTCTAGAGAAAATGAATAGCTAATTCTACCTCTCCTTTAGCATGGTTGAATGAAATTTGTTTTTATTACTAATTGTAGAGATCAGAGGTGCAAGAGCCCTTTGCAGGAACTGGGAAGGGGTTGCAGAGATGTGTTCACATGTTTTTACTAATTTCTGCAAAAGTTAGATATTTTAACCAAGATCAGTTTAGACAACTATGTATTTTCACTCTGCTGTGGTCTATATGTCGGTGTTACCCTTCAAATTCATATGTTAAAACCTAATCACCAATGTGATAGTATTAGGAAATAGGGTCTTTGAAAGGTATTTAGGTCATGAGTTCAGAGTCCTTCTGAATGGAATTAGTGTCTGGTAGTGCCAAACAGCCCCCAAAGAACTGCTTACCACTTTCTGCTGTGTCAGATACGGCAAGATGGCACCATAAACCAGGAGAAAAACCCTCATCACCAAATCTGTTAATGCCTTGACATTGAAATTCCCACATTCCAGAACAGTTAGAAATACATTTCTGTTGTTTATAAGCAGTTTGTGGTATTTTGTTATAATAGCACAAGTGGACTAATGCACTCCAACTTCTCCTCTTACTCTATCACGTGACTTCATGTCAAGCGATATTCACATGGCCACAAGAAGTTCTGGAATTTGGCTGGGGGATATTGAGGAATATATGTAGTCTAGGTTTAGTGGGATGTGTTTGTGTGGTTTGTAGTCAGTTCTGATTTTACTTGGATTACTGCAGATTATCACAGTGTAGAAATAGCTTCCACCAATACACCTCAAAATATATATAAGGTTAGCCACTGCACAAAAGCACAATCACAATGCCTTTCATGTTGTACAGATAATATATGAAAAACATTGTATAGAGGTTTTTAAAAATTTGAAAGTACTAAAATTGACATGGCATTGCTGTTAATAAAGTCTGAAACTGAGGCTGAAAGTGTCATGAAGGGAAATACACAATGAAACTGTATAACCAGTTTCAGTTAAAATATCTTTTTTAAAAAAAGTGATGCTATGCCCACATTGCTTTGGTCCTTCCTGAAGCATAAAGTTTCATTGGCTTCATGGTAAACCTGTCTGTGTATATACTGTAAGGAAAGGGAGGACTTTAGATAGGTTTGGCTTAAAATCTCAACTTCATTACTTAAGAGTTCAATGTTGAGGACTACTTTTACAGCCTTAGTTTCCTCATCTATGAAATACTTCACTTGAAGAGCTTAAAAGATTCATTTATTCAACAGCTACTGATGGAGTATCTAAACAGCAGGTGCCGGGAATGAGTTTAGCATATGCCAGGAACTGAAAGATTTATCTGTCTGACAAAGAGTTGAGCAAAGCAGAAAACATGAGTGAGACCTGAGAGAAGGGACCTCACACATGGCAAGGAGTCTTAACTTTATTATTATTGCAAGTAACTTATTTTAAAAGCTTAAACAGGAAGTGACATTCATGATTATTTCATCTATGTGGAGATTTATAATGTTGACAGCAACAATTGTTTTGGGGGCATAGATTATGTTACAGGCAAGATACTAATCACTATGCAAATGTTTTTTTTTTTTTAATGCAATCCTCTTAGAAACCTATTGAAATAGTGTCATTACCTCCAATTTGCAGTGTTAGAAACCAAAACTTTGAAAAATTTAATTAACTTACTGGAAGCCAGGAGGTTAGATTTGGACAAAGTGGGTTCAAACCTATGTCTTTATTACTTCAAAGCCTCTTCTGCAAACTGTAGTTACCCTGTTACCACCTAGCATGAGTCTAATGACTTCAGTATCCCTGAGATTTAAGGGAGTGTTTCTGCCATTTGAGTATTATTGGAAACTCCTTGTCTGTGCTCTAAATTTTTCTGTGGGGAAAAATAGACTATCCTTTTAAATTGAGAAAATTTTGTAATGTTTTGTCAGTTAGCTCAGTAAAGAAAAGGTGTTCTTTTGCAGTTTTGAGTGTGGCTTTTTGCAAATGCAATACTATTTTAAAATGGCTTATTCAAAGGAAATATTTTCAAAAAATAGAAAAATAGATTTAAACCCCTGTGTTATGAAGTTCAAGGACAATCTTGATATGCTCCTAAAACAGCATCCAGTACAACAGATGTTTATTTGCACAATACACTTTGGGATATGGGTTCTTTATTTTCCTCTGCTCCAGCATCCACTCTGGATCAGAAATTCTTGGCATAAATGTAAGTGCTGAATCATATCAAATGAGTAAGAATCTCTACTATGAGAATTTGACTCATCTCCTAAGAGTCCTCTAATCTATTAAAAACAGAGTCCTCTATCCTCTTTAAGACCATTTTAAGCCCAAATTTCTTATTTGGGTCTCCTTTATCTAAATTAACTGGGTAATTTCATCGAGGTATGAGATATTTGCCTAATCTTCTCTACAGGCTTCTGTTTAGAGCTTATAATTAAAGAGTGAATGATAGCCCTTGGCAGATCCTCTAAAATAACTCAGGTTTAATATAGCCAAACACTTCCCTTCTAAAGACACATCGGGCCAACCTATTTTTTCTAAAAAGTAGAGATTAGAGATGAGCCATGTGAAGATGCTTTTTCTTTGAAAGAAAACAGACAGTGACTGAGGATCTTTTAGGTCTGTGTATAAGATAGTAGAGTTGGATCCATGCCAGTGGGAGTTAAATCCACAATAAGCAAATAGTAACACACAAAAAAGGAGCTCTTCCCCAGGCGGAATGGCTCACGCTTGTAATCCTAGTATTTCGGGAGCCCGGAGATGGGCGGATCAACTGAGGTCATGAGTTCGAGAGCAGCCTGGCCAACATGGCGAAACTCCATCTCTACTAAAAATACAAAAATTAGATGGGTGTGGTGGTATGTGCCTGTAATCCCAGCTACTCAGGAGGCTGAGGCAGGAGAATCACTTGAAGCCAGGAGGCGGAGGTTCCGGTGAGCCCAGATCGTGCCACTGCACTCCAGCCTGGTGACAAAGCTAGACTCCATCTCACAAAAAAAAAAAAAAAAAAGAAACTTTTTTGTTGATGTTTCTACTGTCTGTATTCTACTTTCTTTTCATTTTTTTCTTTGTTGAGAAAGCACTGAAAGATTATTTCCAATTTTGCGTTAATCAAGAAAATGATTGTTTTCTGATGGATTTCACCTTCATATTTCATCAATACAATTAAATTCTCTACAGATAAACCCACCTATTTCTTCATTTAGTAATTCTTTCCTTAACTTTATCCTTTATGATTTAACCACTAAATATTTGCATTTGGTCAGTCAAGTGTTAGAAACTCAGCAGCAGTAAAGTCAGTGCAACATTTGGTAGATACAATTTCATAAATGACTGGAAATTTTCATTTCACATATCACTCAATCTAGATAGACCAGTGGTACCAATGCCTGACTTTCATCCATGCCTTTATTTAATTAATTAAGTCAAAAAATGCAACCTTTAAGTAGAAGTCAGTAATACTAAAGTGCCGAGAAGGAATCTGGAATCAGTTTGAAAGGTTTGAATTTCTGTTAAACACTTAAGATGTCAGACTTGGTTGTGCCCTAGACAGAGAATTTCCTAGAACAACTGATAGTTACTTTAGATTGCTCTGTTTTTCAAACAGAAGATCATACAATTATTTTAGCACTTCAGAGATGAAAATACCTTTTGCATGCCAAAAAATGATAGAAAATGCAGTAGGTTACTATGTGACTTTGTGCTCATTTCCACCATACCTCAACCTAATTTAATTTTAAAGGACATTTTATGTAATATTTTGGCTATAAAGCTTTTGCATCTGATTAAAACATGACAAATCCTTATGTGAACTAAAGTTATAGGAACAAAAATATTTTTGAAGATGTGCAAAAGTGCTAAGAAGTTGACAATTTTGATTGTTGACAATCACTGATGGAATATGGTTGAAATCTGATACCAAAATAATAGCTATTAAATGGGCAATGGCTATGATCTTTGTGACTGAATAAGGGCTATGCCTAAACAATTATATTCTAAGGCCTGATATGGTAGCTACTAACCAGATGTGGCTGCTGAGCACCTTAAATGTGGCTATTCTAAATTTAAATGAGCTATAAATGTAAAATACACACCAGCTTTGAAGACTCATTGTGAGAAAATATAAAACTCTCATAATAACTTCTATATTGAATACAGGTTAAAATGATAATATTTTAGGTATATTAAGCTGAGAAAAATTATTAAAATTAATTTTGTTCGTTTTGCTTTTTAAAAGTAACTACTAGAAAATTTAAAATTACATATGCAACTTGTATTTGTGACTCTCATTATATTTCTATTTGATGGCATTGCTCCAAGGGGACTGACAGGGGCAAATAAATTATTAAAGAGTAAATTAAAATCCATTTGAACAGATTTAGCAGTTATATTAACCTTCAAAATATATCTTAGAAGCTTGTTCATAGCTTACCCAGTAATTCTGTCTCTTAGATAACCATCCTTATTAACATTTACATAGGACACCAACACATACAAATGCACAGGTGCACACACACAGAGTTCTCAGAAGGAGGAGAATGAAATAACTGGAAACAGCCTGGCACGCTAAAAAGAAAACTGGAATGAGACTAACAAAATTCGGATATGTTAAAAATATTTGCCCACAACTATTTCTAGTGACAATAAGTCATTTATTTGACCTGATCCTTAGTTTTCCCATTTGTTAGTTGACTGTGTTAAAGAATCTTGGAGACTTTCCTGCTTGCACACACAAGGAATCGTTAAGGCAGATGAAAAAGATACAGGATTGACATAAGAATTGATTAGAAAACTGGACTTCACTGGAGAAAATGGAGAAAAGCCATTATAAATGCCCAGAGCAAGATAACCCTTGACGAGTACAAAGACAAGCATCCCAGGAAAATGTCTTTTCCCATTAGCCTCTACCCACTGCTTACACATTTCATCTTCACAGAAGAAAGTGTATCCTCCTTCTCTCTGAGTCTATGTTCTTGTCGAGAAGATTATTTTTTCTCACAAGCACCCCAAGTCAGATTTGTGGCCTTTCCACATTTTGTCCCTCTTCTCACTTGGATTCTCAGGCACTTGCTCCTGCCCATCATCATTTGTTGTCTTTTGATTTCTTGTAGGAAGTTCTCCTGTGAATGATCTTGCATTTGCCTCCTTTCTGAATTAGTTTTCTATTTGTGAGCCCCTATCTTTAAAACAAGATTCAAAGTCAAATTTCTCTAACTTCCAACTTCCAAAGCTCTTATGCGACCTCATTCTTACCTTGCAGGTTCTGGATCTGTTATAGGAAAGAGGTTCCAATCCAGACCCCAAGAGAGGGTTCTTGGATCTCCCACAAGGAAGAATTCAAAGTGAGCCCATAAAGTGACAGCAAGATTATTAGGAAAGTAAATAAAAAGAAGAATGGTTATTCCATAGACAAAGCAACCACAAGAACTGCTGGTTGCCCATGTTTATGGTTATTTCTTGATGATATGTTAAACAAGGGGTGGATTATTCATGCCTCCCCTTTTAGACCATCTAGGGTAACTTCCTGACCTTGCCATGGCATTTGTAAACTATCATGGCGCTGGTGGGAATGCAGCAGTGAGGACAACCAGAGGTCACTCTCGTGGTCATCTTGGTTTTGGGGGTTTTAGCTAGCTTCTTTACCACAACCTGTTTTATCAGCGAGGTCTTTATGACCTGTATCTTGTGCCGACCTCCTATCTCATCCTGTGACTTAGAATGCCTTAACCATCTGGGAATGCAACCCAGTAGGTCTCAGCATTATTTTACCCAGCTTCTATTCAAGATGGAGTTGTTCTTGAATAGAACACCTCTTACAGATCTTCTCAAAAGGTCTCGGGTAGGATGGAAGGGTACAGAATGAGAGATTTTCCATTGTACAAAGGGAAAGCAGAAGTTAAAGTAGGAAGGCCAGGAAAGAAAAGAAAATCTCCTTCTTCCATGGCGTGAGTGTTGTCTTCCTTTATTTGTGATTCCAGTTATTTAATTACTTGTATTGAGTATTGAACTTTCCATCTAGAGGTAGACATATGCAGACAAATCATATTCTCTGCCCTTGGAAATCTGTAGAAGCCTAATGTTTCAAAATATTAATATGTGAGTTTTCTTCTTTCCTTTTCCAAATTTCCATTTCAGTAAGATGATCTCCCCAAAATCCCCTTTAGGTGCATGAGAACACACCCCAAAATGTCCTTTTTCACTTCAATCAACAATTCTGTCTTTTTAACCCAATTATTTCTGAAATGAGCTGAAATCTGTAGCCTGAATATATAAAAATAATGATGTGATTTTATAATCAGTTTAGATTAAGTGCAAAACATATTTAAAATATGAGGGTGTCACTTGTTCGAGATGATATCATTAAAGTGGTTGGTTGTTACTTATACATAAGTCCCTTGAGTAGTTAATGCAAGGCCATTCTCAGTAATACCCAGAGCCACTCAAATATGATTCATAAAAGAGACAGTCCTTGAATCTCCTCTCCAGGGTAACTTGAGGTAATAGGTAATCACTATATTCTGTCCTTTTGCTATTACAGCTATCAGAACTGCTTGACAAAATTGCTATCCCTCTCCTAACTAGGTAAGACTAACCCAAAGCTCCTTTGGAGAAGAGGAGAAAGGGGAAGTGTTGCTGGCCACCTGGAAACACAAAGTTCTTGACTCCCCACTTGACTCTCATAGGCTAATACACTAACCCTTATTCTTCCTGGGCTAGAGAATCCCTTCTCATCTCCTCATTGAGACTCAGAGACAAAAGGTGCTTGCATTTATTTTATTCATAGGTCTCAAGATTCCATTTTCCATGTTGAAGCTATTTCAAGTATCTTTAACCATACTACAAGAAATAGAGTAGTATGGAGACCCCATAGGAAATGTGTAAATTGCACTGCCCAAAAACAATGCAGTTAAAAGTCAGAACAAAGAAAAGCCGGTGTGAACCCCAAATACCTGAGACAGGTCTCAGTTAATTTAGAAAGTTTATGTTGACAAAGTGAGGACATGCACCCAGGACACAGCCTCAGGAGGTCCTGACGACATGTGCCCGGGGTGGTCAGAGCACGGTTTGGTTTTTTACATTTTAGGGAGACATGAGACATCAATCAAAATATGTAAGATGAACATTGGTTCCATCCTGAAAGGTGGGACAACTTGAAGCAAAGGAGGGACAACTCGAAGCGGGGAGGGGGCTTACAGGTCATAGGTAGAAAAGAGACAAATGGTTGCATTCTTTTGAGTTTCTGGTTAGCCTCTCCAAAGAAGGCAATCAGATATGCATTTATATTAGTGAGCAGAAGGACGACTTTATATAGAATATGAGGCAGGTTTGCCCTAAACAGTTCCCAGCTTGATTTTCCCTTTAGCTTAGTGATTTTTGGGACCCCAAGATTTATTTTCTTTTCAAACAAGATTCTCTGATTCCAGTTTACTTGTTAGATCTTATGTATTTGGCTGTCCTCATCTCTTGTACAAGTGAGGTCCACTAGTCCAAACCTCTTTACTTTCCATTTTGGCATCTTTTGGCAAGGGCACACTGAGTTTATACAGTGTCCCTGTGTCTAGGTTCATGGCTTTCCAAGTATGCCATCATAGAATAGCTTGTACTGTTTTACTGGGAAATTAATCCCAGGACTATAAATCTAATTCTTTCTGGACCTTCCTGTATCATTTTTGTTTTTTTGGGGGGGGAGTGGGGGGACAGAGTCTTGCTCTGTTGCCCAGGCTGGAGTACAGTGGTGCGATCTTGGCTCATGCAACCTCTGCCTTCCAGGCTCAAGCGATTCTCCTGCCTTAGTCTCCTGAGTAGCTGGGACTGCAGGCATGAGCCACCACACCCATATAATTTTTGTACTTTTAGTAGAGACAGGGTTTCACCATGTTGCCCAGCCTTGTCTTGAACATCTGACCTCAGGTGATTCACCTGCCTCAGGCTCCCAAAGTGCTGGGATTACAGGTGTGAGCCACTATACCCAACCTTCTTTATTTGACATCATATGTGATTCTAGTTCAAATTAAATTGAGAATTAAAACAGATAGTGAATGTAGCCCTTTGTATAGAAAAACAAAGTTCAGGTCTCTATGATTGTAGCTAACAAGCAGTCGAAATGTCAGTCTGCTTTTTCCTAAGCAATTATGATGTAACTAAGGCACTAAATCTGCCATGTATGTGGTTGTAGAGGCAGGAGAAGTCATTGAAATGCATCTTTATTTATGAATCTCATTGCAAAAAGTTGTTTTTGTTCTTCCTTAGACTGTCTTTAAATATGTAAAAAGGCTGTAATTAGCCTGTGTTGTTGTCATGGGATCCATAATTTAGCTAGGGCTCACCAGTGGTAAGGGACACAGTATGGCTCAGGAAGTACTAGTAGAAACAGAACAGGGATCATGGAGGAGAAAAAGCTGTATGGGTGGGCCCTAGGACATCAGCCCCCACCAGGAGAAGAAAGACAACACCAGCTGCAGGGTTTGGGCAAGACAAGTAATTTCCTTGTGCAGTTTGCTAGCCCATGTATAAGATTTTGTGTAAGAACTGAGCAAATAGAGGAGTCCATGACACTTACTGCCTGCCTATTTCCTGGGTGATGTTTGTTGTGTACATGCTGCCTGTTGCTTTTCAAAGCAAATCAGAAGGGTGAGGATGTTTTCCAAGAGCAAAGGTGTGATGGACTTCTTTGAAAATGCTTCCTGGAGAAGAGTTACTTACTGTTAGTGGTTACATCCATTCCTCCCCTGTTGCAGTCTGTTCTATTGAGGATTGGCAGGATACAAAGAAAGTCTATGATTCTTTCCTCTCTTTAATGTGCCATTCCTGGAGAGGAAACTACTGAGGAGAGAAAGGGGCAGAGTTAGCCACTTGAATAAAGCTGAATGAATACCCAAAATTGTTATCCTAATGACCATAATCATTTTTCATTTTAACATAACAGAGACTTTGAATCCACGGGAAATTGTCCTAGGTAACAACGTGACTACTAACATAACATTTACAATAGTGTTCAACTATTTATTACCATATGCTTGGATATTATTGGCATGACATTTATAACATAAAAAAAAACACCTTTCTCTGCTTACTCTTTTGTGTTCAGGGACAATGCTATTATATTCAAATATTAAATTGTGTCTGCTTCTCTTAGGCTGAGCTACATCGCGGGAAAATGTGCTCTAGCAAGAGCACTGCCTATTCTGTTTGCACTGCCTATTCTACTATGCAGAAGTCATGGACCTACTGCTGAGTGATATATTTCTATCTTAGATAAAATAATCATTGCTTTCTCACAAGCAATAAAATTACTTTGCTTACATAGGGAGATGGAGAAAAACAAAACTCATAAAGAATGCTTAGTGGAGATTAAAAGACTGTTTAAACCAAAGAGCATGCGCATTTCAATTTATATAGTGAACAAGTAGGAAAGAATTATTGCTGGGAGAAAAACAACACATCTGAATATGGAGCACACTTGAAAATATGAACAATGCTCTGTTCATGAGCATAAGTATGAAGCACCGGGCTTAGCATCCGGCTGATCAAAAGCATCTTGCAAAGCCAAGAGGAAGTGCTCATTATTCAATGACTTCCAGGCTTTCACACAACTGTAGTAACTTTGTTTACAAAGTCATCTGATTTTAATTGAAAAAGATCTTGAGATGCTCAGAGATGTATAGAGATGACAGATTAATGGCCTTCTCACACAGCCTAATATTCCTGCAAATCCTGAAAGCTGCATCTTGTGAAACTAATATGAGAAAAGGGTATGGCTTTCCACATTCCTGCCAGCTTAAGTTATCCATCCGATTGGCGTATGACTTGCTGCTGGATTATGACTGAAGCAGGGACAGATGACTAATATGAGCTGTTGCTTCTAGAAACCAATAGAATGAATCCTAATTCAATCACACCCACTCAGTATTATTTCTCCCTCTCCCTCTAAACTTCTCTTTGTATGCACTTTTAAATATCCGTTATTTTTTCATTTGTCTCATATGGGAGGTTAATGAGAATTATATAAACTGATAATGACTTTTCTTTAAGTATTAAACACACTATTTATAGGCTAGAGAAATGACATAAATCATGCAAATAGGGAAATAAAAAGCTGAATCTGCAGAATAAAATGTTAGCAATAGATCACATTCAAGTTGCTAGTAATTAAATATTGTGAGCCCAAAATAAGTATGTCTGTTACCAAAGAATATGCTTTCAATATAATTTTCCTTTTATCTTCTGAAGACCATCTTATTTTATTATATTTTCAACATTCTTTATTTTTGGTGGCATATAAACAATCTATAAAGAATCTACATCAATATGGTTTATACCATCAAAATTATCACTTACAACTGACAGAATTTTAAACCCCAAATGAAACTATTTAGAAACCTAACCATAAATATATAATACCCTGTCATTTTTTTCAGTCTTATTTTTCTTTCTTCCTTTTTTTTTTTTTCCGACAGAGTCTTGCTCTGTCACAAAGACTGGAGTGCAATGGCGCAATCTAGGCTCACTGCAACCTCCGCCTCCTGGCTCCAAGTGATTCCCGTGCCTCAGCCTCCCAAGTAGCTGGCATTACTGATGCCCGCCACCACACCTGGCTAATATTTGTATTTTTAGTACAGACAGAGTGTCACCATATTGGTCAGGCTGGTTTTGAACTCCAGATCTCAGGTGATCCACCTGCCTTGGCCTCCCAGAGTTCTGGGATTACCAACAGGAGCCATCGCACCAGGTCTCAGCCTTACTTTTCTTAAGTAATAATCAGTGAAATCGCTCACTCAAGATGCCAATGTATACGAATAAATTTTTCTGCACACACACACACAAAGTGAATTAGAAGATGGCTTAATATAAAATGTCCCAAACAAATCACAGAATGTTAAGAGATGGATGAAACAGAACAGAATGTAAGAGACAAATAGAACATGCTTACAATGTTTAATCTATGTACTGTTGGAGTCCCAGAAAGAAAAAAATTAAGCCAATGGATCAAAATTAATATTTGAAGAGACATAACAGAAAAATTTTGTAGGCCCAGGTGCAGTGGCTCACGCCTGTAATCCCAACACTTGGGGAAGCCGAGGCAGGTGGATCACCTGAAGTCAGGAGTTCAAGACAACCCTGGCCAATATGGTGAAACCCTGTCTCTACTAAAAGTACAAAAAATTAGCTGGGCATGGTGGCGGGCACCTGTAATCCCAGCTGCTCGGGAGGCTGAGGTAGGAGAATAGCTTGAACCTGGGAGGCGGAAGTTGCAGTGAGCGGAGATCGCGCCATTGCACTCCAGCCAGGGCGACAGAGGAGAGTCTGTCCCCCACCCCCACACCAAAATGAAAAAAAGAAGGAGAAAAGAAAAATTAACTATTAACATATATATTCCAGAAATGAAACAAATTGCCAACAAAATATATTCAAACGAATCTACACCAAGTCACATCATAGTAATACTGCTGAAGAACAAAGACAAAGAAAAAAGACCAATAGCAGCCTAAGGGAAAGCAACACCACCACAGTACATTGAAAGGGCAAGAGTGAGAGTGACATATGACTTCTCCACAAAAACTCTCAAAGCAAGAAGGCAAAGGAATGGGATCTTAACAGAGCTGAAGGAAAACAACTACTAAAATATAATGTTATACCTAGTGAATATATTCTTTTAAAATAAGGTAAAATAAAGATTTTTCAGACAAAAGTTTATCCCAGCAGTCTTCCACTATAAGAAAAAGATAAAAGGGAAGATTTCTTCAGGCAGGAGAAAAATTACCCAAATAAAAAATTAAAATATAACTAAAAATTTTAAAGTTCTGTTAACTTTAAATTGTATGGATGATTAAAATGAAGGATGATTACCAAAAAAAAAAAAAAAAAAGGTAAAAGGTGGTAAATGCAGTATAAAATTTAGATTATTGCACTAGTATCAGAATTAGAGTGTAATGGGTTAATGATGAATATTATAGTCTCTAGTGTAACAAAGAACAGTAAAAATATGGATTTCTAACAAGTTACTTATAGAACTTGATAAGAATGAATGATAAAATTATCCAATGTATTCAAAAGAAAGCATCAGTCAAAGAAGATGGAATAGCATACAGATGGACCAAATACAAAAAGTTATGTAGTGGTAGATTAAAACCACCCATATCAGTAATTATATTAACTATAAATGGATAAACACTCCAAGAAAAAGATTAAGTTATTACATTAGATTTAATGAGAAAGTACTGCTACTTGAAAGAGACACACATTAAATAAAAGAATGTACAAGGTTTGAAAGAAGGATGGAAAGTGATATACCATGTAATCACAAACCAAAAACTGGGGGAGCCATACTGACTTCAGGAGCACTAGATTTTTAAACAGAAATATTGCTGGAGATAATTAAAGATAAGACATACCATAATAGTAATGGGAATGATCCAACAGGAATGTATCAGAATTCTATGTATTTTTCAATAACCATTTTCAAAATTATAAAGTGAAAAGTGAGATATATCAATAAGAAATACATAATTATCATGACAGACTTATAAATTATTAATAACTCCAATCTTCAAGGCCAAAGTCTTCAACTCTTTCTCTGCTCCGTCTTTGTATTACTTCTTCCTCTGTATATGAGCAATCTCCCTCCTTTTTATAGGGATTCATTTAAGACCCAACCAGGTAATCCCGGATAATCTCTCCATCTCAAGATCTTTAAATTAATCGCATCTGCACAAATCCCTTCTATTATTATTATTATTATTATTATTATTACCATATAAAGTAACATTCACGGGTTCCAAGGATTAGGGTGTGAACATCTTTTGAAGGCCATTTTTTTAAGCCTACTACAAGTCCAGTCAGATGTCCTTCCCTATCTGATGGATACTTGCTGAGATGACAAATCCAGCTTCGTATAAAGTGCTGATTCTCTTCCTGTAAAGTACTGATTCTTATCATTATGTCCTAGGCCTGATCTTCAACATAGTCAACCCTCTAGCCATAGGAAATGAGTCTCTCTTTAAGCACTGCCAGTTGTACCTTGAGTCATTATTTGTCTGTTTTGGGGCTTTCATTTTTCTTCTTCAATGCATCAGTTATATCCAACAATAACTAACAATATGAAAATACTTATAATTACAACATCTACCTTCTCTGTCCAGTATACGAGGTATTGCACATAACAATTTATTTCCTTCCACCCAGAAACATTCCGATTTGTGATGGTTGAAACTTTTGGTAATCTCACTGCTCTAGCTCCAGCATAGCACAGTGCATAAACAGTTCACTTACCGCCAATGATGAGGTCATGATACCATCTGACCATGGAGGAATTCAACTCCAGATTCCTGTTTTTCCAGATTCCTTCCTGTGATGAACCAGTTTAGGTTATTCAGTCACATTTACCTGAGGTTGGGTTCTTCAGAAACATAACCTGAAATGAAGATTCACGTGCAAGTTCCCAGGAAAAGCCAGTACAGAAATGAGGGAAGTGGAAGAAGGAAAGCAAGGGGACAATTTCAGGCAAAGTTCTGTGGAAGGTAGCTTTAATTTTATCCTAGAAGGAGACTCAGGAGTATAATGACCTAAGGCAAGGGAGCTGGCTTTCCTTATGCTTCACCCATCAGTCAGTTGCTGTGAGGAGAGGTAGCTCTCAAGCACTAATAGCTTTTTATGTTTTGGGAAAGGGGCTCTAGAAACCTGAGAAAAATTCTTCAGAGATGAGTTCTAAAAGCAAGCACACTCAAGTCTAAGAAGGGAATATAGGAATAGTTAAAAAGGATCTGAGGGTACCTGAGCTTAGCCCTTACAGTGACTGGAACATATAACACAGGTGACGAGCTGTGTGCTACCACTGCCTCCCCTACCATGTCCCCTACCAACGTTCCTCTGCCCTGATCTGTTATCATTCTCTCCCTCACTCCCTCACTGTACTTCACACATATTTGCCTTCTCTTTGCTTTTTAAATGCACTGTCCTCAAGTATGTTTGATTTTTGCTATTCCCTCTGCTTAGAATGCTTGTCCCATAGATATCAGCATGATACCTCCTCTGCTTGAAATCAACCCCTAGAAGAGAAGCTTTTGCTGACTACCATTTCCCAAATTATATACTATCCACCACCACCATGACTACTTTTTACTTTAGGTGACCTTTTCCTGCTCATTTGTCTTCAGAATTCTTATTGTTTCATATATATGGAATCTATATTACCTGACTTCAAAGTTCAGAATCATTACTCTGCAAATAACTGTGTAGATTACTGAACTTGTCTTTTCTTCACCATCTTTAGCTAAAAAATAGAAGTAACAATACTACCCATTCAAGTCTCTATGAGTATTAGATGAGGGAATACAGGCAATGTTCTTAGAAAAATTCCCAGTCACAATTTAAATGTCCAATAGGCCTAAGCTAAGGTGTGTTTACTTCCTTTCTCACATGACAGGATACTAAGTCCATTAAGAGAGAATCTTTCATCTGTTTTAACTGCTATGCTCTCAGTGAGTATACCATTGTCTCACATGTAGTGATATTCGGTAATTATATTTAATTAATTTATTTATAAACGCACAGGTTGTTTATCCTTCTAATTCTATTAAAGTTTCTTTCTGCTTTCTTCAAATCAGTAGTGATGACTATGGATGAATTAGTTTCTAAAACAACTGAAATCCACAGATCAGCCCTGCCATGAAAACTCAATTTTCTGAAAGAATGCACTGTGCCTGCACTTTGCCGCCTACATGGATGACAGGGGTAAAATTAAATCAAATGCAACAGATAGTATATAAGTATCTGCACATGGCGATTACTCATTCTTTTGGGCAATTGAACACAATGATTATTTTGGCAACATGTTTTATACTTTCCTACTGTTTCCTTGTGATAACTTGCTTCAGTCTCCATGTTTCAACAATTGACATTAGTACTTCACTGGAGTGAATGAATGAGTGACTCTAACATGTCCTTCCTTCTGCCACCATCTCACAGCCATTAACTGGGTAATTTGATTCAGGAGAAGATAATTCTGTCACTTTAATTTCTATCAAAAACTCATAGTGCTGGCAGAAGCTCCACCCATAAGTATAATTATAAAACATGTAGCACAAATAGCTAAAAGTATATTGTTTAGTACCTGTTTTTCTAAATTACCCTTAGAAATCTGTGTCACAATAAAATTTGATCCCCAATAATATATTGGCCCTAGTGTACATAGGATTCTTTCTTCTCTCGCTTCTATTAATAACCAGTTTTAAATATTTCTCCTCCACTCGTCTTACTCAAAAAAATCTAGAGCTACACAAAAGTGTATATGTCTATTAAAAGCAAACACACACACACACACACACACACACACACACACACAGCAGAATAAGAAAACAATTTTAAAAAACTGTCCCATAAGTCATCAGCCTGCAGGCCCACCTTTATTCTCTTAGTTGCTCTAAACATTTGGACAAAAAGGGTGTGACCTAATGTTAATAGACTGAGTGGGGAAAACCTGCAAGTCCTCCCTGCTTAGATTCTTCTTGGTGTCTCTGAGGATGCATTCCTTTCTTCTGGGTGTGGGACAGGACCCTCTCTGGAATGGGGACTTATGACCTACAGTCAAAGAGTTAGATCAGATAATTTCTTTATGGCCAGGTTTTACAGAAAAATGTAGAGGAAAACTTGGAGTAATATTTTCACGTTTTATGACTGGCTTTGGACAAAAGAAGTTCTGGTTTCAATGACCCACATTGGGGAGGAGGGATCTTAGCTTCTATGGGTAACTTCGGCGGGGTAACAGGGAGGGCAGATGAAGGTCAGAGGAAAACTTGTTGCATCTAGAACTGCTGCGGAAGACTTCATTTTAGGATATTGTTTTCTGAGTCCCACACAGCTAATGGAGTAATATGTAAACATATAAATTTTTTGTAAGTTTAATTTTTTTTCAGAATTAAAGTTAAAAATGTGTATTGTTATTTAAGTGAGATTGAAATTGTTAAAAATAACATTAAATTTACTATTTTATTCATAGACAAAAAAATTATATGGAAACTGGATTTTTAAAAAAATTTTTATTTATTTATTTATTTATTTATTTATTTTTTTGAGACGGAGTTTCGCTCTTGTTGCCCAGGCTGGAGTACAATGGTGCAATCTCCAGCTCACTGCAACCTCCGCCTCCTGGGTTCAAGCAATTTTTCTGCCTCAGCCTCCCCAGCAGCTGGGATTACAGGCATGTGCCACCACACCTGGCTAATTTTGTATTTTTAGTAGAGATGGGGTTTCTCCATGTTGGTCAGGGTGGTCTCGATCTCCCAACCTCAGGTGATCCACCCACCTCCGCCTCTCAAAGTCCTGGGATTACAGGCATGAGCCACTGCGCCCGACTAGAAACTGGATCTTTTAATACTGTTCTTAAATTACTTTCAGCACATGCCATCCTAATCAAGACAAAAAAGAGTATCAGAATACCGTGTGGTATCATTTGAATATCTTACGCATCCAAATCTCATATTGAATTGTAATCTCCAATGTTGAAGGGGGGGCCTGGTGGGAGGTTTTTGGGTTATGGGAGCAGATCTCTTATGGCTTGGTGCTGTACTGGTGGTAGTGAGTGAGTTTTGTAAAAGCTGGTTGTTGTAAAGTGTGGCACTTCTCCCTGTCACTCTCACTCTTGCTCCTGTTCTTGCCATTAAGTGCCTGCCTCCACTTTTCCCTCTGCCATGAGTAAAAGCTTCCTGAGATCCCCCCAGAAACTGAGCAGATGTGGGCATCATGCTTACTGTAAAGCCTGCAGAACCATGAGCCAATTAAACTCTTTTTCTTTATAGATTGCCCAGTCTCAAGTATTTCTTCATAGCAATCCAGAAATAGATTAACACACAGTGTTACAAAGTTAGAAAAATAGGCTTGCATCTAGGGAAACGATTTAGCAACCAATCAACATTTTCTTACTTGGGGCTATTCATGATATAGGCATAATAACTGCAAATATTGCTCTTGAATTCTTTTTTTTTTTTTTGTTAAGATGGAGTCTCGCTCTGTTACCCAGCTGGAATGCAATGGCACATGCTCGGCTCAGTGCAACCTCCATCTCCTGGGTACAAGAGATTCTCCTGCCTCAGCCTCCCGGGTAGCTGGGGTTAGAGGCAACGGCCACCAAGCCCAGCTAATTTTTTGTGTTTTTAGTAGAGATGGAGTTTCACCATGTTGGTCAGGCTGGTCTAGAACTCCTGACCTCCCATGATCCACGCTCTTCAGCCTCCCAAAGTGCTGGGATTGCAGGCATGAGCCACTGCACCAGGCCTGAATTTTTTAAATATTAAATGATTCTAGAAATTTGATTTTTAAATATTCATTAGTGAGCACAAATATTTAGGATTAGAAGAAAAAGTGGTATGACAAATGTATTGAATTTAATTGTCAATAACAAAAGTATCAAACTCTGTAATATATTTGAAGTGATTTATTCTTAGCCACATATGATTGAGTAAGGCCTGAAGTACAGTCTCAAGAGATCCTGAGAACACGTGCCCAAAGTGGATGGATTACAGCTTGATTTTATACATTTTAGGGGGACAGAAGTTACAGGCAAATATCAGTCAATACATGTAAGGTGTACATTGGTTTGGTCTGGAAAGGAAAGAAAATTTGAAGCAAGGGATGAGGTTAAAGAGGGTGGATTGGGGGCTTCCAGGGTACAGGTAGATTCAAAAATTTCCTGAAGGCAGTTGGTTGAAAGGGAAAGCTCTGCCTGAAGAGTTGAAGTCAACAGAGAGAAGTTTGTAGTTAAGATAAAGGGTGTTGTGGAAACCAAGATTCCTATTACGTAGATGAAGTCTCAAGTGGCAGACTTCAGAGAATAAACAGTAAATGTCGCTTATCACATCCTAAAAGGTGTCAGTCTCTTAGTTAACTCTCTTTTGGATCAGGAAAAGACCTAGAAAGGGAAGAGGGTTCTCTAGAGAATGTAGATATCCCCACAAGAGACAACTTTACATAGCTGTTTCAAAATATTTCAGAAAAATGTATTTTGGGGCAAAATACCTGGATTTCTTTCAGGTCCCACTATGTGTCATGGGATCTTATACTAGAGTCAGGTTGGAACTTTGTATCTTATTGCTGAGAACAGTCTGTTTTGTCAGTCTTAACATCTCTGTTTCAATGTTAATGCTGGTCATCTGTACCTGAATTCCAAAGGGAGAAGGGTAAAATGAGGGATGTCTGACCCACTCTTTCCATGATGACTTGACCTAGTTTTTCAGATTCACTTTGCAATGCCCTTGGCTAAGAGAGGGATCCATTCAGTTGGTTGGAGGCTTAAATGTTATTTTTGGCATACAGAGTTAAATTTTCTTCATTTTGAACAAAATGAAAATATTTTATACTTTATTGAGGCTACTTTAAAATTGTGTATTAAGTTCTAGTTAGTAATTTTGTAAAACTCAAACTCAACTTGGCTGATAAAATATTCCCATAAAATTATTTCTTGAAATAAGACTATTTTGTTTCTTCAGTGAGCTGACATCAGTCAAAACATTAATTAGTCACTAATAAAAGCACCTAAGTGGTTTGTCCATTTAAGTTCTCACTTGGACCTGTACACACTGTGGTGCTGTCACTGCTTTTATAAGTATGAAAGGAAATTAAACCGTGGGACCCCAAATTCATTTAGCCAAAGGGAAAAGTCAGACTGGGAACTGGGTCACGCAAACCTGCCTCCCACTTTTGGTTCCTAAGTAAGATGGCTACAAAATGAAAGACTATATGTCTCCCTCATAGTTTGCCCATGAGGAAATTCCTGGTGAGCTGTTAAAACTTCACCATAGCAATGCAAACTGATAGCTTATCTTTACAGGTGCAGCACTTCAGCCCACCAGACACAAAGCATATCTGATTGTTCCCCTACCCCATCTTGTCTGTGTTTTCTTATATAAAAGGCAGATTCCCCACATTGTTCCTCTGCCCGCTTTTGCTTATGTGAAAGCTGTGTGCTTCTCAATATCCCACCCTTTCCGTTGTAAATTTGAATCCCTCAAATCATCTTCAGAGAAGGGCATAGATCTGTCTCCTGGGGGCGCGTCCTTAACTTTGGCAAATAAATCTCCTAAAATGATTGAGACTTTGTCTCATTATTTTCTTCAATGGACATAAGTGAGTGGATTATACATTGCATACTTATATATCACAGGCTGTTAAGAGTCAGAATATGCCCCCCAGGCAGAGATGTTTCTTACTTGCTTCACTTTCTTCAAAAATGTAAAACATTCCTTTACAGAGCCTTTCACACGTGAAATTTTAGCATAATGAAGAGGAATCTAAGATCTAGACAGATGCATTGACTATCAGGAGTCTATTAAGAGTCAAGTTGGAGACTAGTGGAGGCTTGGCAGAAGCTGTGCTCCTCCCATTTTAATATCCATATGAGTCACCTGGAGGACTTGTTAAATGAAGTCAATTAAAAAATGCAGATTCTGTTTCAGCCCCTCAAAGAAGAGCCTGAGGTTCTGCATTTCTATTGCGTGCCCAGGTGGTGCTGTGCTGCTAGTCCCTGGTGCATACTCTTGTAGGACAGTCTTCTGGGTGACCCTGGACCAATCTAGCTCTACCCTATTCTTGTGGATAGTGCTTCAGAATAACTATAGAATGTTCTGGAAGTGAAACATGCTGAGATAGGGAAGGGCTGACTAGAAAAACTCTGATTTGTTTCCAGCCCCCCTTAGAAACAGGATGTCCTTCAACATTTTAACCCAGCATGTCTTGTTGCTCAGAGGGTATAAAACCCAAGGAGGTGAGCTATTTTTTCAGAGTCCCTGAGCTGTGGTGCAAGTGGGGCATGCACAGACCAGACTATATCTGCCCCAGGCAGCTTTCCTCAACCTGGCTCATCATAAATCCCAGGCTTCTGTTATATACTGCTGCCTATCTGTAAGTAATAAATCCACTTCATATAACCTGTCTGTGTGTGTGTATGGGGGAGGTATTCTGTCTCACCAGACTCAGACAACTTGGTAACCAATGTACAGTGAACCTGCTTCACAACTCGGATTAACAAAGTATTACAAAGAAGAACATGATTTTCTGAGTTTCCTTTGGGTATCATACTTTTTGAAAAGTCTCAGCACCAAATGTTAAGACATCTTCCCTCTTGTTTCCCTCTTGTCCCAAGAGCATCACTATATATTGGAATAGGAGTGAGCTGTTCACTTAAAGCCTGTTATCAATACGTTTGTCAATGGCCTATTAGGTGGCCTGGCATAAAGGTACAGCCCAAGAAGATGTCTATATCAAATGGGGACTGCCTCACCCAATGATATGTGCAGACGACTACGTGCTTGTTCCCGATAAGTCCTGCTCTTGCAAACGAAGCAGGGCGTTGGGAGCTTGTTTATGTGTAAACATCTTGAAAATCCAGAAAGTCAGGGAAAGGTCAGAAAAACAACAATGTGTCTTGTGACTTGGCAACATTCCACAAACGACTGTATAAAATAAAGCAGAGCGTGCCAGTAGAGGCGGGCGCCATGTTTGTCTTGTCTTGTGTTGTCTTGTGTATTCATTCCTTTGTTTAGGAAACACGCAGACCCCTACAGATATGTACTTTAGGTTTTGTAGAGATTGTGTGTGTTTCAGCGGGGAGAGAGAAGAAGAGAGTGAGAGAGAGAGTCAGCAGAGCAGAGAGAATACATAACAAACAGTGTCTTCATTCTTTCAGAATATAAACAATACTTTCTACAGTTACTGCTGCATCACTGGAGTCTCTGACAGACACTACAACTGGAGTGAGTCCTACTGTGTACTCACTTCTTTCTGAGACCTGATATGCAATTCTTGAGACATCTTTAACTTACTTGCTATGGATCCTCACAAATAAACAAATTATTTACATATGAAGTAACTGAGTATCTGAGAACTCGCAACATTCTCTCAGAAAAGCCCCAAGCTCCTCCACTGTTTAGACTCTTCAAATGTCTACTTCTGTACTTTGAAGAATTATAGTGAAAACTTTCCTCAAACTCTGTCATTGGGAGTATATAGAGAGCTAGGTGCTTTTCCAATAATACTTATGCACAGACAAGATTTATAATCCAGAGAATTTCACCAACTTTAAGGCATTCTTGGTAGAAAGAGCAAATGGGAAAAAGCAAACATAGATTCTTTTATTGTTATCAGTGGTAACCATAATACTCAACCTAATCAATCATTAGCAAACACAAAGCAGGGGACAAGAATTCCATCCTTATGTTAAGGTGGTAGCTAGAGTCTTATTTAAAGACAACTTCAATTTAATCATCAGGGAGATATCTATGAAAATTCAATTGGATTTCAAATTGCAGGATATCATAAGTTCAGGGAAAATCCTAACAAGTGTGGTAAAGGTAAAAAACATTATCAGATCCTTACCTCAAATAGTTTTTAAAAATGTTACATGCAGACAACATGTATTAACCTGCCCTTTCTCCACTCCCAGGATCCTTATCTCTGAAAAAAAAAAAAAAAAAGAATTATTTTAGCAGTGTGAAATAAACTGTGGGATGTTTGAAATGGAGTTTTAACAATAGACTTTATATTTTACATCTCACAGACTGAGGAATTACAAGGTAAGTTTATGGTATTAGGGAAGGAAAAGACATCTTGTAAAATCCACAAAGGTCATCAAGATAAGAGAAGTTGTCTGACTGAGATGAGTTTTCTAAAATCTTGATTCCCCAAACTGGTGTTCATCTGACTGTAATCAGATTTTCTTTAAAAAAAACAAAACACCTCAATATTATAAAGCATTAAATTCATACAAATGAATAGACATTAACATGTATATATACATCTTATATTAAGTGCATAAATGAGTACATAGGCTGGGAACAAGACTGTCCAGCTAAGTGTAACTAGGGAAAATGAACTTGCCTGCTATCTTAATGACTATCTTTTACGAAGAGTTACTTCCTAGAACCATGTGTCACTCACAAACAGACAGGGGAAACCTATCAGAGAAAAAAATATGAGGTTGCCACAGAAACGTAAGCCCTACCTCTAGTAGGTGAGCAGTTCCAGGCTTTCCATTTTTTTCTGACAGTCTATGAAAGAAAATGCTTAAAATTTTTCAGATTCTAGAATGAAAACAGCATCACGTAACTTTGTTCTCACTGCTTCAGAGTTTCCGCAGGAAACCATGGCTCCTTCATGTTTCCCATTGGCCCCTCCGCCCCAATAATTTTACTTGCATCTCCATAGATATTACTTTCACTGGGTAATAAATCACATATGCCACTGGTTTGATTTGCAGTGGTTTGATTTGTTGTTTTACTAGAGGGCAAATGAAAATTTATTAGTTCTGGAACTTCATACTTCCATTCTTTTAGGAAACTTTATGAACTTCAAAGCCCTTTAGTTTTATTCTATTTAATCTTCATAAAAATAGTTTCAGGGTTATATTTAATTTAATTTAATTATGTATTTGTTTTCATTGAATAGATAATAGGAAATAACTCACATATATTTATTTATAAAACCTTTCTAAAAACCATGTGCTGTTATAAAAGCACCACATTCCTAGCACCTCACTCATTACACTTTCCTGTGCTATGCTCTTGGTAGTCTATACATAAGCAAAGGTGAAAACCATGTTTATGCTAAGTCAATACAAACTCGCATTTATGTATTTTTCTGCTATAAATGAGATTTTGAAAAGACATAAACAGCATGAGTCACTGTGGTCTTCTTCAAAAAAAGCATTTTCAAAAATAAAAGAGGCATGTTCTCATTTTCTTACTATATTAATATTATTTTAAAGGAAATAAAGTTAAACTTTCTGTGGATTGACACAGTAATAATCACTTGGTTTTGATGAACTTTCCTTTTAAGACAACTTCTAATTTTTGGAATCGAATTTTTAAATTTGTTAACAAGAAATTCTTACCAACCAATTTTTATTTATTTTTATTTTTGAGACAGGATCTTGCTCTGTCACTCAGGCTGGCTCACTGCAGCAGTAGCCTCCTGGGATCAAGCCATCCTCTTGCCTCAACCTCCTATGCCTCCCATGTAGCTGAGACCACAGGTGCATGCCATGGCACATCGCTATATATTTTTTTTAGTTTTACTTGTTGTGAAAATGGTGGGGAGGGGTCTCACTTGGTTGCTCAGGTGGGTCTCAAAGTCTTGGGTTCTAGCAATCCTCTCACCTCAGCTCCCCAAAGTGCTAGGATTATAGGCGTGAGCCACAACACGACCAGCCTCGCAAACAGTATTGACTTAAACTTTCTACATTATCAAGATAAATTTAAGGGCTTAACAAATGATAAGAAGGGATATAAATTTTGTTTATAATAATATTGGCATTAATGGGACTAGTGCTACACTCTTAAACATAAAACAGATTTGTTTTGATCAGATGAAATAGTTAATGAGACTTTCTTGTTAGTATCAATTTATATTTCAGTAATAAGTCAAAAAATCATCTGAAATATGTTCTTCGTGGATGTCTTTATATTTTGGACACTTGAGGTGTATGTTTAGTAATACCATTTTATGTACATTATGTTGTTAATGTCTAATGATGGATTTTTTTTTTTAATTTTAGTAATCATCACATTCTTTTCCAAGTAGCTGGGTTCTTGAAAGTACTTAGCTTATGTATTGCTTATAAAGAAACACATGTACAAACACTTAATGAGTGGACATACATCACCTGTTGGGTTATGGCATATCAAAGGAGCATCAAAACTCTGAAAGAGACAAATATAAGAAAGGTTAATTTTAGTCTATTTTCTATTAACCCTTTTCGTTATTGCAAAAAATGATTTTCTTTTCCTCATTCAAGTGAGATGGATTACAATAGATTCAACATTAAAGTAGCAAAAATAAATATATGTGATAACAACTGTACTATCACATTGAGACAGAATTGAGAAATTCATGGACTTACTCATTTTTTATTTCGGGAAGAGAACTTCAAGACTTTGATTCCAAGTTTCTTCTTTTATGTAAGTTGCAGAATGGTAATTGGCTTTCCCATGTTACAGAGTTAGTTTCCATAAAATTTAGTCGAAATCCCTGCTGACTTCTAGTTCCAAGCATTTTATAAGTATTACACTAATGAACTCTGCAGCTTAATTTCTTTTCAATTTTTCTGTTTAAACTATACTAAGTTCCTACCACTTAGCTTATTACAATATGTCTATAAGATGATTTAGCCAGATTCGTTTTCAAAAATAAACTAAATGTGAACCTTCAAATATATACATATATATTTTTGTTTTATGTCCATTTTAGATAAAATTAAGTACAGTAACAGAGAATAGCAATTATTTTCTAATTTAAATTTGAAGTCCTAAAATTTACCCTTTCAAATAAAATGTTTGTTTTTTACAGTTCAAATTATAGTATAAAATATTTTTTATAGACTTAAATTTGGTGGCATTTCAGAGGCTCGGCTGAACCCTATAGCTTGAACTTGTTAATGAAATAAAAATTTAATATCCTTATAATAGATGAAGGAAAATTATTAATCTTCATCTTAGCCAAAGACTACATTAATTAAAAGCATAGTTATCATTTAAGATCTCATGATTTGGATAATAATCATTGGAAAACACTTATTTTCATAAGAACCATTGATTCCAATTACATTAACTTTTCAGAGTGAGATAAAGAGGTATGCAAATGCGTACAGTTAAATTACAGATTATAGAGCTATATTTCCCCTTTAAAGCAAGTACCTCAATCTTTCTGGATCACTGTCCTACTTTTCAACGCTTTTCAACACTCATTTACACTATCATTTTACTTAAAGGGCCAGAGCATTATTTTGAGTTGAGTGATCATGGCACATACCATAACAGATGATGCATGCACTATTACTCTCCTTCATACACTGAGAGATTATGCTGGAATAGAAGGAGATAGCGCATTCTTCCCACACTACTACAAGCACCTCAAAGGTGGATAATCAGGCCTTAGGGGTGTTCCAAGTCCTTAAATCACTTTAGAAAGAATCCTTAGCTACTGATCCACTGCTAGCATCTAACATGACCCACACATATTTACAACAATTTACCAAGGTAATGATGGAGCATCAACTTGGCAACTGTGGATTATGAAGACATCACTGGGTTGAACAAGGTCCATCCTGTCATTTCTGAGGCAAGTAATTGAAGCTCTTTGAGCCTCACCAGCATTCTCCTCTGTGAAATAGATAATAGAAATTACTGCAAAAGAGTATAATCTATTTAGAAAAGATAGTGGGAAGAGATACTCTTGGAGGGCTCAAAAGGCAAAGGTTATAATGTTTGGGTCTAAAAAGGAAAATATGTAGGCAGAGGAACTAGTCAACATGGCTAATGACAAAAAAAAGAAAAGAATTAATGTTTGCAAATTCCATAATGATTGGGGGAAAGTTGTGATGACTAAGTAGAGGCTAGAAAGAAAATATCTACTACACAGCCTGCAGCATTACCTGTCCATTTCTAATAATTGGAGACAAGATCAGCTCCAGCAGATAAGGGAAAAGAAAAAGGTAGATACATGCATATTGATTTGAAAAGCATAAAAAAGGTACTAAAAATGCATAGTAATTGTTAATAAGTGTTTTTATTTTATTTTTTTCCTCTGTAGTCTGAAGTGGATAACAGGGAAGAGAGCAAGGACTTTCTAATAGTTAAATTTGGGGACAGACTGGGACACCTTTCTAATTTTCTCCAAGCCCCAACTCATATTGTAGAATAATAAATACACCAAGGATTGTTATGCTATTCTGGAAAAAGGAATAAATACCTGTGGTTGGCAATCTTTCCAACTATATCTACATGGCAAGGTTAACATTCATACTCAAAGCAACCAAATATATCTCAAAATTTTTTAAAAAAATAACTAATCTCAATGACCAAATGAAGAGTCCATGAAGAGATTCATGCATGTGAAGTTATCTATTATATCATTAAGAGTGACATTTCAAATCCATGGAACAAAATAATAAAAAATGACTTAAAGGCAATTGCCTTTTCATTTGGAAAAAAAATAAAAACTGAATGCCTACTTCACATGATATAAAAATATATATTCCAGAAGGGATTAGAAGGTAACATGAAAAATACATAAATTACAGTCCACTATAAGATAATATTGTTTTAATTTTTGTAAAATGTTTTTCTAAGCAGGACACAAATCTCTAAAACCATAAGGAAAAGGCTGAGTAATTTGTGCTCATAAAATTGAAAAAAAATAGTTCATAAAACAAGAGATTATATGTAGTTAAAATGATTTAGCAATCGCTTTACAGGGTATTTATCCAAAGGATAGGAAATAATTATATCAAAGGGATACCTGCACTCGCATGCTTACCGTGGCACTATTCACAATAGCAAAGATATGGTGTCAAACTAAGTGTCCCACAGCAGATAAGTGAATAAAGAAAATGTGGCATATAGACACAGTGGAATAGTGTCCAGCCATAAAAAAGATGACATTTCTGTTGTTTTTAGCTACATGCAGGAAACTGGAAATCATTATGTTAAGTGAGTGAAATAAGTCAGAAAGACAAGTATTGCTTGATTGCCATACGCACTATGTGGGAATTAAAAGTTGATCTCACAGAGGGAGAGAGGAGAATGACAGTTAACAGAGGTTGGGAAGGGTGTTTATGTGGGGTTGGAGATGAAGAGAGCTTCGTGCATGGGTACAAACATACAGTTAAATTGAAGAAATAAGTTCCAATGTTTAATAGATCTCATGATTTGGATAATAATCATTGGAAAACACTTATTTTCATAAGAACCATTGATTCCAATTACATTAACTTTTCAGAGTGAGATAAAGAGGTATGCAAATGCGTACAGTTAAATTACAGATTATAGAGCTATATTTCCCCTTTAAAGCAAGTACCTCAATCTTTCTGGATCACTGTCCTACTTTTCAACGCTTTTCAACACTCATTTACACTATCATTTTACTTAAAGGGCCAGAGCATTATTTTGAGTTGAGTGATCATGGCACATACCATAACAGATGATGCATGCACTATTACTCTCCTTCATACACTGAGAGATTATGCTGGAATAGAAGGAGATAGCGCATTCTTCCCACACTACTACAAGCACCTCAAAGGTGGATAATCAGGCCTTAGGGGTGTTCCAAGTCCTTAAATCACTTTAGAAAGAATCCTTAGCTACTGATCCACTGCTAGCATCTAACATGACCCACACATATTTACAACAATTTACCAAGGTAATGATGGAGCATCAACTTGGCAACTGTGGATTATGAAGACATCACTGGGTTGAACAAGGTCCATCCTGTCATTTCTGAGGCAAGTAATTGAAGCTCTTTGAGCCTCACCAGCATTCTCCTCTGTGAAATAGATAATAGAAATTACTGCAAAAGAGTATAATCTATTTAGAAAAGATAGTGGGAAGAGATACTCTTGGAGGGCTCAAAAGGCAAAGGTTATAATGTTTGGGTCTAAAAAGGAAAATATGTAGGCAGAGGAACTAGTCAACATGGCTAATGACAAAAAAAAGAAAAGAATTAATGTTTGCAAATTCCATAATGATTGGGGGAAAGTTGTGATGACTAAGTAGAGGCTAGAAAGAAAATATCTACTACACAGCCTGCAGCATTACCTGTCCATTTCTAATAATTGGAGACAAGATCAGCTCCAGCAGATAAGGGAAAAGAAAAAGGTAGATACATGCATATTGATTTGAAAAGCATAAAAAAGGTACTAAAAATGCATAGTAATTGTTAATAAGTGTTTTTATTTTATTTTTTTCCTCTGTAGTCTGAAGTGGATAACAGGGAAGAGAGCAAGGACTTTCTAATAGTTAAATTTGGGGACAGACTGGGACACCTTTCTAATTTTCTCCAAGCCCCAACTCATATTGTAGAATAATAAATACACCAAGGATTGTTATGCTATTCTGGAAAAAGGAATAAATACCTGTGGTTGGCAATCTTTCCAACTATATCTACATGGCAAGGTTAACATTCATACTCAAAGCAACCAAATATATCTCAAAATTTTTTAAAAAAATAACTAATCTCAATGACCAAATGAAGAGTCCATGAAGAGATTCATGCATGTGAAGTTATCTATTATATCATTAAGAGTGACATTTCAAATCCATGGAACAAAATAATAAAAAATGACTTAAAGGCAATTGCCTTTTCATTTGGAAAAAAAATAAAAACTGAATGCCTACTTCACATGATATAAAAATATATATTCCAGAAGGGATTAGAAGGTAACATGAAAAATACATAAATTACAGTCCACTATAAGATAATATTGTTTTAATTTTTGTAAAATGTTTTTCTAAGCAGGACACAAATCTCTAAAACCATAAGGAAAAGGCTGAGTAATTTGTGCTCATAAAATTGAAAAAAAATAGTTCATAAAACAAGAGATTATATGTAGTTAAAATGATTTAGCAATCGCTTTACAGGGTATTTATCCAAAGGATAGGAAATAATTATATCAAAGGGATACCTGCACTCGCATGTTTACCGTGGCACTATTCACAATAGCAAAGATATGGTGTCAAACTAAGTGTCCCACAGCAGATAAGTGAATAAAGAAAATGTGGCATATAGACACAGTGGAATAGTGTCCAGCCATAAAAAAGATGACATTTCTGTTGTTTTTAGCTACATGCAGGAAACTGGAAATCATTATGTTAAGTGAGTGAAATAAGTCAGAAAGACAAGTATTGCTTGATTGCCATACGCACTATGTGGGAATTAAAAGTTGATCTCACAGAGGGAGAGAGGAGAATGACAGTTAACAGAGGTTGGGAAGGGTGTTTATGTGGGGTTGGAGATGAAGAGAGCTTCGTGCATGGGTACAAACATACAGTTAAATTGAAGAAATAAGTTCCAATGTTTAATAGCAGAGTAGGATGATTGTAATTAACAATAATGTATTGTATATTTCAAAATAGTTAGAAGAGAGGACTTGAAATGTCCCTACCACATAGAAATGATAAATATTTGAGAGGATGGATACCCTAAATAGCTTGACTTTGATCACTACACATTGTATACATGTAACAAAATATGACATGTACTTCATACAAATGTATAAATATTATATCAATAAAAATATCTTGACTGGCTGAAAATGTTGACAAATGACATTATTAATAAATGATTGGTACTTTTCAGTTTTCTACTTTTATAAAACTACTATAAATGTTTATAAGAACTGCTTTTGTAGTACTACTTTCATAGTTCTTAACTACTTTTATAGTTCTTATAAACATTAAGTGTTAATAATAGAGAATGTATTAAAAATATACTAACATATATTGAGCATTTTATATCTCAGTATGTTAGAGGCATTTTATATGTTATAAAATATATGCATTATATTTTAAATATATA
>NW_012101260.1:282213-283566 GCF_000951045.1 Mandrillus leucophaeus
CTGGTAAGCAACACTCAGATGAATAAATAGGCAATTATCACCATCCCAGTTTAGTGTCATTGCTGTTCATGGAGGAATTTCAGAGAAGCTGCCACCAAAGCTTCCATACCTAAGTGAGTGTTTCTAAGGAAGAAGCCTGAGAACTGTAAGCAAAACTCTACTTCTGCGCTCTGCCAGTAGCCACATACACGCTTATGTATGCTTGCATCTGCTGCAAGCAAATGATGGTGTGACATAATAAAAAATATATATTTGGTCTCTACACCTGTCTCTTGACATAGAGCTCCTAAAACCCTTGTAATTCCCTGAGTGATAGGGTGCTAGGAGCATCCTTTGTTCAATTTGATCTTTGACCCTGGCTTGTGACATAGAGCTCCTTAACTCCTTGGAATTTCGCAGGTGATAAAAATATCTTTTATTCTAATGAGGCAGCACTTGGTAGGGTACTGGATAGCTTCAAGATGGGGGCTGGTTGCCAGGAACACCAAGCCATGATTAGAAGCTTGAAACTTTCAGCCTCAGAGAGGCTGGGAATTGAGTTAGTAATCAATCATGCCTATGTGATATAGCCTCCATAACAATCCCTCAACTACAGGGTTCAGAGAACTTCTGGGCACCAATATATATATGTGCTTGGTGAGTGTCACATCACAACTCCATGGGCACAGAAGCTCCTGTGCTCAGGAACCCTCAGACCCCATCCTATGTATCTACCACTTCATCTGGCTGTTCATCTGTCTTCTTTGTAATATCCTTTATGATACACTGGTAAATTTAAGTAAATATTTGCTTGAGTTTTGTGAGCTGTTATAGCAAATTATTTGACATCCGGTGGGGTGAGAGGTTGTGAGAACGTCTGATTTATAGCTGGTTTGTCAGGAGTATAGGTGACAACCTGTAACTTGTGATTGGCATTTGAAGAGGGAAACAGACTTGTGGGGCTGAGCCCTTAACCTCTCGTATATGCACTAACCCCAGGTAGTTGCAGAATTAAACTGTAGGACAGCAAGTTGGTATCTGTACAGTTGGTGAGTCAGCTGGTGTGGGAAAACTTGATACACATTTGGTGTCAGAAATGTTCTGTGGGTAAAAATAGGTTTGTCTTTAAATGGCTTCTCCTTCTTCCCAGTCTGTCAAATTTCACCCGAGTGCCTTCCACTGAAGAATTAAAATAGAAAGCTATTAGAAAGTGCATATGGTAAATAATATTTTAAGGCTTTATACTGCCACAATCAAACAACAGGTCTAGAAGAGTAGACAAGATATTGATTATCAACAAACACAACTGGCACGCTTTCTGAGTCTTCTGAAACCTAGAGAAATCATTTTTAATTGTACAAACACGATTTACTG
>NW_012101260.1:284911-310399 GCF_000951045.1 Mandrillus leucophaeus
TTCTTCTGGGTGAAGAGATTTCAAAAATGCCAGTTTTTCAGACAGGAGAGGAGATAAAGGGTTTGAGACAGCAAAACAATAGAGCTAAGAAATATAAACTTGGTCTAAGTCTTTTGACAAAATCTAGCATCAGTCTGAAAATTTATCATTCTTTTCAGTATGTGTTTCATGTAAGCTTGTTAGAAAAGAAGAATAAGATTACGTATACAGATGGCTAACTCAGCAGGTGAGAGCTTGATTAATCTCAGGTCAAGACCTCATGTCTCCTACGGGCTCATTATTTTCACACGTTTTCATGTCCACAGTGTACATATTTAACCCAGGTCAGTCATTTCATAAAAGCTTATTCAGATTCATTCATAATGGGTAAATTCTTGAAGTTCTAACTCTGCAATAAAATAAAAATTTAAAGCACATTCATAATAATATTGGACTTGTAGTTTCAACCACAAATTAAAACCAACAATAATGTTATGCCCATTATCCATTGTCTCTGTATTGGTGAATTACATTGATCCATCAACTTATATTTAGGGTTTCTCATTGTCTATTTTAATGACAAGGCAATAACTTCAACTCATTTAAACCATGGAAAATTCATTAGATGTGAGTTGATATTATCAGATAGCTGTGTATCTGATAATTCTTCCCATGTGTGGGTTACTGTGACCCTTTGAGTATCAAAAAGAAAAAGTCCATCTCTTCATAGAGAACTGTGAGATTTTCAGCATCTCTTGCAGCTAGATTGAGATCATGTGATCTAGTTTTTTTTCAAATCAGTTTTCCCCACCTTAGACTTTGAATTGGAATTTAGGCCAAAAACCATAGAACATCAATTTTAGCAATAGTGGCAACATCACCAAGGCCCCAGGAATAGGAGCAGCAACAGTAGAAGCAGTGCAGTGCACAGGGAGAATACAGTATTTGGTGCTGACAGTGACAGAAGTGAAAGCTGGCATATGTGGTGTGCAGCAGCAGCAACAGCCAGACAGTTCTCACAGAGCTGATATTTGATGTGGCAGCCAGTCGCTGCTAGCTGCAACCTAGCTTTTCCTCTTCTTGGCCATTTTTCCAACCTAGTATTTCAATCTTCCTGACTCTTTTGTGTACTGCTCGCTACCCTCTACATAAATATTCTGTTTAAATTAACAAGTTTGCTCCTGTTACACAAAACAATCTAACTGGCACAAAAAGTGATCACAGAAGCTCAAGAAAATGCAGACAATCTGAGATGGATTTTCTGGACAGAGTTGATGTGAAAAACACAACTAAAATTTGGGGAAATAATTATGTTCATCCCTAGCATGCAATGGATAAGCGAATGTATTCCATGCTATGTGAACTCTAATAATCTGAATAGATGTTATAATAACTTCCAATGAAATTAACCAATTCTTACTATCCAAATTGAAAACTTGGTATAACAAACCTACATGCAAGTTTCAGTGAAAACATTTAAATTGCATGGATATTAATGTGAAAATATGCAGAGTATGTCGTAGTTTTACCTTGGTGATTTCCTCAATAAATTTTTATCTTCGCCGGGCGCTGTGGCTCACGCCTGTAATCCCAGCACTTTGGGAGGCCGAAGCAGGCGGATCACAAGGTCAGGAGATCGAGACCATCCTGGCTAACTGGTGAAACCCTGTCTCTACAAAAATGCAAAAAATTAGCCGGGCTTGGTGACAGGCGCCTGTAGTCCCAGCTACTTGGGAGGCTGAGGCAGGAGAATGGCGTGAACCCAGGAGGTGGAGCTTGCAGTGAGTGAAGATAGAGCCACTGCACTCCAGCCTGGGTGACAGAGCGAGACTCCGTCTCAAAAAAAAAAAAATTTTGTCTTGTACTTGCATTTAAAAAATGTGATGCATATTTTGCTATCATTTTTTCCTACATGAGTAAGTTTAAAAAGTCTTCTAACAAAGTAGAAATGCTGTGAAGAAAATGGGTGAGCCTAAGAGGCACCAAAATTATATATTAGAAAAAAACATTTGAGGTAATAAGGCGTTTTAACAGAGGTGACTACATAAAAGACATGATCATGGTCATACACATATTCCCAATAACTGTTTAAGTGGGCTGTTCCTCAGCATGGGAAAATAAATAACAATTATGAAAGTCAGCTATTGCTAGTTTTACCAACGGAGAGTCTTGACTATGAGTCATCCAGGTTCTTGTCGTTTTGAATAAAGAATTGGAAAAAATATACGAACAAAGCAGTGAAAGAATGAAGCAACAAAAGCACAGACGTAATGAAAGTACACTCCACAGAGTGGGAGTAGGTTAGAACAAGTGGCTAAAGAGCTCTGGTTACAGAAATTTCTGGGATTTAAATATACTCTAGAAGTTTCCCGTTGGTTAACTGGTTACACCCTATATAAATGAAGGAGTGGGCCATGATCAGTCTGATTGGTTGTGGGAGGGGCCCAATCAGAGGCTGAAGTAAAGTTACAAAGTCATACATGAAGACTGATTGGGGGAGGGGACCAATCAGAGATACTTTCCATTTTTTATCTCGGCAAGGGAGTAGCCTCTGATCCTTTCGTTACTTGGATGTGAAGAGGTGGGGTTTTCCTTCTGATTCAGTTCCAGGAGGTCAGCTCAGTGTTAGGTTTCCTGACTGCAGACCCTATTGTCCTGTCTCACTGGTTCTGGAAAATTTCAACATGTTACCCGTATATGCCATATTAATTTTGAAAAAAATCAGAAAATTGACTTGCCCAGTGCATGTGAATCACAATCAGTGTTGGCTGCCCTTGAACATCATATTGATATAGCAGAAAGTGCCAAACATATTGAAAGACCTGAATAAGGCCATAATAAAGGAGTATGATGACTTAGTGAAGGAGCTGAGAAGTAGACTGAGTTAGAATACATTAAGATATTTAAGAATCATGCAAGACTGCACAATTTGAAGATTATGGGTCAAGGAGTTTCTGCTGATTATGAGGCTGCAATAGTCTATGAATTGAAACATTCTATTGTTTCTGACTTCAGGCCATTGGGGAAATGATTGACAAAAAGTAAGAACATCATAAATCTTGATAAGAAGCTTGAATTTAGTGAGATGTCTAGAAATATGCTGATGAAATGTTATCAACGCATAGTGAATTGCTTACTATGAAGGAAGACATTCTACTTGATGCTCATCATTGCCCTGAGAAAGAAAGAAAAAGAAAGCCATAGCTGTATGCCATGTCTTTAAAAGAAACTACATTATTCAGAGCAATCCGTACTGCGAAAAGTGATCATAACATGAGCACTTCAAAATATCCACTTTTCAAAAAACAATTGTAAATGTAGGCAGCTTTTATAATTGATCTTAAGCATAAGTAATGCAAGCTGATAATCATTTTTAGTTTATTCATGTTTTTTTTCCTTCAGAAAACCCACTTCTGTTATTTTAAGTGCCAAATGAGCAGAATGTCTACCATGCATTTTGATTTGACCTTGTACACACTTTGGACACTTTTAACCTCTCTTTTATCAGTGCACTCCCAAGACTTCAGTGAACAGCAGGAAAAACCTACCTCCATCTACCTTCTTCCATCCCAAAATTGTATCAAGTTTTTCAAAGATTATAGATTGGTATGACACATTAAGGAGCCTGGGGCTTTTGTGAGTTTAATTTAGTTAGTTAACTGAAACTGGATTCACTAGCACCTTAGACTATAGGATATGAAGATGACAAAAATCCCTTCATTTAAAGTATAGAAAGAAATCCATAGACTTGTGTATTAGGCACCTGGAGCGCAACTTCCATGTCTGAAAAAAATTTTGGTTACTTAACCTCTTCAGTAGGTAAACAACCCCAAATAGAGGAGAAACACGGTTCTGTATTTTCATTCTTTCATTTTCTTTCAGTTTCATTTCTTCTACTGTTTTCTATAGGGCATGCTTGGTAATAATTCTATAGTTAAAAATTATCAAGACATGATTTTGGCAATCATTTTGCAGTGTATATGTTTATCAAAACATAAAGTTGTGTACTTTCAATATATAGAATTTTTATTTGTTAATGGTATTTCAATAAAGCAGGGAAAATATTTTACACAAAAATAAACAAAATAAGTAGCTGAACTGTGTGTGTGTGTGTGTGTGTGTGTGTGTGTGTGTACACCTATGAAGATGTATTGAGGTCAGAAGAAGTAATAAACATTTCTCTAGAGATCCTGGTGTTCTAGCTAAATGTAGTAACTGATGAAATTTTGAGTTGCTCTTCTTTGCAGAAGGTGAGAATGCATTTTGGTTTCATAAAGCATAGTGTATTACATTAGGATGGGGTTACTCTATTTCATTTTCATTTTTGAAGTAGAACTATGTGAAAAGGTTTTGTGTGCTAGAGAGCCAAAAATAACAAATGCTTGGCAGACAAATAGGTATATGGTGGTGGTCACTTATCATGTCCTCTCTGACAAGCATCCCAGTTCCCATTTTATGGATGGACAATTTCTTACTTGGAGTGTTAGTGGAGATACAGACTGCTTTCTACTATGCAAGCTGAAAATGCCAGATACCAATTTTCTCAGGGCATGACATGAAATACTGGTTTTGTCAAACTGATTCACCAACTCTGGACTTGAAATTGGGAGACAACAACAAAGAACCCATTCAGCCAGCGTGCAGCATTAGTTGCAGGGACAAATCCCAGGGGCAGCATAGCACAGTGTCTAGTGTTCAGTATTGCTAGCAGCAATTTAAACAGGTTGCTCATATTCTGTGGAAACTGCAGCAGTCTCTTCATTGGACTAATGTTACTGATTTTGACTGCGGTCCTATCTGATGACTGTCCTCCTTTGTTCCTGCCCAATTTTCCAAGCATGCTTCCCTAGCCTTCCTGAAATTTCCTGAGTTATTCAGTATACTTTGATAAATACGTATTTTCTTTGATAAATATATATTTGATAAATACATGCCTAGGCCAATGTCTTTAGCTAATAAATAGGACTAATGACAGATTCTGGGTCCTACAAAGTGGCCTAAAATCTATGAATAGACAATAAATGTGCATTATCAGAGAACTTTCAAAAATAGGAGACTACATATCTGATCTGTAGTTACATGTGCTAAGCTGGAAGCTAAGATTCTCACTAAGCTAACAAGTCACAGATCCATTAGGAAATAGAATCCATACTTAGCTGATATTTTGAAATGAGACTTTATAGTTGACAAAGATGAGGGAACCAGCAAGACATAATGAGGCCCTAGAAACCAGCAGTGGTAAGAACCATTGAGTGAAGGGGAGGAAACAGTTACCAGAGCCATGTGAGCACTGACATTAGGAAAGAGTGTAATCTGATAGGAGCTATAGTTACAAAAAGACAAAATTATACCAAAAAATGTAGAATAGACAGGTAGTGGGGCTAGCAGGGAAAAAAAAATCTGACCGTCATTCCCCCAGGCTTCCAATCTTCTGTTGGTGCCTCCAACACCATTGTTGCTGCAATATGTTATCTAAATTGTGCAGTTAATGTAAGAGCAAATATGGGACATACAAAGAAACATAAATGTATGTTTGATACCCAGGAAAGAATAAGGAATTAACAGGCATTGTATTTGACAGGGCCAGGATGTTAGACTTAGCAGAAGAAAAATTCAGAGCACCTATGATAAATATTTGCCAAAAAAATAAAAAAAATAAAAAAATGAAAGGAAACCATGATGAAAAGTTTGGTGGTATTGTGTCATCAAATAAAAAAAGAATTGCCAATAAAGATATAGAAATATAAAAAATTGAAATTCTGAAGTTGTAAAATAAACAAATTTTACTAGAAAAGCTAAACAGTAGATTTAAGCTCACAGAAGAAAGCATTAGCAAACTTGAAGACAGATCAATATCTACAGCCAAATGTGAAAAGCAGAGAAGAAAAATAAAGAGGAAAAATTTTTAAAAAGCTTCAGAGAAATGTGGGACAACAGCAAGCACACGAACATATAGCTACTGAGATTATCAGAGAGAGGAGAAAGAGAAATAAGCAGAAAAAGTACATGAAGAAATAATATCCAAATACTTCCCAAATTCTATTAGAAATATTAAATTGCACATCCAAGAAACTCAATGGATTCTAAATAGAATAAATGCAAAGAGATCTACACACAGACACATCATAGTAAAACTGTCAAAAAACAAATATATTAAGAAAATATTAAAAGTAGCCAGAAAAAAAAAAAAAAAAACCTACTTCTCACATTTAAAAAAGCCCAGTGGTATTAACTACTTTCTTTTTTTTTTTTTTTTCTGAGACGGAGTCTCGCTCTGTCGCCCAGGCTGGAGTGCAGTGGCGCGATCTCGGCTCACTGCAAGCTCCGCCTCCCGGGTTCACGCCATTCTCCTGCCTCAGCCTCCCGAGTAACTGGGACTACAGGCGCCCGCCACCACGCCCGGCTAATTTTTTGTATTTTTAGTAGAGACGGGGTTTCACCGTGTTAGCCAGGATGGTCTCAATCTTCTGACCTCGTGATCCGTCCGCCTCGGCCTCCCAAAGTGCTGGGATTACAGGCTTGAGCCACCGCGCCCGGCCGACCACTTTCTTATCATCAGAAACAGTGTATGTAGTCCAGAGGTCAATTGAGTGGAACAGTCAAAGTACTAGGGGAAAAAAATCAGTCAAAATTCTTAAATCTGGCAATACTATCTTCAAGAAATGATCAACAAAAACCAAGAGGTATTTTTCTGACAAATGTGCATTATAAGAAATAGCAGGGGAAATTCTTTACATTGAAATCAACTGATGCCAGACAGTAATTTGAATGTACAAAAGACAAAAAAGAATGTTTGTAAAGGTAATTATGTAGGGATGTATAAAAGTATGATTGCATACTTCTTTCTCCTCTCACCTATTTAAAGACCAAGTGCCTAACACAATATGTATTTAATTGTATTGTTGGGCCTATTACATGTAACAATGTAATATATTTGGTAGTAACAACACAAATAAGGTGAATGAGGGAAAAGGTGTATCAGAGTATAAAAAAATTCAGATCACAATATGAATCCACAGGAAGCAATGAAAATATTAAATAATTGTAAATGAAAATATAAATACAACAAACCTTATAAATATATGCTTAGTCTCCTTTCTTCTTCCAGCTTTTTAAAAACTTAAAATGATCTAAATTAATAATTGTAACAGTAAATTGTTGTGTTTGTAACATATAAAGATATAATAGGTATAACAACAACAGCGAAAAAAAGGTATGAAATAATTATTTAAGCATTGAGATAAACAGTATAATTACTCCCAGAGATGTTCAGGCCATATTTCCCAGAAACTGTAAATATGTGACCTTAAATAACAAGTAAACTTTGATGATGTCACTAAATTAGAGGTATTCAGATGGGAAAATTATTCTAGCTTATCTGTATGAGCTCACTGTAATCAGAAGGGTTCCTACAGAGTAATGCAGGAGACTTTGAGTGATTCTAAAAGTACAAGTGATGAAAGAAAAATACATAGAAAAAATGCATACATTAAAATTAAAAACTTTGCACTACAAAGTCTACCGTTAAGAAAGACAACACAGATACAGAATACTTACAAATCATATATCTGATAAAGAAGTTGTACCCAGAATACATAAAGAATCCTTACAACTCAGTAACAAAAATATAAATGACCCAATTAAAAATGTGCAAATGATCTGAATACATATTTTTCCAAAGATCTATAAATAGCCAATAAGCACATGAATTGATGCTCCATATCATTGGAGAAATTACTCATTAGAGAAATGCAAATCAAAGCCTCAGTGAGCTACTACTTCAGACCTACCAGGGAAGCTATAATGTAATATATAGTGAAAAGTATTGGCCAGTAATATTCACAACTTGGGACCCTCAAATATTGTTGGTTCGAATGTAAAGTGATGCAGTCAGTTTGGAAAACATTTTGACTTTCCTCAAAACATTAAACATAAAGTTACCATAGTACCCAGAAATTCTACTCCTAGACATACTCATATACCCAAGATAAATGAAAGTGAAATTAAAACACATCCACACAAAACTTGTACACAAATATTTAGAACAGCATTACTTACAATAGCCAAACTATGGAACCAAGGCAAATGTTCAGTAACTGATTTATGGATAAACAAAATGCGTTATATAAATACAGTAGAGTATCACTTGGTCAAAAAAAAGAATGAAGTGCTGATACATGCTAACACTTGGATGAACCTTGAAAATATTATGCCAGGCAAAATAAGACAATTTAAAAAGATGAAATATTTTGTGATTCATTTATATGAAATATCCAGAATAAGCAAATCTATAGAGACAGAATATATGTCAGTAGTTGCCTAGGGCTGGGAAGTTGTAGGAGAAATGGTGAGTGATTGCTACCGAATGCAGGACTTCTTTATAATGTTGATTTAAATATCCTAAAATTGATTGTGGTGATGGTTGCACAGTTCTGTGAACATACTAAAAATCATAGAATTGTTCACTTTAAATGGATGGATTTTGTGGCATGTGAGTTATACCTCAATCAAACTGTTTTAAAAAATCATATTGCTCCAGCAAGTTGTTGACCTACCATTTTCTTCCATATTCTTAGTAAAATATACTGGAAGACAGAGAAAATAAAAGCGAGAAGGAAAGGTCAACCTGTGGTCAAAATTAGAAGTTTTTAGTAATTGCAATTTGAGAGGAATCATATTTTAAAAATACAATTTGTATATTCTCATGCTCAGCCAATTAAAAAAAAATGCAGAAGTGGTGGCTGACCACTCTCTAACCTTCTCTAGATATGTAGACATAATCTTTCTATTAAAAAAAAATTGTAATACTAGGCTGCAAAGTAAATTTATGTCAACCTTGGAAATGAGCTACTGCTCTTTCCTGTATGTACTAATTTTTCTTCATCCATTTTAGTTATTTCTCAACGTTGGTTTCTTCCTTCAACATTATTGCTTCTTCAACATTGGTTTCTCATCAGGACAGAGAAATACTCAGAAAACAACAAGCCAGCATGTATTTAGGGAGGAAGTTGTGGTAGGGAATGACATCTTGGGAGCTGTAAAAATCGTGGTTCAGAGGAGAGATGGGGAACTAAAGGAATTATATTAACAGTGCATAGTAAAGTCTTACTTCTCACGAACTGCAGTTAATTCTCACGAACTGCACTTACTTCTCTACCCTGTTTAGGGTAAGAGCAGGCCAGAAAGTGAGATTTGAGGAATGTGCAATCTCAGACCTGAATAATTGCATGAATTAAAGTTGGCTAGATATGAAAATTAAACTAAAAGTTTTGCAAACAAAATTGCCATCCTCCTGTGGATATGAAAACAGAATTCAGACAGCATCCATATTTCCAAAGAGTGAAGTCAAAGGCCATGCTACAGTAAAATGGACTAATTGAATTTCCTGTTAAAAAGAAAACTCTAGAGTCTTCATAGTTCTCATGGCTAAAGGTTACATTCTTTGGAGATTATATTCATATACATGTATATGTATATATAATTGAAAAGCTGAATATTTCAGAAAGACTTTCTTTTACTAACATTTAAATAAAATAATAATTGTTAACAAGAAACAGAGGAAGTAAAAGTTTAAACTTTGCTTCTAAGTGGTTTATTTCTACTTCTCTTTTTAAATAGCATGCAACAGTATAGTAATTTATGGACCACATTAGTTAATACAAATGATACTGATGACATTTTTTTAAATTTTTTAACTCACTTATATTTTAATTGAAAATTGTCAATAAAATTAATAACATTCTAACTGAAAGTAATTTTAATCTTGTTGTGGTTCAAATACATGTTGACAGAAATTGAACTGAGTAAATTACTTATATATTATTTGTTCAAAGAAAAGATGGTTTGAATCCCAATACAGTATTCTGTTCATTAGTGTCTCTTGACCAAACATTCAATTCAACACACATTTATTGGCACTACTGTGGGCCAAGAGTTGTCGAATGTTGAAAAACACTTTAAATGTACTAGTAGATATGACTTATCTTAATAATACTATGCTTTGTTTTTCAAAAACACTAATAGTAACATTTATGTTTTCTTTCTTATAAATTAACATTCTCATTTGAGTTTTCTCACAATATGACACACAATTTAGTACATGTTTATACTCTGGATGTTGACTTTAAGCACAACAAACAAAATAAACCCATATACATCAGATGTCACTCACGTGTTTGGTACTTACTTACTGGAGACCTCTTCTATTTTCCAATATAATCAATCACAGACACTAGGAAAACAGAAAGTCATTTCTTAGGACTTACACAGACCTACAAGAGCATCACCTTGACTTAGTTAGATGAAGATCTTCTGCTGTTGTATGAAAAGCCTAGCCTGATGTTTGTATGTTCCTGGAAAATAAAAGGGCTCACACAAGTGTGTTACTAGCAGATATCTCTAGAAGCAATCCAGCCCTAGGCTCAGAGTCCATTCCAAAAATCAGGTGACCTATGAGTGTGGTATGGCAATTCTTTTGATCTCTTTACCTTATCCTTCAGTGTGGAGGATGTACTCACATACATTTTATTGGTCTTCAAGGCCAGCTCACTCTGCATCACCAGAAAATGGCTTACCTTTACTTAGGCTACAGCCCTCGAACTATAGCTAATAGAGAAAATGATTACTATATTCTGGGCATTGTTTCAAGCTTTCTAAAAGTTATTAACTTCATTCATTGTCACAACAACAGTGTGAGGTGGGTATTGTTACTATTACCTTTTATTTTACAGATTATTTTTTAAGCGGAGCAGAGGGAGGTTGAGTAACTTCTTGCATTTGAACCCAGGTCACCTGGGCAGCAGCCTTCATGTCCTAAACTACCATGTTTCAACCATCCACCAATCTTTACGCGAAGGGACAGTGGAAGTACTCTAAGGTGCTAAGATGCAGCGAACCAGACTGAAATTCGACAAGTACCCTTAGGAGTTTGGCCTGGCACATTAGAAAGAAATTGTAGGAGTATGTGCATTTTAGCCAGTTCTCTTGACTTCTTTTAATTACAGACAGAAAAGGCAATACTGCTTGATTTTTGTTTGTTGGTTTCTTTGTTTTTCTTATAAGATGAGAAAACAAGGGAGACATCAGATCTTATTTTAAAAAGCTTTTATATTATTATTATTATTTTCAGTTTGTAAGTACTTCAAAGTTCAGGGAACATAAACATTTAGGAGTCATTTGTTAAACGATTCTTATAATACAGCTTTTTCTTTATTTTTATTGTTCTCTTAATTTTCTCCACAACTTGTTTTTTTATATTTGTCCTCACTGCCTTTATTCAAACTGAAGACTTTCCAGCACTTTAAAGTATTATTTGTATAAGGTAGTTAAAATATTTTATAAAATTGCATTTTGAATTATGCATTTTAAAACAGCCATAGACTCAATGAAAGAATCTTTAGAGCTCACATTTGTAGCCAAGACAGTTTTTGTGTGAGAAAAATGCATAAACTTATTTAGCATGCAAGTCTAATGCTGTGAATTACTCTGATCCATCATTTTGGATACCTAAAATGAATAATGCCGAAGTTGCAATCCAAATAAAACAACCCTGAGAAAATGTGGGTAGAATATGCTTAAGGCATCAGATTTAAATTTCCTAAAACTAATATATTCTAATAAGGTATAACTAGAGTATGTGATAAAGGATTTTGGTAGTGAATTTGAGTCTTATTTGGCCTCGTATTTGACCTATTTGCCTTACCAGAACTTAGTGGCTGCCTTTCTTTCAAGAAATGTCCAGTATATGAGAAATTTTGCAATTCATTATATTTTTCTAGCACGCAACTCATTAGCCAAATATCCTAGTAGCCATTAGGAGAATGGGAACATAGGAATCATAGATTTAGTATACCTTTAAGCTGTCATTTAATGAGTACCCATCTCAAATGACATTCTCAAACTCAGCATCTTAAAGTAGGTAAACAGTCCCAAATACCTAAGAAAAAACCTTCTTACCTCAGGAAATTAGGCAAAGAATGTCTTCCATAAAGTATTAATGAACTCCTACAAAACAGGCGTGATATTGCTGAGAGACTGGGGTATTCTAGAAAACTGGCAAGCTGGTAGTACAATGAAGACTGAGGAAATCCCAACAGCTCTTCAGACTCCATTAGTTTTTTGAGAGACTGTTTTCCTCTCATAATATGCAGGAACAATATCTCTTTGAAAAGTAGCAAACTTTGGCTGTATACCCTGGAATGCAATGTCATTTCAGATTTCAAAGCTATTGTCTTAAAAAAAAAAAAGATCTATGAAAGAAAACAAACCACTTTATCTAAGTCATTAGAATATCCATGACATATGGTCATGGATAATTATTTGCTTCTGACTAGAAAATAATAGTTAATAGAGTAATGAAAAAATGTGGTTAAATTTTTTCAACATCATATAAAAAGCAATTAATTTTTATGTAAGTCGAATTTAAAGTGATTTCCAATTGCTTATTTAAAAGCACAAAGTAAGAAGACCCACTGACCAAGTTAGAGCATACATTTTAGTGATGCTTGAAAAGAGACAAGCTAGAAAATGGAATACCAATGACCAATAAAACTAGTGTAAGGTTGGTTTCTGAAGTCCTGAAGCAGATCAGACCTAGTCATAGTGGTTCAAGCATCCAGACTGCTCTATGCCTCATATATTTAAAACTTTCCAAGGTGGTATCTTAGAATTTCACTTGAGCCCCAGATTTTGTCACTTGTGACAAGACAGTATTACCAATAATAAGGATAGTCATTACATTAATGCAAAAACAAACTGCCTGCACGATCACTTTTTGATGGAATGTATACCAGATATGGGTAATTGACAAATACCTGATCAGTTACACATAGTTGCTGAAATAGTAATAACTAAAAAAGTTGGCACCCTAACCTGCAGAAACCAAGATTTAGAACTTGCTACCTGAATAGACAAAGCTTTGTGCCACATCTTGACCTCCCACCTCAGGATACTCTTTCAATTCTAGCCAATGATCAAGCAGATCTGTGTTGTTGGAGTTTGGGGTAAGAAATCATGGATGCTATATTATTAAAAACTCGTTCAGACACATGCACGCGTATGTTTATTGCAGCACTATTCACAATAGCAAAGACTTGGAACCAACCCAAATGTCCATCAGTGATAGACTGGATTAAGAAAATGTAGCACATATACACCATGGAACACTATGCAGCAATAAAGGATGAGTTCATGTCCTTTGTAGGGACATGGATGAAGCTGGAAACCATCATTCTGAGCAAACTATCGCAAAGACAGAAAGCCAAACACCGCATGTTCTCACTCATAGGTAGGAATTGAACAATGAGATCACTTGGAAACAGGGCGGGGTACATCACACACTGGGGCCTGTCATGGGGTGGGGGGAGTGGGGAGGGATAGCATTAGGAGATATACCTAATGTAAATGACGAGTTAATGGGTATAGCACACCAACATGGCACATGTATACATATGTAACAAACCTGCATGTTATGCACATGTACTCTAGAACTTAAAGTATAAACAAACAAACAAACAAAAACTCGTTCCCATTATCTGAGGAGAAAATATTATCTCATGTCCTCCTTACTTGCTCTAGGAGCATTGTTAGTATTCAAAAAGTTGTGCCAGCAAGGTAAAGTGTGATTGTGGCAAGTTCAATTTAAATAATGTATGTATCTTGGGAGAAAATGATAGAAGCAGTGATTTCAACCACAAAGAGTTATACGCAATATTCTTTCTTAAATGCTTATAAGAAGATTTCATTACAAGGCAAGACCAGTCTGATTTTTATCTAATGAACTAAAGCTTTCTGCCACTGAGTCACTTCAGTAACACACCTGAATACACAATGTATGGCCGTGTCAGTCTCTGATAGGTTAGCCGACAAAGGGAATACTCAAGTTTGTTTAACCTGGGTGACTGCAAATTTCTATTCTGTATATCTTATTTTAATTAAGTGCTCAAAAGAGAGATAACTTACGGCTGATACTTCATATATGTCATGAAGATTTCTTGGTTATATATTTACTTCTCAAAAATATCTGCAAAAAAAAAATGTTTTCTAAAGTGTTCTACTGAGGGTAGGTGAAGCCCAAAAATTTATAACTAAAAAAGTAAAAACATATTACAGTTCAAGATTCATTTCAGTCTAAAACATAGGAAATCTTTAAATATCTGCCCTAGTTGGGATACCAATGTTTATTTTTCACTATAATTTTTGTTGAAAGTTCTTAGTTGCATATTCATAGAAGAGTGATGATTCGTTGAAACCTGAATCAAAAACATCTTAATTTCTCCAACCCTTGAGGGCAAAGACTGAAAGACAGTCAAAAAGAAAGCAAATGGAAAACACTAAAAGAACTTAAATTGTTAACAGTATTTTTTTTCTATGCATGAAGTGTAGAGATTAGAAGGAGACGCTGTCTCTAGATTATGATTACTTCATATAAAGGTCTATGTCTTACTCATCTTTGTGTCCATAGGATCCTAACACAGTATCTGCCATCTGAGTAGGTGCTCCAAACATACTTCCAATATATATGAATATATATTGGACTGTGGATGTCTAGAAGTGTAAGAGTTTATGTAAGATTGACTTCAATCTTGCTTCATGACATTTGTAATGTGCAGTTGTTCTCAAACTTGGATTCACACAGATGCCTGGGGCCCATGCCCAGAGGCTATGGTTCAGTCTTGGGTAAGAGCCTGGGTACCACCATTTTTAACAGACTTCCAGGTGATTCTGTTGTGCAGCAGGCTTGAGATTCACTACCATTGTCCAAAAGCAGTGATTCTCAATCCATAAAGTGCATTAAAATCATCTGGTGATCTTGTTAAAATGTGGATTCTGATCCAGAATGTCTGGAGCAGGGCCTGACATTTTTCATTTATAACAAGCATCCAACTGATGATATTGCTGAGAGTAGGGTGGCCAACCATTCTGGTTTGCCAAGGATATGAGACTTCAGTTCTAACCCAGGAATGTTCTTGGTAAACTGGGACAACAGTAACTCTAATTGTAGGTCTGTGGACTACACTTTATATGATGAGGTCCTAGGGCAGAGGTTCTCAAACTACAGCAAACTTTAGAATCATCCACAACGCTTTCTAAAACTCAGATTGCTGTTACCTACCCCCAGAATTTCTCCTTCTGTACAACTGGGTTAGATGTTGAGATTGTACATTTATTAAAAGTGCCTAGGCCGGGCTCAGTGGCTCATGGTTGTAATCCCAGCATTTTGGGAGGCTGAGGCAGGCACAGATCACACGAGGTCAGGAGTTTGAGATCACCCTGGCCAACATGGTAAAACCCTGTCTCTACTAAAAATACAAGAATTAGCTGGGCATGGTGGCATGCTCCTGTAGTCCTAGCTACTTGGAAGGAGAATCGCTTGAACCTGGGAGGCAGAGGTTACATTGAGCCGAGATCATGCCATTGCACTCCAGCCTGGGGAACAAAGAGAGACCCTGTCTAAAAAAAAAGAAAAAAAAAAAAAGTACCTAGACGATACTGATACTGCTAGTTTGGGGCTGCTCTTTGTGAACCGCTATTCTAAACCACCAGTAGTCAAACTTGTCTGCAAACTGGTTTTGCATGGAGAGGCTTTTGAACTACTGTTGCCTAGACCTCAACCCCAGTGGTTGTTCTAGGGTCCATCCTGGGATTTTACAATGTACCCCAAATAGTTTTAATGTGTAGTCGAGTCTGAGATTGACAGTAAATATGTATCTTATAATTATCTGTAGTTCAAATATGAATTTATTTTTGCATATTTGACATTCATGTTTGTTCATGTCACTCTCTGTTCTGTCATCACAGAATATCATGAATGACTGAGCAAAGACATTAAACGTCTGAATCCACACAGAGCTATTTGTTTTTCCTGGATGTACTTGTTAATAAAGTGGCTGGGCGTGGCGGCTCAGGCTTGTAATCCTTGCACTTTGGGAGGCTGAGGAGGGAGGAGGACCACTTGAGGCCAGGAGTTTGAGATCAGCTTGGGCAACATAGTAAGAGCTGGTTTCTACAAAAAGTACACACACACACACACACACACACACACAAATCCAGATATGGTAGCACATTCCTGAGGTTCTAGCTACTAGGGAGGTTGAGGCAGGAGGATTGCTTGAGCCCAGGAGTGTGAGGTTGCAGTGAGCTACAATTGTGTCACTACACTCCAGCCTGGCCAATAGGATGAGGCCCCATCTCTAAAATGTTTTCTTCTATTTTATTTCACATTCTCTGTATTTTTTAAATTTTAGGTCATTAAAAATGTATTTTATTATCATGTTAGTGTCATTTTTGGAAGGAGTTGTGGTGCAATGGAAAACCATGAACCCCTCTAATTTTTGTTGTACAAGTACAAGTGGTGAAAATACAATGCTTATAGTCTTTTCATGCTTGGAAAGAAGTGTCATCCTCATCTCATAGACCATCCTTTCTTAGTTAGGAAAGGTGAGATAAGAATGACTGTTACAGAAAATAAGACCATTTTGACTTATGTAACCTGAGCAAGAGATGCTCTTCCTGGTGCACACTTATTTAGTTCAGCAGGCTACCACATGAAAGTTTGAGGCCAAAATTCTAGCTAGTAATCAGAATTTCTTCGTCTCTCGTTGTCCTCTGGGAATATAATTTCCTTGGCATATTGCAGAAATGGTAAATTAGTAAGTAAAACAGTTGTGGACATCATTTGTGTATTCCTGAGTTTTCTATATGTAGATAGATATAGATATAAAACATATATATGTCCTTCAACATATGTAACTATGAATAACTGTGCTGTATACATACAGTTTCCAATTTGCAATTTCAATGTAATATACAGTATTCAATGAATTAGGTGAGATATTCATATTTTATTATGAAAGAGGCTTTGTGTTAGATAATTTTGCCCAACTGTAGGTTAACGTAAGTGTTCTTAGCATGTTTAAGGTAGGTTAGGCTAAGATAAAATGTTTGATAAGTTAGGTATATTACATGAATTTTAGACTTACAATATTTTCAACTGATGATGAGTTTTCCTGGACATAACCCCATTGTAAGTCGAGAAACATCTATATGTCTACTATGTATACACACACACAAAAAAAATTATCAAAATATAAATTTCGAGAATATTATACTCCTAAATTTTAATAGTTCTTAGCTGGATTATAGGAATTTAGGTGTATTCTTCATTTATATTTTCCAAGTTATCTACCAAAGAATGCATATTGCATGTTTAATAGGGAAAAAGTTATAAAGAAATTATAACTCAGGGCCTCCACTTTTGGTAAATGTAAATGTTATCTATTTCCTGGGATATCAAAAAAAGTTAAGAGAAGATAATTATGAGAGAAGCTTGAACTGAGTGGAAAGTTCCTGCCATGTTTTAAGACCAATTATTAAATTCCAAGCTGGTGTCTAGGAAAACCAGGTTAAAATTGCGTTTCTACCAAGCTTGAAGTTACCCTGCAGTCCTCTTTTTAGCTTCCTAGAAACTTGAGGAGGTCTTTGGGACAGAAAATCAGTGGCAATGTTGCTATCTAGGATGAATGGCTGTAATGCTCTGATCTCATGCCTAACAGAGAGTCCCTTGCCTGGGTGTTCTAACACAGAAGACACATCTTTTTCTGAGGCTGCTGTGTACATTTTTTTCAATGTGTCTTGTCAACCTGGGCCAGAAAATGAGGTCTAGAGGGGATTGTCATGAACATTGTTCAATGCACTTGCTCTCTCAAATTGTTTTTTAATATTTTACTCAGCCCAGAAATGAGTTTAACAGTTTTCTGTAGCACAGTAATTTCCAGAATGCATGTGTGAGGCCACTGAGCCGTTGTGTTCCTCATCAGAGTTAAAGGAATTGTATTAATCTTTTCATTGTCTCCCTTCGCATACAGCAGAATGACTGATTGCTTGGCATATGCTAGTGTGCCACATGGTACCAAACAGATGGAGGCCATTCAGGCAGAAGCTGGGTCGAGCCAAGATATGCTCCACAATTCTGTGTTTGTGAAGAGAAACAACTGGGCGGGCTTCCTTTGCTTCCTCTGGTATTTGGATTCTGAACTAGGAGGGGGGGAAATCACCCTGAATTAATTGCTGTCACTTCTATTGATCTGGATTCTATTAAATGAGAACACATTTGCAGTTAATCCACAGAGGCAGAGCAACTCAAATAAATTAGTTTATGATGGGCATTATAAAATATATCAAGAGATTTTTTCTTTTATTTCAGAGATAGAAAATTATTAATGTTTTTGCAAACTTAATTCTCTTCCTCTTAATTTGCTTTGCACATCTCTGGTTCATTCATTTATTTTAGCAAATATTTGTAACACACTCATTACACCAGGCACTGATTTAAGAACTGGAGATAATGTGAGAAATAAAATGTAGAAGCCCTGGTACTCATGTCACATTTTAGTAGCTAGGAAATAAAAATAGAAATAATCTAAATAAATTTTAAAAATAATATGTTAGATGATAAGTGCTATGGAGAATAACACAGGTTAATAACACAGGGAAGAGACTATCTATGGAGCAGAAGGTTTATTATGTTTTTAATTATTATTATTATTATCATTATTATTATTGAGATGGGGATCTCACTCTGTCACCTGGGCTGGAGCGCAGTGGTGCAACCTTGGCTCACTGCAGCCTCTGCTTCCTAGGCTCAATCGATCCTACCACCTCAGCCTCCTGTGTAGCTGGGACTACAGGAACACACCGCCATGCCAGGCTAATTTTTGTATTTTTTTGTGGAGATGGGGTTTTGCCATGCTGCCCAGGTTGATCTCAAACTCCTCAGCTCAAGCGATCCACCTGCTTTGGCCTTTCAAATTGCTGGGATTACAGGCATGAGCCACTGCACCGGTCTGGTTTATTGTTTTATATAAGAAAATTATGGAAGACATCCCCATTGAGGTGACACTTGAAAGTAAGTAAGACCTCTGCACAGAGGAGGAAAGGAAATGTAAAGGTTCTGAGGTGAAGTCATGCAGGGCTACATAGCATACTTGAGAAATAGCAAAGGGCCACTGCAGTGGATGTAAGATGAGAAAACAGGAAAGAGCTGAGAAAGCAGAAAGGAAGGCAGGTATCAGATCACATAGGGACTTTTAGGCATCTGGAAAGACTTACATTCTATTCTATGTGAGAAAGGAAACTACTTAGAGTACTTAAAACAAAGAAAGGATGTACTTTGACTTCCTTTTCAGAGAGGTCAGTCTAGATGCTTGTTTGAGTTTTACAGGAAGACAACAGTTGATTCAGACCTTATGGAAGAATTCAGTAACAATCAAGATGTAAGATGATAGTGGCTTAGCCCAAGATGATGGCAGAGTATTATGACAAGTAGTTGTATTCTGGATATAAGTTGAGAAAATTACAAACAAGATTTGATGATATCTATTGTGAGGTGAAAGATACAAAAAAGGTTTAAAAGAATACTCCTTAAAATTATAATAGAGGCTGATACTTCTGGAATGGTAGGAACACAGACCTCTGAAAATTCTCCTTTTCAAAGAGACAATAAGAATGCTGTTAAAAGTGGACAGAATAAATTTTTTCAGAACTCTGGAAATTAACCAAAGACTTGCAGAAATGTAGGGAGCATTTATTTAATAAAGATTGTTGCATCTTGGCAAAACATGTAAATTTTGTGGTATTTAAATTGTCCATATTCCCATTACTCATTTCCGATTCCATGGTAGACTTGAAAACTAAGAGTTGACACTCACAGGGAAAACCAGCAGGCTGGTAACCACCTGAGGAAGAACCAAGAAAAGATGGGCAAAGGATTTAAACAGACATTTTATCAAAGAAGATATACAAGTGGATGATAATTACATAAAAATATACTCAACATCATTAATCATTATGGAAATGCAAGTCAAAAGCACAGTAAGATACCACTTGACTCCCATATGGATGCCTGTAATTTTAAAACATGAAAAATAATAAGTGTTAGCAAGGATGTTGAGAAATTATTAGGTTGGTACAAATGTATTCGTGGTTTTTGCCATTGAAAGTAATGATAAAACCTCTATTACTTCTGCACCAACTTAAAAGAACACTTATACTTTGTTGATGTGAATGCACAGTGGCGCAAATGCTTTGAAAACCAGTTCAGTTGATCCTCCAACAGTTAAACATAAAGTTATTGTGTGATCTAGCAGTTACATTCTTATATACACTCATGCACTGCATAATGGCATATCAGTCAATAAAGAACTACTATATGACAGTGGTCCCATACAATTATAATACCATATTTTCTGTCCCTTTTCTATGGGTAGGTATGTTTAGATACACCAACACTTAGCATTGTGTTATAATTGTCTATAGTATGCAATACAGTAAAATGCTGTACAGGTTTACAGCCTAGGAGCAATAAGCTATAACTTATAGCCATTATATGATCTTTGCACAACAATGAAATCTCCTAATGACACGTTTCTAAGAATGTATTGTCATCTTTAAGTGACCCATGACTTTGTATATATCCAAAAATGAAAATATATGACAAAAATACTTGTTCATAAATGTTTATGGAAGTATTATTCGTGATAGACACAAATTTTGAAACAATTCAAATGTCTGTAAGCTCACAAATCAGTAATCAAAAGGTAGTATATCTATACACAGGAGTATTATTCCATCATAAGAAAGGATGAAGTAAGTATCCAGTACATGAGGCAAGATAAATAAACCTTGAAAATATGCTGAATGAAAGAAACCAGATACAAAAGGCCACGTATTATATGACCTTATTTATAAGAAACATTCTTTACAAATTCTTTTAAAAAGGGGTCAGCTCCAGGCAGTTCTCTTTGGTACAATTTGATCGCTGACCTCTTAGCTACATCCACAGTTGGACTACAGTGAGCCCCCTACATAAGGGCAGTTAGTTGAAGGCTGACTACCAACCTGGGATGTGACCTGATGAATTGGGTTACTGGTATTCATGGTATTGGATATGTAAGTAGAAATACTAAAGTTATAAGGCATTTGGCAGTTTAATCAGGCTTGCAACAAGGAATGGGTTGTACTCTTAAATTAGAATAATTTAAAACAGACTTAATAAAGTCACAGAGGTGGGTGTGGGCAAAGAAAAGCAGGTTGGGGTGGGCAAGGGAAGGGCATTTCTGTCAGAGGAGATAATAGCTGGCTGGTCGCAGGAAGGATTAGGACACTAAGAAGAGTATGGAGAGACTGGAGCATAAGGCATCAGGGAGAAAACATAGGGAGGTGAGACTTAAAAAGTTTGGAAGTAACAAAACACAAAACCTTTTTTTTATAAAGTATGCTAATGTAAGACATAAATGGATTGAAAGCTCTCTTAAGGGATGCTCACAATTTGAAGACTCTAGAGTTGTATAATCTCTGCAAAAATTTTAATACATTTTTTTTTCTGTAGAATCAAGCAATATTATTGGGTCACTGAATTTAATAAACATCTTCTTATTTCTGTAAAAGAAGCTGAACGTCCCTTCTCTGAGATAAGTACCAAAAAATTCTAACCATGAAGTCGTTTCCCTTTTCTGAATGATCATTCTTTCTCCTTTCATCATCTTTTGAGTCTCTTCTGGGCTAAATGATGCTATTAAATATGCAAAAGCCTATAATGCTTCCAAAATGTGTCCCTAAGTCTAGATAGGAGAGTCAAATACATTCACATCTGCCTATAAAATGCCTAAGCAATAGCCACTCCCGGTAGAATTTACTCACAACAAAATTTCTTAGCAGCTTAGTTTTGTTGAAAAAGTTGGCTTTTAATGGAAGTAAATATTTAAATATTTCTTTTAACAATCAATTTTGTGAGTGTGAGCCAAACAGAACTTCTGGGAAGATGGATTACATCTTTTTGCTTTTTGTTTATTTGTTTTTCCCTATTCCTCCTTTTAAGTATAGAAAAAGAGGCAGCATTACAAGACAAAAACTTATAGAAAATGGCTGCTCTACTCTAGCAAAGCACCTCAGATAAAACTGAGATCCTTCCTTTATTCAGGAAAAACTGAGTGGGAAATATAGATGTCTACTCTCATCAGGTTATAATGGGTGGCCCCAGCCCCCTCCCCACACCAAGGTGGTGTCAGAGAAGGTTGAATAGGGAACTGAAAATTTCATTCTGGAAGGGATGGCAACCACCCCTGGGCCCATGGTGACGTGGAGACCACATAAAGAACCTGAAGTTCCATCCTTACCTGACACTAAAGAGCTGTTACTCTTTCCTGCTGCGATGAAAACAAGGGACATCAAATGACATGCCAGGACTCCCACCACCACTAGTTGCCAATGAGGTACCCATCTATGGTGTCAGTGGAAGCCAAGTGTGGTGCAGTAATGAAGTATTCCAACCCATCCACGGATGGAACAGTGAAGGCCTAGCTGGGAGCCGGAACTCCCATTTCTGTCCAGCATTCACAAAGAACCTAGTCTTTGAATGTCAACAGAGGCTGAGTGGGGAACTTGGAAATCTATTTCTACCTTTGCCTGCATGGGGCCAGCAAAGGCAAACTCAGTGAGCAGTGTACTCAAGCAAATGGTAATTGTTTTTATGATCCAAGACCACATGCACCCTAAATGACAATGTAGGTGGCTGAACTAGAACTAAGTTTGAATTTCTCAGGCACTTTTTTATTCAGATGGCCATTCAGAAACATATAAGGCAAGTTTCCTCAGAGTAGGAGTCAAGAGGAAGAAGCATCATGCCTAGGACTGGTCATAGCAAAATACCTGATTTAAAAATAGTTTCTGTAACTCATCATTTCTTCCATTAACAAAGAGAAGTAAACCTTTGTTGTGGACAGCCATTTTTAATTACCAAACTGCCTTGCTAAGGTGTATGGATGAGGAGAAGGTGAGAGCAATAGAGAGCAGAAACCTTTTTGAGTTTATTTTTAGAAGTCCATTCCACTTCATGATGATATCAGCAACCTGGGGAAAATAAAAGGTATGAAGTGTCCATCAAATGCTGTAACAATCGACCCACTGTTGAGCAGTCTTCACTACAAAATGTATACCATTATCATTGACTGTGGATGAACTGAAAACATGACAGTTCTGTTCCAAAGGAAAATATGGTACCAGAATCAGCTGGTCAGACTGAAATAGTAGTGAGGCCCAGTTGCCCAGAGGGATGGGCAAACACTCCAATGTGGTCAGTTTGCCAGAAGTAAGCAGAGACAAACTCATGCAATATAGCCTCTGTCACCATGAGACAAATGGGAGAATTATTTGTGAGAGTTACAACATGAAATATTTGACATGCAAGGATAGCATTTGCATCAGAAACGTATAGTCTTTAGTTTTGTGCCCAATCCATGATGTTGGATGGATTACCATGTCTGGTTCGATTATAGATCTAGGTAGAATTTTCAGTGAACAGGCGGTGCTATCTTGATCAGTAATTTGATTGCAGTCAATGTCATCAGAGAATGGGCCCTAACTGTGCCTGTCTACCTGAGTGATTCAGACTGTTCGATTAGCAGCAGTGATTTATTTCCGCATTTTATGGCCTGAAAGAGAGAAATCTTTAATATGTCAGTCTGCAGTCTTCCAAGTAGCAACTCACGGGACTAGGTCATTGGCAGCAAGCCAAAGTTCAGTTAAACATGTCATACCTAGTTCTCAGGAACATTGTCCTAGGCAAGAGTCATGTCTTTCAGTTTAGCCCATTGTTTGGATTTGCCCTTACTGCTGTGATTCTTCCACAGTTGCTATTGCTCCGTGTAAGCTCTTCGAATTATTTTACCTGAACTTTTCTGTTAGTTCTGTCTCTGGTTGTGGTAGTTTTCCCACATGCTTATGTGAGAAGGCTTATGTTAGTCCTCTGCATATCTCCAGAGCTCTGTTCTCCTTGAACTTGGAAGTTGTTTTCCTTGACTCATTGAGATTGCTGAGCTCTGTTAAGATTCTTAACTCCTCTGTGTTAAGGTCTCTCTGCAGCCAGTAAGCTGGGGAAATCACAGGGCACATCTAGCTTGGTCCTTTTCTCAGTGGTCACTGTTCTGCACTGCTGGTTATCCAATGCCTTAAACTATCATTTCATGTATTTTATCCAGTTTATAGTTTTTCAGAATTGGAGGTTAAATCTGGCTCCTTTACTCCATCATGACCAAAAGTGGAAGCTCCCTAATCTCTTTTGTAATTGGAGAAATACAAAGGTGTTTTTTTGTTTTTTGTTTTTTGTTTTCTCTCCTTACACTTATTTCCTTTAGAAGATCCTTACTCTGAGAGAAAAAATACGAGCCAGGGTGGTTGGGAGGTGGAAATAAAGGCAACGTAGGGTATATCCAGAAATAAAAATTGTCCAAGAGCTTGGTGTGTTATTTGTCCTATATTTCTAAGGATCTTAATCACCACATGAGTATATATGCTGCAGAGTCTCAGCCTTAATTCATAAAATGATAAAGCAAAGGAAACACCCAAGCTTTTTCAGGGGGTACAGAGCCTCATCAATGGCATCGAAGGATGCTCCTATGATTATGAGTTTATTGACCTCCTCTCTATCCTGCTTCTTACACACTTTCCTTGGCAAGAACACTGTTTGAATGAGACTGATGAAATACAGCCTGAGCAGGGAGCAGTCTCAGCATCACAGCACCACTTTGAAAAGCTGAAGATAAATGACTAGGGAATATATCCAATTTATTCATTGGATTTTCCCATATAATTTCCAGCCAAGATTCCTTACAGGGCAAAGGAAAAGCCAAAGCAGACACCAGTGATTCAGTAACCTTCTCTTCCCAACTACCATCTCCTCTCTTGACATACATATGTTTTAAAATAGCCACATGTATCTAAATGCAGATCTTGTCTCTGTCTGGATTTTAAAGTTCATCTGTTCAACATTTTTTCTTCCGTTTTAGAACTTTGTTCCCAATGATTAGTCCTGAGACATATGTTTTGCTATACTTTCAAATAGTGAGGCATGATGACTGGGCTTTGTTGTTGTTTTGTTATGAATTCTGTAAATTTCACTCACCTTTTGACTAATTTTCCATTCTTAGTACTATAGCAGAAGTCTGTAAGTGACCTGTCTCTTTTTAAGTATGTGAAAGGGGAAGAGAGAAAGGGCAATAATTCTCTAGCCATTAAGAACATTTGTGCTCTGTAGCAGGCTCTGTACTTGTGATTGTTTATAGGGTATCACATTAACCTTGTACTTTAGTTATTAACTATTCTGAAAACAGACAAAGAAATGCAGACTCAGAAAAACCCAGACCTGTGCCTAGTTTGTTTCAATTCCCCAGATTAACAATTCTTTCCATTATATTCTTCTACTTTTCAAATTCATTTTGAAAAATTAAGGAGTGTTTTTCTTTTGTTTTTATACACATTTATCTAAAAAGTAATATAATAATCTATTCTTGTTATAATATTTATGAGCAATTCACAGTGGCTAAATGCCATTAATTTTTACTCAAACCCCATTCTTCTCCTCTGAGTAACCAATATTAATATTTTTGAATCTTGTATTGTTTACATACGGATATATGTAAGCCCACAAATTTACAATTTAGTAACTTTTCACAAAAC
>NW_012101260.1:310449-336249 GCF_000951045.1 Mandrillus leucophaeus
AGCTGAAGATAAATGACTAGGGAATATATCCAATTTATTCATTGGATTTTCCCATATAATTTCCAGCCAAGATTCCTTACAGGGCAAAGGAAAAGCCAAAGCAGACACCAGTGATTCAGTAACCTTCTCTTCCCAACTACCATCTCCTCTCTTGACATACATATGTTTTAAAATAGCCACATGTATCTAAATGCAGATCTTGTCTCTGCCTGGATTTTAAAGTTCATCTGTTCAACATTTTTTCTTCCGTTTTAGAACTTTGTTCCCAATGATTAGTCCTGAGACATATGTTTTGCTATACTTTCAAATAGTGAGGCATGATGACTGGGCTTTGTTGTTGTTTTGTTATGAATTCTGTAAATTTCACTCACCTTTTGACTAATTTTCCATTCTTAGTACTATAGCAGAAGTCTGTAAGTGACCTGTCTCTTTTTAAGTATGTGAAAGGGGAAGAGAGAAAGGGCAATAATTCTCTAGCCATTAAGAACATTTGTGCTCTGTAGCAGGCTCTGTACTTGTGATTGTTTATAGGGTATCACATTAACCTTGTACTTTAGTTATTAACTATTCTGAAAACAGACAAAGAAATGCAGACTCAGAAAAACCCAGACCTGTGCCTAGTTTGTTTCAATTCCCCAGATTAACAATTCTTTCCATTATATTCTTCTACTTTTCAAATTCATTTTGAAAAATTAAGGAGTGTTTTTCTTTTGTTTTTATACACATTTATCTAAAAAGTAATATAATAATCTATTCTTGTTATAATATTTATGAGCAATTCACAGTGGCTAAATGCCATTAATTTTTACTCAAACCCCATTCTTCTCCTCTGAGTAACCAATATTAATATTTTTGAATCTTGTATTGTTTACATACGGATATATGTAAGCCCACAAATTTACAATTTAGTAACTTTTCACAAAACAGCATTACATTATCTATTATGTTCTGCAATTTTCTTACTTTTCGATTTAAAACTAAGTCTTTGAGTTTTTTCTACATCAAACATAATATGCTGACTTTTTAAATTGCTGCATGATTATCCCATGCTATAGCTTAGTTTCAAAAAATCAGTTTTCTATTGTTAGAGGTATACAATATTTCTAATTTTAGGTATCATAAATAACACTGCAGCCAACCCCCACAGAGAAACATCTTTTTTTACATGTATTATTCATTTTTCTCTCTTTATTTGGCACTTTTTCATCCTTTAATTTAAGAGACTGTAGTTTAATTAGCAAATGCTCCATCCAGTAGCTCTGCCAGATTTATCTCAATCTTGCTAAGGAGTTTAAATGATCCCCTCCTCATTCTGACAGTTTTGTGCTAATATTGCCAGTCAGACATCAAAATTCCTGATTCACAGCCATTCAGCTTTTAGGAATATTGGATGTTCTAGTGCTCACATTGTCAGAGCAGGTTCATAGAATTATAGAAATAAGAGATTGAAATGACCTACTGGGCCAACTGTTCTACACACCTGCCGGCACAAGATTGTTCCTTACAATATACATTATTAATGAGATGGACTGGAATATATTTTTTAGACTAAATCCTTCCAGTTGAACAACAACAAAAAAAGTATGAGGTCGTCAGTGAGAACAGGGATCCTTCCAAATGAATGATTTCAGAGGCATATAAAGAGTGGGGACATAGCCTTATTACAATCCTAACAAGATCACGTCTAGCAATGTCATTATGTCTAATTTAAAATGTTCTAAATCGGTAGAATTTCTACTGTTCTCTCAGGACACTATTTCATTATTTAAGACTGATTACCAACAGAGAAAAAATTCTATCTCCAAAATAAATTTGCTAATATCCTTCAGTCTTAACTAGGGAAAGATTGATGACTGAAGGAATAGGACAGATTCTGACCTGTGAAATAACGACTTAAATTAAGAGGAATTGTATCGGCTGAGCGCGGGGCTGATGCCTATAATCCCAGCACTTTGGGATGCTGAGGCAGGTGGATCACGAGGTCAGGAATTCGAGATCAGCCTGGCCAACATATTGAAACCCCGTCTCTATTAAAAATACAAAAATTAGCTGGGTGTTATGGCATGTGCCTGTAGTCCCAGCTACTCAGGAGGCTGAGGCAGGGGAATCACTTGAACCCGGGAGGTGGAGGTTGCAGTGAGCCAAGATCGTGCCACTGCACTCCAGCTTGGGTGACAGAGCTAGACTCTGTATCAAAAAAAAAAAAAAAGGAATGATATCAAGATAGAGATGTGATCCTCCCACACACACAAATATAAAATATGGTAATTTTATACCAATATTTATTTGGCAATAAATACTCAGTTCCTAGCACAGTGCTTGGCAGATACTCAATAAATGGTTCTGTCTCTTTCTCATACCACTGGTATAGCAAATCCCATATCTTTAAGAGAATGGAAAACAATATTCAGTTACCTTTTCCTTCTTTTTTCTTTTCTTTTCTTTTTTTTTTTTTTTTTTTTTTTTTGAGACAGAGATTCGCTCTTGTTGCCCAGGCTGGTGTGCAATGGCACAATCTCGGCTCACCGCAACCTCTGCCTCCCAGATTCAAGCGATTCTTCTGCCTCAGCTTCCCAAGTAGCTAGGAGTATAGAGACCCACCACAATTCCAAGCTAATTTTTTTTGTATTTTTTAGTAGAGACGGGTTTCACTATGTTGGCCAGGCTGGTCTCAAACTCCTGACCACAGGCGATCCACCCGCCGTTACCTCCCAAAGTCAGTTATTTTTTTGTACTCTGCCTTTACCTTCTGATATAGTTTGGCTGTGTCCCCACCCAAATCTCAACTTGAACTGTATCTCCCAGAATTCCTACATATTGTGGGAGGGACCCTAAGGGAGGTAATTGAATCATGGGGGCCAGCCTCTCCTGTGCTATTCTTGTAATAGGTAATAAGTTTCACAAGATCTGATAGGTTCATCAGGGTTTTCCACTTTTGCTTTTTCCTCATTTTCTCTTACCACTGCTGGGTAAGAAGTGCCTCTCACCTCCCACCATGGTTCTGTGGCTTCCCAGCCATGTGGAACTCCTTAAGTCCAATTAAACCTCTTCTCCTTCCCAGTCTCGGGTGTGTCTTTATCAGCAGTGTGAAACTGACTAATACACCTTCCTTCTCCAATTCTTTAAAAAATTACCTGTGAATTTAAGTATTCTGACAGATAATGTTAAAATTTTGACTCTTTATGTATAATAACAGGGAGAATCTGCTTTTTTAAATGAACGAAAAAGATGATTGAGTCAAAATAGTTTTACTTATTTTTTATTATTTATTATTTGTTATTTATTTATTTATTTTTTTGAGACAGAGTCTTGCTCTCTCGCCAGGCAGGAGTGCAATGGCGCAATCTCTGCTCACTGCAGCCTCCGCCTCCCAGGTTCAAGCTATTCTCCTGCCTCAGCCTCCCCAGTAGCAGGGACTACAGCTGCACACCGCCATGCCCAGCTAATTTTTGTATTTTTAATAGAGGCGGGGTTTCACCATGTTGATCAGGATTTTCTCGATCTCCTGACCTTGTGATCCACCTGTCTTGGCCCCGCAAAGTGCTGGGACTGTTGAGTCAAAATCGTCTTGTTTCTGTGTGATGCAGAGTCAAAATTGAGTCAAAATTGTCTTATTTCTGTACGATGCAGAGTACTGAATCTTGAGTGATTATTTGCGTACATGTCTGTCCCTATAGTCTTTAGCCTTTTTGTGGAAAATATCTTCATATTACTCATATTTTCAAATTTATAACTTACTATAATAGCTAGTAAACCAGAGACAACGAAGATTTGTTGAATAGACAAATTAATGAACCAAAATTTCTTTCTTCTATAAGCTGAACTGTTATTCGATTATCATTGTCAGTAAGACATTTTACGGATCTAGAAGAAACTTAATAGATCAATTAAGATAACAAACTCCTCATTTTCAGATAAAAAGAGAATTAGAAAGATAATTTATAAATCAGTTTTGACTAGAGGTAAAATAATGTATTTATTTTGAGAAAATTATTTAGTATGAAGTATAGAAAGTAAAAATAAAAGCATTGTTCATGATATACGCATTTAATAATTCATGATTTTAACCAATAATGCATGGCCATTACTGTGTTACTGGAATGTATTCCAGTGGTATTCACACTTAATCAGATATTAACATTTTATATTTCTAGCAATGGATGCTCTATCTCATGGAGCTCCCATTTCTCTCTTATTCATGATCTGAGATGTTCTATTATTTTAGCCTTTAGTTTTATTCTCTGGTGTCATCACAAAATGGTACCAGTGCGTCTCTGCCACCACAGAATAAGAATCAACAGATAATCTTCATGTTATTTGCATTGGAGGTTGGATACAGGTCTGATAAATTCCAAGGATTTTTCACATTTTATTATTTCTGTTGAAATTCCAATATCCTCTCCCAAGCAATTAGTGAATAAATCTCTCAGAGTTGCCTTTGAAGTGTATATATTTCTCTATATAAGAGGCTCCCATGCCCATGACTGACTCATACAATACTTCTGCTGATTTCAGTGAGCTTCGTCCATCTATGGGAAAACACAAACAACATGCCTATACATACAGGGTTATGGTTATTTTTCTTGTTATTGCCTTTTCTACTAGGAACTTCTGTATATTATGTATAAATCTCAGCTCATAAACTCATCTCTTGATTTCCATAGCCTTGTAAATAATTTAATATCAATCATATTTGTTTTTCTTACTTCAAATTTTTGAAATCGTAAACCACTCTAAACATCAGGGATGACTAATTGATCACTGATTGTGTTTCCTTTAAGAATTTTATTAGCCAGCTGGCAACCCCAATTTCCCATTGTTTCTGTGTCTTCCTTATGCATGGGAATTACCATATTGGCTGGAAGTGGTGTACCCTTCCAGTCTTCTCAATGTAACGTGGATTCATTACTACTGAGGTTCTGCCACATCCTTGGAGATGCTGCCACATGGCATCTCCCCCCACACAGCGCTATATACACAAAGACACACACACAGAGATACACAGAAACACACACACACCACTCAACCTGGAAGAATCTTTATTTAGTCTAGAGATACAGCATGTTTCTTCAAATCCTATTATTTTCAGTGGGTTTAGACACTTGGAAACAAAAGTTTAGAAGCACAAAACAAATCTCATCTGAGAAAAGAAATCAGAATGTGGCCAGCTACTTAAAGGGGGAAAAAAAGGGGAGAGAACATAAAAAAAAAAAACAGAATAGAGATAAAAACATAAATTTCTATCTCAAAAAATTATCATGATAAATATATATGGAAATTCATTCAATACTACAGATACCACATGCCACACTTTTTTAAATTGCACACTGGTTCTCTAATTCAACCAATGAGGAATTGAAGTATTTTTAAAAACATAATAAAAATAACACAACAATAAAAAAAATAAAGATTTAAAAGTAATACAGTGTGACAATTTATACTACATCTATATTGTTATGTAAATTAAATATAAATACTCTAGAAATGATTTAAACTATATGGGAGAATGTATGTAGGTTTTCTGCAAATACTACACTACTTTATGTAAAGGACTGAAGCATCTGTGAATTTTGGTATTCACAGGGGTTCTGGAACCAGTCCCCCAAATCCTCCATGGATACCAAAGAATAACTGTATTACTCTATGGAGGAAACTTTGCCAAGTTTTGCTAAAACACCAACAACAAACAAACTGAACCAACGTCTGCAAATGGGAGAGCTCACTAACTAGCAAATGTCCCTGAACCAATGAATCAATGACTTATGAATAAATTAATCATATAATGCCTTAATCCCCAAAGGATTTAATGCAGCACTAAATTATTAAACTACAGTGAAATATGCATAATTTTCCACCATTAATCTGACTGTCTTTGATCAGTCCACAGTGAGCTTACATCTTAATTTAGGATAGAGTTGGATGCGCATGGAAGCTACAGGATTCCTTAGTATTACGTGTTCCAGTTTTTAGCTTTCCCACCCATGTATATATTATTTTAAATTTATTATTATTTGTTTATTATTTATTTATTTATTTTGAGATGGAGTCTCGCTCTGTCACTCAGGCTGGAGTGCAGTGGCGCGACCTCAGCTCACTGCAACCTACGCCCCCTGGATTCAAGTGATTCTCCTGCCTCAGTCTCCTGGAGAAGCTGGGATTACAAGCATATGTCACCACGCCCGACTAATTTTTGTATTTTTAGTAGAGGTGGCGTTTTAACCATGTTGGCCAGGCTGGTCTCGAGCTTCTAGCCTCAAGTGATCTGCCCACCTCGGCCTCCCAAAGTCCTGGGATTACAGGTATGAGCCACTGCGCCAGACCTGTTATTTGTTATTTACTCCATCATTTATTAGGATAATAAACTTTTTTCCAATGAAACACTTCCAGATAATTCTATGCGGAAGTACTACTTTCTTGTAACTCCGATTAACTCAAGAAACAGTAGCAAATGAATATTTTTTAGGCAAGTTTTTTTCCCAACAGATTTACCAATGCTTTTCTCAAATTGGGTATGTACGTGTATGTGTTTTAATGAATTTGATCCAAAATCGAAATCAAAACAAAGCAAAACAAAGCAAAAAAACTACCCTTTGCCAAGTGACCTCAGGGTCCACTGACTTAATTAAACATTTAATCACTGAAATATTTTAAAATGTCAAAACTTCAGCAACCACATCATTTTATGCCCCAGAGCATGCCAAACTAGGAAAAAAAAAAAAAAAAAGTAGTCTATGTAGCACGCCCTTAAGGTGAACAGTGAAATGCTTAATGCATTCACAGTTCTTGTAATGAAGCTACTTCCTAGACCGAAAGGAAATATATATATAAACTTTTTTCTTAGCCTGTAGTATTTGGATGATGAGTATATCAGATTCAGTGACAGAACTTTCTTCTTCCCTGTCTCTTACTCCTCAAGCCTCTCAATATTGATGCATTGCCTTCTTTTTCTTTGGTTTCAAGTCCTATATACTGCATATTTTTCAGCATGTTCTAGTTTCTTAAACTTATCATCCTATCTTAGTTTAATAGTTTTTCCCCAAGCTCCTTTTCTTCCCCAACATGTTAAATAATTGAGTTTGTTTTACCCATATTTTTTCTCTCTTGCCACTGCATTCTATTTCATCTTTCATACTGATTTCATTAACTTTTATGCTAATTTTTAAAAAGGTCTTTAGTATTATACAGAGAGGTGAGTTGGGGGGGGGATGAGATGTCCTTTTATTCAATCATTCATTTGTTCTTTTATTTATGAAACATTTACCTAATACCAATTATGAGCAAGGCCCTGAATATAAAGAAAGGCATAAGACTCATTCGTATACTCCAAGCACTGATAGAAACCAAATAAACCAAACATCAAATTTGAGAGGATATGAAAGGTCATCTAGTCAGCAGCTCCATTGGCAGGCTATATCAGAGTCAGTTCTAGGGTTTTAAAAAGTGCAGAGTTATGGATCTTGTATCTCAGACACAAAATAAGTATTTAATTTGGACACTTAAGTATTTATTATGTATCTTAGGTGACTTTGGAATGTTGGAATGCCAATGTAGAAGGACTTGAAACCATAGATGTAGTCCAACCTACAATCAATTTCTTAAATTATTGTATTGTTATATATTACAAAACAAAAAGAATTCAAGAAATCTTATTCCAACACTCCAAATGTATGTATTAATACTTTAGAATGTATGTATATATTTCATATATTTCTATATACATATATTCTAAAGTATCTCCTTAAGTATATTCTATATACTATAGTATATACAGTCTATATATACATATGTTCTAAAGCATACACACACACACATATATATATTCTTTAGATTTAGTGCATCAGAATGTCAAATTTCTGAGACAGAAAATTCTAGCTTTGGACAGCTTTGACCATTATAAATTCTTCTTGCTTTAAAAAAAGTAGTTGTGTATCTTCTACCAATTGATTCTTTTTATTTCTCTTGTTTCTGAATAGGATTGAAATCCTTGGGGCACAAGCCACACACACAGATACACACACACAGACACACACACACACACGATTCTGACATCTTTCTCTCAGTCCTTTGTGGTTAAAATACAATGTTACATTAAAACATGACATACAACATATACATACAGAAATCAGATGGCTTTTTAAAAGATTGTATAATTACTACTTAACAAAGACTTTTATTCAAACTGTTTTTTCATGACCTTCTCTTGCTAGTATATACAGTACATACTTACTCTGCCGAATGGTTATCCAGCAACTATTGTTATCTATATACAACTACTACAGGAATAAAATGTATTACTATCCCCCAGGCATTCATTGAATGTTTTATACTATCACATGTTATTTATTCCCACATTTTTTCCTGTTTTATCCACATCATCCAAGCTGTCTTACTCAAAGCATATACTCCTCATAATTTCATTCTACCGTCTTCTAAGAATAGAAATATTTTCACATAATATTTCAAAGATTGTTTTATAGAACTTTAATGTAATTTTACATGAGTAAATAAGATCTGCAGTTGCCCAGAGAATAACTTCTGTGTTAGGCTGGACTGCCCATGTTCCTCTCCGGCAATATCTAATCAATCGTTCAAGGTTCTTTTGAGTCTCCCTGAACTCCCATGTGTTGTGATTCCACTGAAATTCTGTGCTCGTGTTCCAAAATCACAAGTCTGTGTCTAAGGATGTTGGGAGTTGAGAGTTGTGGGAGACCTTGTTTTCCATCTGAAACAGACACTCAAAGAAGATACCAGCATTCTAACATACTCCAAGACCCAAGGAGCCTTACATCTAATATCCTTTCAAACTCACTTTACTTCCCGATATTTTACAAGCCAAACACTTGTGCTGAAAACAATAGCACACTAAGGAAGGGAAAAGTAGAGAAATCCATAGTTCCATTTCGTTTCCATTATTTCTTACATCCCTGTAAGCTGGATATAGGATTTTTAGAATGTATCTATATGAGAAGTGAAATAAAAATCTTTGAACAGGGTTTCTACTATTCAGCAAAAACAAAACATATGCTTGCACAAGATTAAAAAATACTGGTGACTGAGCTATAAAGAACTTAATGCAACAAGCACAAAACCAAATAACCCTATTAAAATGTGCGCCAAAGACATAAAGAGACACTTCTGAAAATGAGATATATGACTGACCAACAAAAATATGAAGAAAATACTCAGTATCAATAATCCTCAGAGAAATGTATATCAAAACCACCATGAGATAGCATCTCACACTAGTAAGGATGGCTGTTATTAAAAACTCAAAAAACAGCAGATACTGATGAGGCTGTAGAGAAAGAGAACATTCACACACTGTTGGTGGGAATGTAAATTAGTTCAGCCACTGTGAAAAGCGGTTTGGAGATTTCTCAGAGAACTTAAAACACAACTACCATTGGACCCAGCAGTCTCATTACTGTGAGTATATTTAAACGAAAACCAATTGTTCTCTCAAAAAGACACCTGTACTCGTATGTTTATTGCAGTGCTATTCACAATAGCAAAGACATGGAATCAACCTAGCTGCCTAATGGTGGATTGGATGAGGAAAATGTGGTACATACACACCATGGAGTACTATGCAGCCATAAAAAGAATGAAATCATGTTCTTTGCAGCAACATGAATGCAGCTGGAAACTACCATTCTTGCTTTTTAGGAGGAGCTAAACTTTGGATACTCATGGACATAAAGATGGGAACAATGGACACTGTGGACTACTCGGGGGGAGGAAGAGAGGAGGCAAGTGTTAAAATAACTATTGGGGTACTCTGCTCGCTACCTGAGTGAAGGGATCATTCATATTTCAAACCTCAGCATTATGCAATATACTCATGTGGCAAAACCTGCATATGTACCCCTGAATTTAAAATAAAAGTTGAGTGAGAACATGCGCTGTTTGGTTATAGTTTGCTGAGAATGATGGTTTCCAGCTGCATCCATGTCCCCGAGATCACTTGGACACAGGAAGGGGAACATCACACACTGGGGCCTATTGTGAGGAGAGGGGAGGGGGGAGCGATAGCATTAAGAGATATACCTAATGTAAATGACTAGTTAATAGGTGCAGCACACCAACATGGCACATGTGTACATATGTAACAAACCTGCACATTGTTCACATGTACCCTAGAACTTAAAGTACAATAAAATAATTAAAGAAAATAAAAGTTGAAATTATTAAAATGAAAGACAATGAAAAATACAAAATACTGGCTATTTTGCATATAAATAAAATGCTTTTATATTTTTATTTAAAGGTGGTATTACATAATATGAAGATAAATAATATCCATGCTACAAATCTAAAATTTTATTTTTTAATTTAAAATGGCAGTTAATTCATTATAACATTTTTAACTTCTTATTTTGAAATAATTATAGATTCACATGCATTTATAAGAAATAACAGAGATCTTGTGTACCTTTTACTCAGCTTTCCTAATGATCACATTTTGCAAAAGCATAATGTAATATCAGAACCAGGATATTGACATTGATACAGTCAAAATATTTTTCCTCAGTTTTTTTTTCTGAGACTTTCTAAACCATGAATTCCATTGCATTAATAGTTATAGGGCCACTCAGATAATTTCATCTTATATCAGATGAGTTGTAGTAATTTATATATTTTTGAGGAAGTGATCCAGTTTGTTTAAACTGTGTGAAAATTGATTATATGAATTGAAGTTATCATACCTAACTAAATCAGAGTCAAGAGACCGGGGTAGAGGAGGATACAATTGCCTTCAGAGGGATTATGCTGCAAGCTAGCTGCTGAAATGACCTGTTATTACCATAAGACCGATTTTACTTGGTAGCTGCTGAAATAAACTGCCATGACCAAAATAAACCATAATAAATGATAATAAAATGCCATGACCCTCACTTACTCATCAGAGCTTGCTAGCTCTCAAAAACTTCACTAGTGGCAATGAATTAATCATAAATCTGAATACATTTAACTCTCTTGTTTAATAATATTCCAAAATGCTTTAAACTGTACCCAGGGTAAATAATTACTCCTATGTATGTCACCAACATATCTAATCGTTTCATTATCTCATACCTTATCTTTTACATTCTAGTGATACAAAAACACTTTTAAATTCCCCGGATTTGCCTTATTTTTTCTCACTGTCAGTGTTTTTACATGACTTCGTTCTGTCTGATAAAATTTCCTTTTGGCTTTTCTCCTAGATAGTTCATACTCAATCCTTTCTGGTCTAAGTGTCATCTGAAGTGATGGAAGGCACCAGGAAGTCTTCCTGTGTACTTTCGAAGTACTCCATCCCAGGTCATTGCTGACTAAATTTTAGTAACCTGCTTAGCATTAAGTTAATCTCAATAGACTTTAAACTTAATGAAAGCAGGACATTGTATCTTATTTATTCTTCAGAATATGGGCCTAGACTGTAAGCACAGAAGATTTCATAGGTACAATATATCTCAATAGTGCGTTCTATTTTAAGCAACTTGCAATTCTGGGTTTTTAATGATTTTTTGGACCAAAATTAGTTGTGCCCTGAATAGCTGAAAAATAAAAATACACTTTAATGAAAGGTATTATCTGAAATATTTAGTTTGAGATAACGGAGCTGTCCTAATGACATATATGGTCATTGCAACACTCTTCTTTCTGCCTCTAAAAGCATCTTATTTGAGCAAAATCAGATAAGAAAACACATAATAGACAAACTGGAAGTGAGGAAAGTTCAAAAGTGCAGAAAGAAAAAGGCTGAGGCTTACATGTGAGGAACAAGATGGAGAGGGGCCAGGAGGAAGAGATGGGATACATTTAGAAATTATATAGATTTAATTCAAATTAGACACTTCGGGAAACATTACCTGCAAAACTATCTATCTTGTTCTGTGCAGAGTCAAGTAATAGAGGCAAAACATTGACCGATTCGATCACTCATTTTAACTGGGTTTAATGGAGGCAGGACGTTCTTCATTAGAGTGGCCAATCATATCAATATTTCTTCAGGTGAACACTGTCTGAAGCTACAACATTCAGCCTCATACAGCCATGATTCTCTTAATTCTGATATTCATAGGCATGGCTTTTATTCAGATGTCACTAGTCATCTTATGTAAGCTCTTTTGATATAAGGGTGTGTGTGTGTCGGCAGGAGGTGCTGAATCTGAACTACTAATTTAAATAAGCCATTCTGATTGCCAAATCTCAAGTAAGAATGTTGGTACAAATCTGAAAAAGTCTTCGAATATTTAATACTAAATACAGATATTGTTCTAATATTTGCCATTCAAGATCTCTGTATGTGCTATTTAACAGTGAGTGCTTCAGACAGAAGGCCCCACTCATTGCCTTAGACTTTATCACTAAAATTGAAATAAACTATACTCTTAGGTAACTAAAAAGATGTTAGAAATGAAATTGCATTTCTAAACTACAATCATATTGGTCATCAATACAGGGTTGATACTCAGCAGTAAACAGAATGATATATCAGCACATACATTTTATCAGTAATTTCAAATTAGGATATCGAGAAGAGTTACAACAGGACAAGGACTATAATGTAGTCATTCTCTCCAGTCTTAACATTCGACTTCTTTTCTTTTTACGTATGTAGACTCTTGACTTCACTTTATTTTCTACATGCCAATAAATATAATATTTAAATCTCTTGCTCTGCCCTATCTGCATTTTTTGTGTTAGCTTCTTAAAAGGGCTTTAGTAGGCCGGGCGCAGTGGCTCACACCTGTAATCCCAACACTGTATGAGCGTTCCCCTTTCTCTGCACCATTACCAGCATTTGTTATTTGTTGTCCTTTTGACTGTAGCTATTTTAACTAGGTTACAGTGGCGTCTCACTGTGGTTTTGATTGGCATTTCCCTGCTGATTAGTGATGCTGAGCATTTTTTCTTATGTGTTGTCTATTTGTATGTCTTCTTTTGAGAAACGTCTATTCAGATAATTTGCCCATTTTAAATTGAATTATTTTATTTTTGCTGTTGACTTGAGTTCCTTTATATTCTGAATATTAATCTTTATAGAAGAATGATTTGCACATATTTTCTCCCATTCTATAAGTTATCTCTTCACTCTTCTGATTTTTTTCCTTTGCTGTACAGATGCTTTTTAGTTTGATATAATAATATATGTCTATTTTTGCTTTTGTTGCCTGCAATTTTGTGGTCTTATCCATAAAATCTTTGCCAGAATGAATGTCTTGAAGAATTTTCCTATGTTTTCTTTCAGTAGTTTCCGGTCTTACCGTTAGGCATTTAACTCATTTTGAGACTATGCTGTCTTTTCAATTGTGTGTTCTTGACACTGCTGTGAAAAATCAGTTAGCTATAAATACGTAGATTTATGTCTAAAATATCTATTATTTTCCATTGGTCACGTGTGTCTGTTTTTATGCCAATTACCACATTGTTTGGTTTTCTTTCTATTAATAGTATATTTTGTAGCTTTCTAGTGTATTTTGAAGTTAGTCTGAAGATTGCAGCTTTGTACTTTTTGCTCAAGACAGCTTTGACTCTTCAGAATCTTTCGTGGCTCCGTATCAATTTTAGGATTGTTTATTCTATATCTGTGAAGAATGTAATTCTTATATTTATAAGAATTGTATGGAGTACTTACATTGCTTTGGATAGTGTGCTCATGCTGACAATATTAATTCTTTTGATTCATGAGCATAGGATGTCTTTCCATTTGATTACATCCTCTTCATTTTCTTTCACTAGAGTTCTATAATTTTATCAAGATGACTTTTCATCTGTTTGATTACATTTATTTCTAAGTTTTTTGTTTTTGTTTTTTGGGTTTTTTTTTGGGGGGGGGGCTATTGTGAATGAGATTGCTTTCCTGGTTTCTTTTTCAGCTAGTTTGTTATTGGTGTATAGAAATGCTACTGATTTTTTGTACGTTGATTTTTCTGTCCTGTAACTTTACTGAATTTATCAGTTCTAAAAGATTTTTGGTAACTTTTTAAGTTGTTCAATATATAAGACCATGTAATCTGAAAAGAGGGACGGTTGGACTTCTTCTTTTCCCATTTGGATGTCTTTTGTTTCTTTCTCTTGGCTAATTGCTCTGGTCAGGGCTGCCAGTATTGTGTTTAATAAAAGTGGTGAAAGTGAGCATCTGTCTTGTTCCAGTTATTTGAGAAACATTTTCAACTTTTCCCCACTCAGTATGATGTTGGCTGTGGGTATGTTATATATATATAGTCTTTATTATGTCTAGATATGTTTCTTCAAAATCTAATTCTTTGAGAGCTTTTATCATGCAGGAATGTTGAATTTTATCAAATGTTTCTTTCTGCATTTATTAAGATACTGACATGGTTTTTGTCCTTTATTCTGTTGATGTGCTCTATTACATTTCTTCAGTTTTGTATGTGTGGTCACCCTTGCATCCCTGGATAAATTACACTTAAATATGGTGTATAATCTTTTTGATGTGCTGTTGGATTCAGTTTGCCGGTATTTTCTTGAGGATTTTTGTATCTATGTTAATCAGGGATATTTGCTTGTACTTTCCATTTTTGTTACGCCCTTGTCTGGTGTTGGTATCAGAGTGATGCCGGCTTCACACAATGAAAAATTCTCTCCCCTTCAGTTTTCCAGAATAGTTTACAAAGAATTGGTTTTAATTCTTTTCTTTCTTTTTTTGAGACCAAGTCTCACTCTATCACTCAGGCTGGAGTGCAGTGGCGTCAAGTTGGCTCAATTCAACCTCTGCCTTCCAGGTTCAAGTGATTCTCATGTCCCAGCCTCCTGAGTAACTGGGATTACGGGCGCCCACCACCCCGCCCGGCTAATTTTTGTATTAGCCAGACTGGTCTTGAACTCCCGGCCGCCTGCTTCGGCCTCCCAAAATGTTAGGATTACAGGCATGAGCCACCACACCCAGCTGGTTTTAGTTCTTTAGTGTTTGGTAAAATTCTGCAGTGAATCTATCTAGTCCTGGGCTTTACTTTGTTGAGAGACTTTTTATTACTGCTTCAATCTTAGTAGTTATTGGTCTGTTTAGGTTTTTTATTTCTTCCTTCTTCATTCTTAGTAGCTTGTATGTGTCAAGGAATTTATCCATTTTCTCTAGGTTTCTCATCTGTTGGCTTATACTTTTTCATAATATGATCTAATGATATTTTGTATCTGTGTTATTAGTTGAAATGACTCCTTTTTCATTTGTGATTTTATTTACTTGGATCTTCTTTTCTTTTTTAATTATTCTAGCTAATTATTTGTCAATTTTGTCTATCTTTTGAAAAACCCCAATTTTCATTTTGTTGATCTTTTGTGTTTTTTAGTCTCTATTTTATTTCTGCACGAATCCTTATTTCTTCTTTCTTCCTACTAATTCTAGTTTTAAGTAAATATTTGTTGAGGTCACAATCTTTAATAGTTACATAACACTTTATCCTGTGGAGTGATCTTTCTTTCTTTCTTTTTTTTTTTTTTTTCAAGAATTCCCCTATTGCTTGGCTTTTATGTTGATTCTATTCTTTAATAAGAAAAAGGTATCCACTTCTATAAGTATTTGTTGCCTGAAGGTTTTTAAAAAAATACACTCTATGAAATCCAATCACAGAAACAGACTACATATTTTAGGTCACTTAATACATTTTGCAAATCTGTGTCCTAAAGTTAATGGTGGTGTGTATTATTATTTATATATGAGATTGCCTGACTTACTATATCTTTCCCAGAAAAACAGGCATAAATTTAATTTTGTGTAATGAAGAAAAGTGCATTTTACATATTTGTCATACTTATTAATAATGTATCTTTTTCCTGTGATTTTTCCGTGTATGTTCTGCAATAAAATTTCAATTAAGGTTTTCTAAATTAGTCAATCCATTAACTTTAATAAGATCCTTACATATTAATACAATTATCATGTGCTGCATTGTCTACTGCCAACCAAATGCCATTTTCCCTCTTCTATGGGCTCCTCTATATACTGAGAGTTGGAAGCCTGGGAATTACATTTTCCAAAATGCATGCCAGTATGTTTTTGGATTTGATTCTAGCAATATGAAGCATCCATACAAGACTTGGAAAGTGCAATAGAAACAGAAACCATTGTTGCTTCTGCTGCAGTAGCATAATGGGAATATTGTCTGACAGATGATGTGTAAGAAATGTTACCGAACATTTCTGAATATTCTTTTACAAATTACCCATTTTGATTCTGTAAGCAACTAATGTTAAAATTGATGATATTTTGCAATCCCTGCACTTCCTGATTTCCTAAATACTGCCAGTTCTGACTTTCACTTCTCTAACCTCTCAAATTTTTTATTAAATCCTACCATATCTGAATTAGATCCTACATTTATATTTCCCCACATGAAATCTTAGTGATATGTATTAGTATTTGTCTGAAATGTTTTCTAATTTATATTTTACCTTTTAAATTTGGTAATAATTTTTTAAAAGTTGTAGTATTTACACATGTAAATACTTAACACATTTTAATTTAATTTTTTAATTAAAAAAATCTCAAGAAATGTTGCCCATATGCTACAAAAATATAATTTTTTTTTTGCCTGAAGCATTTAAAATAAATTAGAAAAACAGATGCTTCATTACCAATGAACACTTTGGCATACTTCTATAAGCAAAGACAATTTCCTAATATCCTTGTACATAGCATAACCATCAAAATCAGATAATGAACACTGATAAATTATGGGAACTAATTCTCAAAATTTATTTAATATTCACCAATTGTGCCCCAAAATGTCCTTCAAAGCAGAAGATTCTAGTCTAGAATTGTATGCTACATTTACTTGATTATTCTTGAGTCTACACAAATCTGAAATACTTTCTCAACCTTTTTTTTAATGCATGTGATTTTGATACTTTTGAAGATTGCAAGCCACTTATTTTATAGAAAGCCCCTAAGTTTCTGTTCGCTTGATGGTTCTTCATGAATAGATTATGCATCTTTGGCAGGGATATCACAGAAGCATGAATGTGCTTTTTACCTATGCATTTTTACATTATATATGAGATACTATGCGGTTTCCATTCATTCCACCATTGGTAATAGTAACTTTAATCCTTTAAATAAGAGGTGTTAGCCAGACTCCTACGAATAAGATTTCTCATTTTTCTCACTGTAATTTTGTGAAGGTACTTTGAAACTAGGTAGTAGTTTACTTCAAACTTTAAATTTCTCTTTGAACTTTAATTTTATTCACTTATTTATATTAGTATGAACTCACATATTCTTATTTTAATATTCGGGTTAAAAATCTTTATGCTCATTATTTATATCTCAAATTCCCCAAGATTTGGTTAATAGAAGCACTTTCAAGATATTTTGTGCATCTTTTGGGAGTGTGTCTATGGTTTTTGAACACTTTCCTTACTGTCTGGCATGAAAAAAGTATTTAAGGTTAGTTTTGTACTTCCTCTCTCCTGAAACTGGAATCAGTCATTTCTCTAATGCAGCAGTCCCCAACCTTTTTGGCACCAGGGACAAGTTTTGTGAAAGACATTTTTTCCATGGATTGGAGGCATAGGGATGGTTGTGGGATTAAACTGTTCCACCTCAGATCATCAGACATTAGTTATTAGAGTCTCATGAGAAGCACACAACCTAGATCTGTTGCATGCATGGTTCACAACTGGGTTTACGCTCCCATGAGAATCTAATACCACAGCTGATCTGACAGGAGGCAGAGCTCAGGAGGTAATGCTTGCCTGCCGTTCACCTCCTGCTGTGTGGCCCCACTCCTAACAGGACACAGACCAGTACCGTTCTGTGGCTAGAGGTTTGGGGACCCCTGCTCTGAGAAAGTTCTGGTTCATTTTATCAACGAAATTTGGAAACAGAAACCTGCGAACTGTATTTGTTTATTGTTATTAAGGTATGTTGTTGAAAATCCTCTCATACGACAGAGCTAGGATATCACTATGTCTATCTCATGTCTACCAGTATCATTTGTCAGTTAAAAATCACATGTTCACAGTATCTCCAAACCAATCAATACCATAAGGTTTGTTCTAGGTTTTTCTATTTCTATAAGTGTCTCTTTCTTCTCCAACATGGAGAAATCTGCCTTCCATTAGCCTGAAGATATTTACTCAATTGGTTGTTTCAAATGTTATTAACACGTTCCTAACCCTACTCCAGTTCAGATACGCTATCCAGGGCTTCCATAGCTTCCCTTTGGTTACTTTCCTCGTTTTGCCTGGGATTCAGTACCATATACTAAGCCACCCACCATGCCCTCTTTATAATGGTTAGTCCTCTGACGTTCAGTGCTTGGCCACCGTCACTCCCATACATGGAAGGCTTATGGGCCCCAACATCCTGGACTCAACTATCCTCCTGAATTCCACTCTTCACCATGAACTTTGACATGTGATGAACAAACACTCTCTCTATTCAGGTTCTGACATGACTTGCTGGATTACCACAGCTCCTCAACTCCCACCAGAGATATACATTTGGCTTAGTTAGGACCAAGTAATATTTTATTCTTTCATTCATTTGTATTTAGACTGATTTTCTCTGGAAGAGTGAGAGTATTACTTTATTTTCATTCTTACCCATTTCAGTATTAGTGAGACACTCACAGTCTCTGTCTTTTAATTGGAGCATTTTGATCATTTACATTTAATATAATTATTGCCATTGTTTGAGTTAAATTCAGCATCTTGCTATTTCTATCACCCAGGCTGGAGTGCAGTGATGCGAACTTGGCTCACTGCATCCTCCATCTCCCAGGTTCGAGGGACCCTTCTGCTCAGCCTCCAAAGTAGCTGAGATTACAGGTGCCCACCACCATACCTGGCTGATTTTTGTATTTTTAGTAGAGACAGGGTTTCTCCATGTCGGCCAGGCTGGTCTAGAACTCCTGACTTCAGGTGATCCACTCGCCCCAGCCTCCCGAAGTGCTGAGATTACAGGTGTGAGCCACTGTGCCCAGCCAGTATTACTTGTCCTCCTGTTCTATCTGTTTAACTTATTTTTCCCTCTTTCTACCTTTTTTTGATTTATTGGTAAATTCATGTGTTTTTCTTTTTTCTTTTGTGATTATTAGCTATAATTGTTTGTGGTGTTATTGTAGTTGTTGCTTTAATGATTATAGTATACATGTCTACCTTATCATAGTCTACCTTCCACAAATATAATACTATTTCACTTTTAGTATAAAAACCTTATATTTTCATCTTTTCTTTCCTGGCCTTTGTGGCGGTGTTGTCAAATGTTTTACTTAAACGTGAACTCCAAATCCAACAATATAGTGTTATTATTTTTACTTAAACAGTTAATTATCTTAAAAAAATTTTAAATAAGAAAGATATATTTTATGTAGTTACATTTCTGGAGCTCTTTATTCAACTGTGTGGATTATACTTTCATCTGTTATTAATTACTCCTCCTGTAACACATTTCTTTTAGTTCAGACATGCTGATGATGCAGTATTTTAGCTTCTGTATGTTCAGCTATTATTTCTTTTGCATTTAAAAATACATTTTGCTGGGTACAGAATTCTGGAATGATAGCATTTTTACTTCTCTACGTTGAAAGTATTCCTCAACTGATGTCTGGTATTCAGTTTTCTAATGATAAGTCTGTTGTAATTTTTCATCCTTTTTTTCCTCTGAATATAATGTGCCTTTTTCTCTGGCTCTTTTTATCACTGGATTTAAGCAGTTAGTTAAGATATATTTTACTACAGTTTCCTTAATTTTGCTTGTGCTTGATTGAGACTTTTGGCAAACCAAAAATTTGGAAAAATGATCATTATTTTTTGCAAATATATTTTCTGCCTTTCTCTCTGTCTTTTATATTTCAGGACTCAAATTACACCAGGACTCAAATTGTCCCACAGCTGTTTTATGCTCAGTTAATGTTGTGCTCATCATTTTATTCTTCTCTGCTTCATTTTTGGATTGTTTATGTTGCCATCTCTTCTATCTTTTCTTATATGAGTTATAAACTACTATTATTAATCCCATCTAGTATATTTTGCCTTCGAGACATTGTTTTCAACTCAGAAGTTGGAATTGGGTCTTAGCACTTCTCTGCTGAACAAGTTCAATTTAGCTACTTCAAGCTATAGAATAAAGCTTAATAACTATTGTGATAGCTTCATCTATTATTCTATTTTCTGTATTTTTTCAGGGTCAGTTTAATTAATTTTTTCTTGTATATATTGTGTTTTATTGTGTCTTTTCGTGTCTGGTAATTTATACTAGATACCAGATACTGCTAAGTTTATATTTTTGGGTGCTGGATATTTTTGTATTTATACGTATATTCTTGAGCAGTTAATTTATGTGAAATAACTTGATCCTTTTTGTCTGGCTTTTAAGATTATTTTAATCAAGACCAGATGAGTTTTTGTTTACAGTTAATTTGACTTCATTTGTGAAGCAATTCACTTCTGAGTTCCCTACCTATACACCTAATGTTTTGTGAATTGTAAGTTCCCACTCTGGCTGGTGGGAATAGGCATTATTCCTCTAATTCTTTTGGCTGTTTAATCTCTGGCTTCTGGTGGTAATGCCATATGGCATGCACTGATCAGTATGAGTGAAGGCTTGAAGAAACCTGAATTTCTCCAGACACTTTCTCCCCTTACTGTCTTCCCCCAACTCTCTGCAGCTTTATTCTCTCTGGCACTAACCCCTGCAAATTCTAGCCACCCTGTTCTCTTATGGAAGGAACTATATTACTGGATACTTCTCAGCTCAGGAAATCACTAAATTCTGCCCAGATTCCTCCTCATTGTGCTATAGCCTTGAATATATCTCTTCCTGCCCTCCCCCTACACTCCCCAACTATATTCTCTCTAGCACTAACTCTCTGGTGAAAATTCTAGCCACCCATTTCTCTTATGGCAGAAGCTATATTACCGGCTCCTTCTCCTAGAAGGAAATCACTAGATTCTGCCCAGATTCTTCCTCATTGTACTATAGCCTTGAATATTTCTCAAGGCAATAAACTGAAATAGTCCTGAGATTCACCTAGCCTATTTCTCATCTCTCAGAGATGAATATCTTTTATTACCTGGTATGTAGTATCATAACATACAGTTTTGTATTTTTATGTGTTTTTTATTTTGGTTGTTTTGAGAAGAATAGTAAATCAAGTTCCTGTTTCTCCACATTGGCTAGAATTCTTTTACTCTTTTAAATATTTGACTGTACAGTATGCTGAAAATCCTTCTACACCACGTGACTGGATACAGACATTTTTCCTATAATCATTTGAGAGTCAATCAACAACCTTTAAAAATATGTTCAGATTTATGTTGTCAGAAATAAAAGAGTTTTGGCACTGTCTCATGAGGATTTGAGGATGAAAGATAGAGGATGTGAAACAAATTGGGGATTTGTCATTTCTTCGTAATGTGTATGATTGCACAATATTGTACAATCAAAATTTACATACTTTTGAGGACGTTTAATAAAAGTGGGATTAGAAAAACTAGAAATGATAATGTTTGAAGTTGATTTTTTAAAGTTACATAAAATTGCCATGGCATGGTGACTGGTGACTGTGTTAGTCTGAGTTTCCCCGCATGCCAAGATTTAGTCATAAACTTATGAAGAAGGAGATTTTTGGAAGGTGACTAATCTATCTTCCCGTGTTCTCTCTTTTCCTCAACAATTGCCCTATTTCTTTCTTACATTTTCAAATATAGAATATCTTAAGAGTGCTAGAAAAATATACTCAGGTTACATATTTGAATGTCATTTTCAAAGTTGGAATTGTGTCTGCAGACTAAGACAAGTGGTGCTGATTCTCAGTCTGAAGATGCATTGTGTTGAAGTAATTTGAAAATCTGGTCCAAATAAATAATATTATGGGGTTTCTTCTTTTGAGTTAGGAGAGTAAGTGGCTAAGAGTGTAAATCTTGGAGTAATTATGCCTAAATTTTAAACAGAGCTCTTTTGTATTTGCTATGTGAACTCAGACCTGCTACATAATTCCTCTTTGTTTCATTTTCCTTATTTAACATCACTACCTATCTCATGGAATGGCTGTGAAGATTACATGATTTAATACATCTGGAACATTTAGAAAAATACATAGTATGTAAGAATGTTTGGCTACTCTCATTTTTTTAGCTGCAAAGTAGTTAATTTTTCATAGATAAATCTATCAGTATTTTAATATTACCACGATTATTTTATTGCCATCTGCTAACTACCTAATTTCCTTACGTCTGTATAGAGAAAGATCATTATCATAATAACTATTCAACAGTAATCCCAGGAAGTCTTTGTGATTAACAGAGATGGAGACAAGTTCTTTTCAAGTAATATATGCTCTCATCTGACCCCTTATAACTTTGGGAAGTATTATTCATGAAATAATATTCACATGAAATCTATTTAATAATCACAATCACTTCATTCAGCACATTATAGAAGAAGAAAAGGTTGTATTTTCTTTTTAAATATTTACACTAACTTTATTTAAAAAAAGAATGAAAAGATTGTAGTGGAGTCTTCTTGTTTAGGACTATATAAGAAATGGTTTCTGTGCAGTGTGTTGAGGCTAAACTGAAATGCAAATGTCTGAAGGTCTAGGTATGACCACGATTCGGAAATAATGATATTCAATGACCCAGCTGTCTCTTGAGGTCTGTTACAGTGCTTTCTGAAGTGTATCTCTGGTATGGTTGAATCTATAACTAGTAACTGGGAAAAAAAATCGTATTTCCTATGTATCCAAAACACACAAAGAAAAACATTAAGGTATGCCATGAGGTATTTATTGCTTTAGAAATCTGCTCATCAAAATAAAAATTAGTCATTCAGAAACAATAAAAAGTTAAGTCTTTTAATGCATGTTCTTAGAGAAAAGGAACTAAAATGCTAACATTTAAAACAGAGTAATTCAACATTTTGTGGGTATTCTAATGTTATACAAACATGTTGATAACAATCAATTTAAATTGCAGAGAGTAACGGTGACCACATTTTTATGGATAATTTAACACAGGAGCATTACACTCAGATAGTTTTATTTTAATCTACATTTTTAAACACTATTTATGAATCTTTCAAAGCATATCCTTTGACATTTGAACTAATCCTTATTTTCTATTAGCATGTTCTTTAGTTTTACTGTTCAATGGACATTGGCATGTATTTTTATTGATACATTGTTTTCATGCACAACAGTATTAAATAATCAATGTATTTTGTGACTTTGTTCAGAAATTCTAACATTAACTGTGTAGATTCTCAGTCATGGCATATTGCTGGTGCCCAGATTTCTTAGCACATATAATACTTTAATTAGACATTGTGGTTTGATGTTAATATCCATTACTTATCTTAGTATGGCAAAACCTTTGTAAATGTACAAGCAAAGGCAAAACCAAATAGGAAAATGCATACTATTTCACTAAAGAAAATTATAAAATTTCAAAGTTCAGAAAATGTCATAAACCATATTAAAAGGATAAAGACAAATAGCAATACCATATTTATTACAGATATTATATTCAATAAAATGATGCAGCTTAAAAGTAAAGAACTTTAATAAACCAATAAAAATAAAATTCCCATAATTTTGAAATGTCTTTAAATGTGGAATTTCAGAAAAATAAATATTTTCAATTAATGTAAAGAGAAGTTCAAATTAATTTTAGATCAGTAGTGCTTCTAGTAGTAACAACAAGATTATTTCTACTATTTATTAAGCATTTACCATGTGCCAAGCACTGTGTTAAATTAAACCATTTGAACATCATAACAAATGTAGGAGATAAGTATTATTGTGAAACCTGCTTTTCAGATGAGGAAATGGAGACATAAAAAGGGAAATTACATTGTCAAAATTTACTTAGTTGTAGAGTTGAATCACAAGTTTACGGCTGACAAATTCCTATACACATGTTCTTAAGCCACTGCGCTAAGAAAATATAATTTAGCACATAAGATATCTTAAAAATGATGTCTGGCAAGTTGACAAAGAATATAGAATTGATTGTGTTCAAAATTGGCAAAAGCAGACTTTTCTTTTACATTGTCAGATGGAATTGTAAAATGGTAAAAACTTTTGAAGATCAATTTAAAGAAAATATGTTAAAAATCTTAATGGGTGATTTCAATGGCTAAATAACTTTAAATCATTTATATTCATAGACATAACCAGACATTGGCAAAGGTTAATCTAGAGTTGTATTTATTTTAGCATTATTTATTCAATAAAAGCATTAAAAACAAAATAAACTTTAATAATTGAAAATTCATTATGGCATTATGGGATAGCTGTATAATTAATACTAATAATCTATTCAAAGTATTGTTTTAGAAGAAATTATTGAACCTCATGAAAAAAGTTTCAATATGCTTTTAAGAGGAAAAAAATTCATAAATGTAAACTGAACTATACACCCATACACTCATACAACATATATATACTAAAGAAACTGGAAAGCTATACCTTCAAAGCTAATTGTGGTTATCTATGAATGATGTAATTATGAAAAAGTTTTGCTTTTCTTTCTGTTACTTTCTGCATTTGCTAAGTTTCAAACTTGTTAATTTTTTCTTTCAATTCATAAGCTGTATTAGCTAAGATTCATTTAAATAATTATACTAGTATATACAATTTTAAATTGCATCTGTTCATTTACATCAAGTTAATTATTAGGATACAGAAAAATTTTACTTGTCTTCATAACTTAATCCTTTTTTTAAAATTCAAGTTTCAAAGTACTACAAAAGTTTTAATGGCATTAGCGTTAATAAACCAGGATTCTAAGACATTACATCTCATAGGTCTCTCAAAGAAAATTGAGGCTTTCTATTGCATGTTTGTGGGTCTCCAATTTAGTATTTGGGGATGAATTCCTAGATAATAAAGATATAGGAATTTCTAAGCTTTGCCATGTTATCCGTAAATGAAAATCATTTCCACTAAATAAATCAATTTCCTCAAACTTCTATTTGTTTAGCTCTTACCCTGAAATCTTCTTATGTCCTTTCTTCCTTGTAGTATCCCTGGGATGTAGTCAGTGGTTTATAACAAAGAGATGAACTCTGTTTAAATAATACAATAATATTTTCCATTTGTTTTGAGAACTTACAGTAGATGTTTCAAATCATCTGAGAATTTCTAAGAGTATTTGCAGAATCACTGCTTTTGTATATTCAAAATCACTGCTTTTGAATAATTATTATAATGCTGACCAGGAGATACTGCTAAGAGGAGGAGTTCAAATTATTGACTAATAAGTTCTGTTTTTCTTCCTTTCTGTTTCAATTTCAGTGAATCAGAAGAGCAATCTTTTTTTTTCTTTTTTTTTCCAAGTTGGCTTCATTCCTGGGATTCAAGCCTGGTTCAACGTGTAAATCAATAAACGTAATTCATCACATAAACAGAACTAATGACAGAAGCTACATGATTATCTCAATAGATTCAGAAAAGGCTTTCGACAAAATTCAATATCCCTTTATTTTAAAAACTCTCAATATACTAGGTATTGATGGAACATATCTCAAAATAATGAGACCCATTTACGACAAACCCATAGACAATATCACACTGAACAGACAAAGATTGGAAGCATTCCCTTTGAAAACCAGCACAAGACAAAGATACCCTCTCTCTCCACTCCTAGTCAACATAGTATTGGAAGTTGTGGCCAGGGCAATCAGGCAAGATAAATAAATAAAGGTATTCAAATAGGAAGTCAAATTGTCTCTGTCTGCAGACAACATGATCCTGTATCTAGAAAACCCCATCTACTCAGCCCAAAAGCTCCTCAAGCTGATAAGCAACTTGGGCAAAGTCTCAGGATAGAAAAATCAATGTGCAA
>NW_012101260.1:337124-345598 GCF_000951045.1 Mandrillus leucophaeus
CCAAAGTGCTGGTATTACAGGCCTGAGCCATCACACCCAGCCTAGGGCAATCTCATACTATGTGTAAAGAGGAAAGACTTCCCTTGGTTCTCAAATAATCTAATATTTTGTGACAGTTCCTTAATCTAGCTATATTTAGAGCAAACATTCTAACTGTAGAATTTGGTTTAGCTGTGAAACAGAGCCTGATGTCTGATTGGAGACATGAGTAGTCTGAGATGACAGATGGAAAATACAGTAGTGTTCTGTTCTGACGATGGTTTCATGGAGATTTTGTGGATCTGAGCCTATTTTTTTTTAAGTTTGCTTTGCTTACCTTTGTTTTGTTCTTAGAGACATATTCTCATTACATTTCCTACATATCCCTGAAGGTTGTATATAAGATGCTGTATTTCCTGTGTTTTAAAAGTTTTTTTTAATTTTTCTGTTCTTTTGGAAAACATGGCATTTAAGAGCATCCTTTGTTATAATACATCTGGATAGCAATATTCTTAAAACACCTCCCTGCTTGTTGCATGATTTGATTCTAACAACAATGTGAGGTAAATAGTGTAAATATAATCGTAGCTATTCAGTTTCAGGAAAGTTTTAAAAACCTAGGTGAGAGTATGCAGTTGGGCAAAGGATGCAGTGAAAGACCTCTTTTGTGAGTAGGTCAGGTAGATAGCTGTTTTATGCTGTTGCTGGAGAAACATTATCTTGAGGTTTTACTCCAAGGTCTGTCTGTGTCTCTCACAAAGATGATCTTCCAGTAGTCCCTGTAAAAATTATGTCTACATTTACAAAATGGGTGAAAAAAACTGGTCATTATGCCCTTGTGTATTTTTTAAGTGAATATGTGTTTGAGAAAGAAGAATATATTAGTTTAGACAACATAAATTGTCAACTTATGTCCTGATTCCAAAAAAGGAGAGAAATGCTTATGGCTAGAGAAGTGCTATGGATCCACTGATGTTTCTTCCCACTTTTTACGCGGAACTAAGATTTCTCTGCAAGGGCTGCCTTCCAGTGAAAATTTGGTTCTAACATGCCACATGCCACAGAGAGTAAAAACCTTTGATAATGCCTGTTTTGAACAGCTGTAGCAGCTATTTTATTCAATATTAAGCCACACAGTCAATCACATATACTAAAAATGAAGCCTCTGTAACTCATTGCTATACAGTGAGAACCAATGCATTGTAAGATGCCAGAGCAACCAAACAACTAAATGACTGTCATTTTCGTATGACTCTATAACATAAAATTTATATTTTACTTTAATATAGAGGCAATCTAGGTACTTTGCAATTCTTAAAAACTTATGATAACAGAGAAAGGAAGACTTTTTTTGAAATCTCCAATTTAAAGGTGGAGGCATACAGATTTTAGGGGGAAAAAAGAGCATGTTCAAGAAAATACTGGCAGGAATTTCATATTAGAACAGAAAAAAGGATGAGACTAAGAAGGAGGTCATCTGATGGGCAGCCAATTAAATTGAGATTCTGTTTAATTTAGTAAGTAGAGCCTTTATTTTTTTCTAAGTCAAAATCATATGAAATCATTAAAAAGGCTGTGCAAATTATCAAGAAAACTATAGTCTATTTTATCAGACAATCTGACTCTATTGACTAATCCTTAGTGAGTTTTTATTTTACATCTACATTAGGAGATCGCGGTAGATGCAGCAAAACATCACAGGAGTTTAACGTAGGTCCCTGCCATTTTGTAATATCTTGGTAGGTTATTGGTTAGTTAAAATCATCTGAAAAAGTGGACATTCTGAGGTTTTATTTTTTATTTTTATTTTTTTTAATGGCTAAAGATACGAATCCCAAAAGGACTAAGATTTAGGGTAGAAAATCACTACAGATTGAAGCAGTAAATGCAGGCTTCTTCTTAACCTTTAAGGCAATTCTTAAAGGATAAAAGGACAGAGCCACAAGGATTGATTGGCTGGGAGATCTTCAATGTAAGAAAGGTTGGGCTGTGTTTGAGATAATGTCATCACTCACTTACATTTTGCCTGAATCTCATTTCATACAGCATATATTGATATTTTTAATTTATGATCTCAATAAATAGCCTCATAGTTTTTTTTTAACAATTTTTAAGAGTATCTCAGTAAGGGCAAGCCTTTACTACTGCAAAGTTGATATAATATTACCAAATAATACTAAATAAAAACTAAACCCATAATCCCAACAATCCTAATATCACAATTATACTTTAAAAATGTATATTATCTTTTAATGTCTCCATGTAGATTTTCCGATATTTTAGGAAATTTTTATTTTTTCTCAGTTTTTGATGTCAAGAAAAAATTAGTTGAGAAATCAGGAAAATGATTACTCTGCAAGCATTAAAGCTTAAATATTAACAGACGTAACTGCTTTGGAGGAAGCAAAGCTGACATGCAAGGTCTAAGGTTGAAGTGACCATTTTCACAAGCAGACAGGAGAGAAATGATCATGACCTCCTCAGTCTTACCTGTAGCTCTTGCCGTGTTATAAGCAGACGTCTATGGTCCTATCTTCAGCTAACGAGTAATTCTTACACATAAGGTGACCAAAAATGCAAGTTTAGGAAACAAAATAAGACCTTAAAAAAGCAAGTTAAACACATGATACTGTGTAGAACCATTTAGCTTGCTTAGATGATCCTAATGTTACATTATTCAAACACTGCCCAATAAGGGTGACTGGTGATTTCCAGTATGTAAATATTCAGCCCACACTACAGGTCCTTGTAAATACCACTACACTCAAAATCTTGTATTGATTAGACATTGATAAAAGATATTCATAATAATTTTTAAAGAATCTGAGAAATCTTGGATGTATTTTCAGAATAACACGGTTGCAGAAATTCCCAATTTCTGAGAATTCTAATTTCTTGTTCCCAGTCCTGAAGATTGGTATCTGGAGGGATGAGGAACATTTAGAAACACTACATGTTTGATTCTTAGTTCACAGGAAACACTGTAAATAACAAAAATTTAAAAGTTTGTTTCTGACAGAGTTTCTATCTATATTTTCCTCTGCATCATGGTATTATTCTTGGAACATAATATTTGTCTCTGACTCAATTTGAGTTCATTTTTGTGACTTAGCGAACTCCTAGTCTGTTTCTACAGACTTCCAAATATGAGAGTGTATTAATTTTTAGTTTTGCTGCTTTTTACATATTGTTCCAATGCCCATGTATTGCCACAATCAACTTCTATTGTTTGAGATTCAGTTACCGAAAGCAATGTGAAGATCGGAGGAATAATTTAATTTACTATGGGAGATTTAAGTTTTAATCCAAATATTTCAAGGCCATTTATTTTCAATGTATGTTTTTTAATGGTCTATTTGGAGATTTCAGCATTCTCAATTCATACATTATAAGAAGTAGATGTAGGAAATGGCCAGAAGAAAACTTGAAGAATCCTAACAAGGAAGATGCATTTTGATGAGTACAAAAAAGATTTATCACTCAAATCAGGCTACGTTTAATATCCTTGCTTATTTTGTGGAAACTGGCACAACACATTTTTTCATATTTTATTTTTCAAACCCCTGAAGCCATCTATTTTCAGATGAAGGTGAAAGAGGAAATAATGCTCTCTTCAGCATCACTGTGATTTCAAACCCAAAATTATATTTGCCCTGAATTCTAGAACACGTCCATAACTAATAAAATGCTTAATTTAATAATTTGCTCTGATTCCATGGTGACATATTCGATGAATGCTGGGAAATTTAAAAAATTGCAAGTCTTAGGTGACATAAAATGATAATTAAATGGGTATACTTATTTTTATGTGTTTCTTAAAAGATTTTGGATTTTGACCTGATTAAAAACAGTGGAAAATGAGAACCACTTGTACTAGAATTTAATAAAATATCCTAAAAAAAGATTCAGTAGGTCAACATGACTCATTGACTTATCAATAAATCACATGACTATTTCCATATGATTGACATGTTGCTTTCCATCTACTTAATAAGTTAAGTAAAGTTTGAACAAAATCTATTTGCCACATATGTTGTACAAAGCAGAGCACACAAACCTCTATGAAATTGACTTCAGTATTTATTAGAAATTCACAGGGTAAGGAACCAGGTGCAGATAGAGGTTAGCCAGTTGCTCAGTCTGCCACTGGAAGGAGGTGGAGATCAAAGCTATGGTGCCATTTATCTCAAACATCCACATATAATTCCTCACATAGTGGTAAATGCAATCTCACCTGCTTCTTGCTGAAGGAGATAAGCACACCAGAAACAAGAGCACTGCCCAGCAGAGCTGAACATTTTATTTGAAGATGTGTGCAATGTACAAGAACTGACCTTGTGTTACATTTACGGACCCAATCATCAAACTCAAACTAGTAATGTAACAGTATTCTAAGGTCAGCAAGAACAGTCAGAGGAAAATGTGAACTCAAAGCGTGGATTTTACAGAGCTGTTCATTGTGAATAGCGATTTATTTTATTTTCTAAATTTTAAAATGTAGTCCCAAGAATCAGTACAGAAGAAATATTAAAAGACAGCATTACAAATAAGCTAAAACATTAGGTGTGTATAGAAAAGGAATCTTTGTTAATTGTTCCCAAGATGCCTCGGACTGTCCAAAAAACTGGCTAGGTGCTCATTCCACTTGCCCACACAAACGAGTCTTCAGTGCACCCTGCAGTTTATTCCTGTCATGATACTCAAGTCTGAGATAACCCCTTTACTTAGCTAAGACATGGTTATGCTGTATCTCTAGCCCTCCACACCACTCTCTTAGAATTTCCAAAGTGAGAGTTCTCATATTTAAAAACTGAATCTTGGTTTCTAGGTGATTCTAAGATGATGAAAATATACTCCTCTGTCCCTGGCCATGCTATTATTTTCCTCAGTGTTTAGGAGTCTGGACTGGTGATCTTGGCTAAATTATCCGATTTTTCTGTTCCTGAGTTTCCTCATTTGTTATTTCAAATTTTACTTATTTAAATTTATTTTATTTATTTATAGCCACATCTTTCTGATGCCTCATTTACAAAATCAGGGTAATACAACATATTTATTTAGTTATTATGAAAATTTATCAAGATAAATTTTGCAAAATATTTATAATAATATCTAGCTTATAGTAAACACTCTGCCTACTTAACAGTTACTGTTGTGTTGTGGCTGCTGTTGTTATTGTCCCCAAATAATGGATGTGTGTTAACAGTGGTAGAGCGGAGATAAGACAATGTACTGTAAATTCACTGAGAGCTTAAATGTAGTTATTTATCTCTATATACCTGTTCATTAAGCATTGCTTTACACAAGCCATGGGTTCTCAATAAGCATTTTTTAACAGAATAAAACTTTACTGTTGAACCTAAAAATATAATTCAGATGGCAGGCATTTTAGGCCAGTCCAGAAAAAGAGAACGTTGATAGATTCAAGATTAGAATATATAAAGCGGTGCCCAAGATGTGCATCTCAGTGTGAGTCATAAACTATTCAGCAGCTCTGGCAAGTTGATGGGCAAATATGGAATCTGCAATTCTACCTGCTTTAAGGCTTGATTCTTATACCATGAGTAGAGTATGTAGTTCCCACTAAGGTGGAGGAAGCAGGCTTGAAAGGGAGATGACAATACACAAGTAGCTTAAAAAGTTTCAAATTAAAGGCAGTGAAATGTTTATGATGGAAGATGCTCAGGGTTGTTTTTCTCATGTTTCTGGCTATCGGGTTATCTTTTACTGTCAGTGGTAGAGGATAAGATACACACTTTCACATCTCCATGGCCATGGTCTCTCTTTTTTGTGGATCAGAAATCGCTACCGATTCTAGAAGAAAGCCTCCAGGCAAGTTTGTCTTCTCTTCTGCACTACAGACAGTATCTAGGCAGAAAACTGCACTCGCTGAATTAATATGCCTGGTCCACCAGATGCTAGGCCATCCAAAGGGTATCAGATCAACTGTCAGAGGTGAGGAGCTAATATTTAAGCAATGCATCTGCTTGGAATACCTGACTCTCTCACTTCTGCCTATGTGATCCTGGTAATGTTATCTTTCTGGGCAAAACTTTGCTCATTTATAAAGTGGGAATAATGATTATGTCTATTCTATCAGATTGTTATGAAGATTATATAAGTAATTCTTGTAAAATATTAAAATAGTGATTGACCTGTATCAGCACTCATTCAGTAATAGCAAATAGAATTAGCTTTTAATCTCCTCCAGAAAAATTACTTCCTGGTAATTTGATTGTTAAATATTGTAAATCAAACAGTTAGAAAGGTCTCTTACTTTATTCAAACTTTTGCAATACTAGTCACCCAATCTTCTATCAACACCCTAATTTAGCACTGAATAAAATCCGGCCTTCTATTTTTTATTTGCAGTTAAGTTTGAGAAACTGTGCCTGGAGAGGGGATAGAGCAGTTTTGAGTTTCTTCCACATCTCCTATCTCCCCTAAAATAAATATCTTGGCCAACTCACCCAGCCCAATTGAAAAGGGGGATTTCGTGTTACAGATGGCTCTTTATTAATTATGATCTACCATAATTTACTTTTAATAACTCAAGATCATCATAGAAACATAGATTCACAAAGCTGAACAGGGCTTTATGTTCATCTAGTTCAAAATTCACATTTTACACTTAAATAAATCTATCTACATTTGGACTCCTTACTTAAACCACTCCCTTCCCCTTTACTTTGAGGGAGGGAGTTTGACATGGGCATCCCGGTTCTTAGCCATTGCTTGCCTGCCTGTGCTTCCATTTACTTTTCCTGAGAGCGACAGTGTTACAAGCAATTCAGAATCATGGTGTTAATGAGAACACTTTGTCAAATGCGTGGTGCTTCACCTAACTCAACTTAGCCATTGTGTAATCTTCAAGACCATATGCACATTTTAGCAACATAAATCAAGGTGAAACATGTTTGTTTCCAAAAACAATACTATTCATGTAAATATTGATCTCTCATTGATCTTGAATTACCTGGAATTTATTACTTTGTGATCTGGCCTAAAAGTTCCCTGAACTTTACATTTTCTTATCAATATCTACATCTATATATAATTGCTGTTTGCTGTCTGAATAATTAGGTCTCACACATCACAATGTGGAGGCTTTTCAGTTCAGATTTGATGTAACATAATGATGAAGAAAAAAATGACTAGGCATATCATGCATGTAATCCTCAAATAGAAGACAAAAATCCAGTTCAGGGTAGAGTAACTGCACACACCAGCATTAACAGAAGTCCCTAGTACGTATAAGACAGGCTTCTAGCCAGAGGAAATGTGGTGGCCCAGATAGTTCAAATGACAACCTTGGCCTGAGGTAAACAGGCAGCATACTGTTACATTCTAGACGCAAGGCAAGCAGCTGTTGAGAACTGCAGCATTTTTCTAAAGTGTATTCATGCAGTTTTAGGATATCGTGACTTTTCAGAAGGAGAGTACTGCGTTCTGATACCATTAGCTTAGAAAAGATAAGAGATTACGGCTTTACATGCCTAGAAAATAGGAAAGGGAGATGTTATTATTGTCTTAAATGTTGAATATAGTGTATTTTCCCACTGTCAAAAAATAAAACAAAATATGCATATGTGTACATACAACACACTTTCTAATAGCAATTGAACACATCAGGTATTATTTAAAAGCTTCCTCTAATTTGCAATAAAAGGCGCTAATGGAGTTTTCAAGATTAATACGCTGAACCATTGAAATAACGAAGCAGAGCATGCATATCTCCTTGTAGTGGTTATTTAGAGATAGAAAACAAATGAATATCACTTTTTTGTAGCATATATATAAAAGGTTTATTTTCTGGCACTGATTCTTCTTGCTAAAATACTGTTTAAATAAATCAATGTGTAGGGCTAATGACTACCATCCAAAGACCACTATATTAACAGGTATTAAGAATACAAATGATATAAGATAATTAGGTATTTTCATTTTGGTATGTGAATGACCTTGCAATACTTTGTAAAATACAGACAGACATTACCACTGTGTTTCTATAAATCACAGATGCAGAATAATACATTTTTTCTCAACTACAGGGCATATACTCTTTCTATAAGATAATATTTAATTATTTTTCACTGAAAAATAAAAATTGTACATATTTACCATGTACAACATATGGTTTTGAAATATGCATACATTGTGGAATGCTAAATTGAGATAATTTACATATGCATTACCTTATATACTTATCTGTGTGTGTGTGTGGTGAGCACACTTAAAACCTACTCTCTTAGCAATTTTCAAGAATACAATACATTGCTACTAACTATAGCCATTATGTTGTATAATATATCCATTGAATGTATTCTTCCTGTCTAATGGAAGGTTTGTATTCTTTTTTTTTTTTTTTAATTAATTTATTATTATTATACTTTAAGTTGTAGGGTACATGTGCATAACGTGCAGGTTTGTTACATATGTATACTTGTGCCTTGTTGGTGTGCTGCACCCATCAACTCGTCATTTACATCAGGTAT
>NW_012101260.1:347328-471052 GCF_000951045.1 Mandrillus leucophaeus
TCATCATCACTGGCCATCAGAGAAATGCACATCAAAACCACAATGAGATACCATCTCACACCAGTTAGAATGGCGATCATTAAAAAGTCAGGAAGGTTTGTATTCTTTCACCAGCATCTCTCCAACACCATAATCCCCACCCCACCATTTTACTCTCTGCTTCTATGAGATCAACTTTTTAAACATCCACATATAAGTGAAATTATATGACATTAATCATCCTGTGCTTGGTTTCTTTCACTTATTCAACTTTCCTATTGAAATAGCTGCACTATTGTTCTTTGAATTACAGTCTTTGTTGATGTCACTGTGCAATACTACAAAGAACTGGTATGAATAAACGGGTTGTTATGAAATAGTTCACTGGAACACTGAACTGGGTTCAGTTCAGTGAAAGAGGTTATGACTCTTTCACTGACTCCTCAGTTCTCAAGTCTTTATGAGAAGTAGCTCTCAGCTATAGCTGCCAACCATATTAGTATAATCTGGAAAAAATTATTTAAATACCTACAACCCAATCCCACTTAATGTTCATTTCTCAGAATATTAGAAAACAAAGGTACAAAAAGTAAGATCTGAGGTCAAACCTCAATATATTACTAATACCAAGGATAAGCCACTTAATATTTTAATCTGTAAAATGGGTTTCCTAACTGACCAAAGGATAGGTTTCTTATAGGGGATAACTTCTTATAGGGGATAGGTTTATGTGAGGATTTAAAAAGTTAAGGGATGCAATAGAACTTGAAAATGCACAAATTGCTATGCAAGTGTGAGGTCTTATTATTGTAATTAAAATTAACATAAGAAATTGAATGACTACCAAACCAGTCCCTATGTGCTTCTAAAAGAAAATCTGGGCAATGTATCAACATATCTAAATTAAGTATTAGTAAGCAGAGGGTGTATGTAGAATGAGTGAAGAAAAGATTAGAATTTAGGGAAACAATGCTATTTGAATGGAGACTGTGTGTGTGTGGGCGGGGGAGCACTTTTCAACAGAAAACTATGCATTGCCCCATATAGGAAAATCTTCCCAGCTTTACTTAATTCTAGCCTTTTATTGACTGAGCTAATTTTCAACTCCATAAGTTGTAGGTCTCTAATAGACCTGTGAATTCTGTCTTGCATGGTAGAGCTTCAACATACTTCCTTCCACTCTGTATTAAGACCAGTTTTACCACCCTTTACATATTTCTTTCAACACTACTGATCTATAAATGTGCCTGCTTATACAGTTCTCTTTGAACCAGTTGTTAACATGTGTCTGGTAACCACATTAAATGAGTAGATATTAAAATGTGTTTATTTTCAATCTGTATGAGAGTTACAATTTTTTCCTTTTCTGAAAATTATATTTTAACAGCACCAAGGAAGAAATGTCAGCTAAAGAGAGGGCAGTTAATTATCAAATGAACAAGCAAAACTACAAAGAAAAGACATGTCCCTGAGACCAAAGGAGAAAAACAATTTGGAGAAATAGCTCAGGGGTGTCTGGTGAATTGAAAGAGGTTAAGAATCTATTGCATTTAGCAACCAAGTAACCATTGGTATCTTTACAAGAGTATTTTATAACATATTGAGGTTAAGTACGATGCAGGCTTTAGATGAACAGGGGACAAGTGGCAAAAGAAAGCATCAAAGCAACACTGCCTCCTCTCTAACTTTTGTTTTTTTGAAAATTACTCTTCCGTGTCTGTAAAAATAATAAATGCTCACTGTAAAAAAAATACAAAAAAGTGAAAAAAAGAATGCAAACCTCTTCTGAAAGTATACTGACTTGAATGTCTTTCCATACATTTCTCTAAATGCATATAACTTAAAATAATGGAACCATAATGTATCTACCTACTATTAGGTACATAACTTAATTTTGTTTTATCACTTAATCTTCCTAGTTAAACTTTTTGTATTTATTTCGATTTTGACAGCTTAGTTATGTGTCCTCCTGGCAAAGAAAGGGGAAATAAGAAGATAGATAATTTGAATATATGTACATGTTTCTCTTATTCTTATAACACTCACATCTGTATGACAGTTTACAGTTCACATAGTATCTTCCCATGATTTGTTTTAGTTAATCCTTAAACTCTATGAGATAAGACAACGAGGCATTTTTATCCTTAGTTCACAATGAAAAAATTAAGGATTGATATGGTGAAATATCCTGCTGAAAGTCATAAAACTGTTACTCAAGTCCTTCATTCAACAGAATTATGCCAGAGACCATTAAAATAAAAATGATTAGAAAGTGTTGTTCTCTCTGTAATTCAAAATTTATTGAGAGAAAAGTATATAAACAAACACAAGGAAATCATTCAGAGGTCCTGTAGGAGATGCCTAAACAAGATAGGAGAGAGTAGTCACTTTTGTTGTTGTTGTTGTTTGATAATAGGCTATGCCTTGCAAAGCAAAATAGGATAATTGTATCATTAACTAAAGAGAGAGAGAGAGAGAGAGAGACTCCAGTTTAAAGGAGATCTGGTGAGAAATGGGGTAATGCCCTCCTTAAGGACTTCTTCTTGAGATATTCACTAACATAGAAAGAAATAAACTTGATGTCAAGATTTTACAGACTTTTGTGAACAAGCAGAGTTTGTGGACATCTTTTCAAGGTAAAAGCCTGTCATGTAGACACAATGAAGATGAGTTAGAGAGCTTTATCAAACACTATAAAGTATGCATGTCATGTTCTTCAATTTCAAAGATTTATGCTGTTCATTCTAACTCAGAAAAACAGGCCATTGCTAAAGAAAAATTATTTTAAGCTGAAATTTTCAGCAAGCTCACAGTGATTTCAGGTATCTTCATAATGGTAGAGAGGGCAAGATGCATCAATATCTAAACTGACTCAAAGACTGGAGAAACTAATACGTAAGCAGGAGACTGAAGTCTACCCTGTTCGCTCAAGGAGTGAAGAGGCAATAACAGGTAATAGAACCCAGCAAAAACGAAGTGCCTTGGGGAAGTCATGGAGACAGAAAAGAAAACCAACGAAATAAGAAACTTCATGAAAAAGGTTCTAGTCTGAACTGGGAAAAGCCAATAGTACACTGTAGAATTGAATTCAGCATTGCTTTCAAAGTTTTACTCTCCTACCTGGATATGAAGTTTTCTTTTTTTTTTTTTTTCCTTTCAAATAACAATATGGACTTCTAGTTTCCAGTTTAGCATATAGGAAATTTGAAAGTCTTTGTTCTAACAATAAGTAAAAAACTGAAGAAACTGTAAAAGCAACAACTCCTCTTACAGTCATCACAGAAATGAGGTCACAGGGCAAACCACTAAACCCCAAATTGGAGAGACAAACAAGTGGATGCAAAAAATTACAACTTACCAGGACAGAAACCCATAAGCAAAAATATCCTTAGGAACCAATGACACAGTAGGGAAAACTGAACTGTAATTGGTGAATTGCTGGAGGCTTCATTGGAAAAGTTGGAGCGTTGAAAACTCTATGGGAACCAAGTTATAGGAGGGCCCTCACACTTTTGTGAGTTTTACCTCTCAAGGCTCTCTATCAGGTTTTTACAGTGAAGATGCGAGAAAATTCCCTGGTGTTTGCAGCATGGTAAAAAAAATAAATAAATAAATTTTAAAAAAAAAAAGTACTCATTTTTAAATACCCCAGAGCATTCTATTCTTCTTAACAAGGCTTGTCCTCAAGAGAAAATATTTCACCAGAGCCTAACCTATTGGGATTTTATCAGAGCCCAACTGACTTGAGGAAGTACGGAAAGCAAATCCAGCCCTGTCTAGCTTTCACATGTGTGAAAGGAAATAGTCAAATTCAGCCCTGTTCTAGCCTTTCAAATGAGAGAAGGGAAATACAGAACTCTAGCCACCCCCTCCGCCTCAGCCATCTGGTCCTACTTTTGAGTGAGAAGAGGACTGAGAAGCACTGATGAAGTTTATGTCTAGGGACATAGGCTCACTAAAAAGACTGCAACTTAATTATAGGACTACAAAACAGCCCCTTCTCCCCACTTCACCACCACCTCCCTAAAGACCTATTTACTGCAGTCCCCCGTGCCCTCCTTCATGTCAGGATATCCAGAAAAAAATTGCAAGGCACACTAAAAGGATAAAAACACAGTTTGAAGAAAAGCAGGATTCAGAACCAGTCTCAAAAATGGCAGGGATGTCGGAATTATCAGACCATCAATTTTAAAATACTAAGATTAATAAGGGGTCTAATATACAAAGTAGACAACATGTGATAACAGATAAATAATGCAAAAAGAGAAATGGAAACTCTAAGAAACAATTTTGAAAAATGGCTAGAGATAAAAAACACAGAAACAAAGAAAGCCTTTGATGGGCATTAGTACACTGAATATGAGTAAGGAAGGAATCTCTGAACGTGAAGATATGTCAGTAGGAGCTTCCAAAATTGAAAAGCAAAAAAGAAAAAAAAAAAAAACAAAATATCCAAGAACCACAGACAACTTTAAAAGGTGTAACGTAGTCAGACTTTCAGTAACAACATCGTTGAACTCAATAGCATAATAAAGCAACTCAATAAAATTGATATCTGTAGACTACTTCATCCAACACAGTAGAATACATATTATTCTCAATGTCACATTAAATAATCATCAAAATAGACCGTGTTCTGGGCCATAAAAACACCTTCACAGCATTAAAATAATACAAATAGTTCAATGCCTACTCTGAAATCACAATGGAATTAAACTAGAAATCAATAACAGTGATAACTGGAAAATTCCAAAATACTTAGAGATTAAGCAACACACTTCTAAATAACACATGAGTCAAAGAAGAAATCTCAGGTCAAATTAGAACATATTTGAATTAAATCAAAATTAAAGCACAATTAAATTCATGGGAAATAACAAAAGCACATTTAGAGGGAATTTGTAGGTTTATGTATATATTTTATAAAGGAAGAATGATCTAAAATTAACAACGTAAGGTTACACCTTAGGAAACTGGAAAGAAAAAGAACAAATTAGATCTAAAGTATACAGAATGAAAGAAATAATAAACCGTAGATCAGAAGTCAATAAAAATGAAAATAAAAAATCAATAGAGAAAATCAATTACACTAAAGTCTGATTCATTAAAATCAATAAAATTAATAAATCTTTAGCCAGGCTAACTAAGATAAAAAGAGAAGAGAGCAATTACCAATATCATAAATGAAAGAGCATATGTTACTGCAGAACTCATGAATATTAAAAAGATAATAAAAGAATATTTGAAATAGCTGTGCTGTGTCAACACATTTGATAACCTAGATGACATCTACCTATTCCCTGAAAGACACAATCTACCAAAAGTGACACAAAAAGAAGTAGACACTCTGGATAACCTATATCTACTAATGAAATAGAATCAATAATAAATGGCCTTCAAAACAGAAATCACCAGGTTCACATGGATTCGCAGGCGCATTCTAGGAAACATTTAGGGAAGAAATTATACTAATTCTCTGCAATCTTGTTCAGAAGATGAAAGCAGAGAGAGCACTTCTTAACCCATTCTATAAGAAGAGGATCACCCTGATGCCCAAATCAGATGAAGACATTCTAAAAAAAGGAAATTAGAGACTAATATCTCTCATACATAGATGCAAAATTGTCAACAACATTTTAGTAAATCAAATCTGGTAATGTATAAATAATTGAACACCATGACCAAATGGAATTTTTCTCAGGTATGCAAGGAAATTTCAACATTTGAAAATGAATTCATTTAATTCATCACATCAACAGGCCAAAGGAAAACAATCATATGATCATATTAATAGACACAGAAAAACCATTTCACAAAATCCACACTATTCATGATAAAAAAACATTGCAAACTATCAATCCTATCCAGAGAAGAAAAATAAAGAAAAAGGAAAATAAATAAAAAGCATTCAAATTGGTCAAGAAAATGTAAAATTATATCTGTGTGCAGATGACATAATTTAGTATGTAGAAAAACCTTTAAAAAATCCACAAAAAACTGTTAGAACAAACAATTTCAGCAATGTTTCAGGATACAAAATTAACAGACAAAATACCAATAGTGTTTCTGTACACTAACAAAGACCAATCAGCAAAAGAAATTAAGAAAATAACCCATTTCAGAAATAAATTGTCAATATAAAAATTACAGAAAAATTACAAGTGTTAAAACGTGGGGAAATTGAAACACTTGCGCACTGTTGGTGGGTATTTGAATTAATTCAAGTACTATAGAAAAGAGTATGAAGTTTCCTCAAAAAATTAGAAAATAGAATTAGCATGTGATATGGAAATCCCACTTCTAGTCATATATCCAAAAGAATTTAAAGTAGGGTCTCACAGAAATATTTGCACACTCGTGTTCATCTCAGCATTATTTACAATGGTCAAGAGGTGGAAGTAACCCAAATGTTCACTGACAGATGAATAGATGAAGAAACATGATATATACATACAAAGTTATGCTATTCAGACCTAAAAAAGAAAAAAATTCTGTCACATACTACAGCATGGGTGAACCTCCAGAACGTTTTGTTAAGTGAAATAAGCCAGTCACAAAAAGTCAAGTACTGTATGATTCTATTCATATGAAGTATTGAAAGTAATAAAGATCATAGAGGCAGAGAGTGGAAAGGTTTTTGTCATGAGTGGGAAGTGGGTGATGGAGGGTGTAAGAGGAATTAGTATTTAGTGGGTATAGAGTTTCAGTTTTGTAAGATGAAAAAGTTGTAGCAATTTGCTATGCAACCATGTAATAATAAACAATATTGAACTATATACTAAAAATATTAAGATAATACATTTAATAATGTAATGTTGTATGTTTTATTACCACAGTAAAATTAGTCAACTGCTTTCCTATATAACAATAATAAACAAAAGGGATTTGAAATTAAAAACACATTACTGTTCAAAATACCTGCTTCCTCAAAATGAAGTACTTAAATATAAATAAAAAAAAAATGTGCAAAGTCTATGTGAGAAAATTCACAGAACTCTGATTTTAAAAACTAAAGAAAAATGAAATGAATGAAGAGGCATTTCATGTCTTTGGATAGAAAAGCTCAATGTTTTCAATATGTCACTTTTTTCCAATTTGAATTTTAGATTCAAAACATTCCAAATAAAAATTCCAGCAAGTTATTTTGTGGATATCAATAAGCTGATTCTAAAGTTAATATACAAGCAAAAGTACCAGAACAGCAGTGCAATATTGAAGGAGGAGAACAAATTTGGAGGACATTAAGACTGACTTAAAGGCTTATTAGAAACCTACAGTAATTAAACAGTGTAACATTGGCAAAATAACTGACAGAAAGATCAGTGGAAAATATTAGAGAGTTTAGAAATAGATCTGCACAAATATAATCAGCTTATTTTTGACAAGGATCAAAGACAATGTAATGGAGAGGAGATGGGCCTTTCAACAAATGGTGTTGAAACAGCTGGATATGCACATGCAGAAAAAGAAATAAATCTAGATACAGACCTTACACACTTCACAAAAAAATTAACTCAAAAAGGATCTCATACCTAATATAAAATGTAAATGTAAAGCTCCTAGGAGATAACATGGAGAAAATTTAAATGATGAATATGCTGATAACTTTTTAGATAAAACACTAAAGGTAGGATACATGAAAGAAATAATTGAAAAATTGAACTTTATTAAAATCAAAACTTCTAGTCTTTGAAACACACTGTCAAAAGAATGAGAAGAAAAGCAATAGACTGAGAGAAAATAATTGCAAGAAACATGACTGGCAAATGGTGGCTATCCAAAGTATACAAAGAATTCTTGCATCTCCTCAATGTAAAAACAAACAACCTGATTTAAAAAATGGGCTGAAGACATAAACAAACACTTCACCAAAAAGACACACAGATGAAAAATAAACATATGAAAAGATGCTTCTATCTTTTCAACATCATATATCATTAGGAGATTGTAAATTAAAATAATGAGATACCACTACATACCTATAATAATTTTCTAAATTCAAAACACAAACAGTGTCAGATGCTGGCAAGGATGTGGAGAAATAGCAATCTTCATTCACTGATGGTGGGAATGCAAAATTGTATGGTTACTTTGTAAGACAAACACTTTCTTACAAAACTAAATATATTTCTACCATACAGTACAGCAAGTGTGCTCCTTTGCATTTACCCAAAAGAGTAGGAAATTTATATACATGCAAAAACCTGCAAACTGACATTGACGGATGTTTGGCAGCATAACTGCCAAAACCTGGAAGCAACCAAAATGTGCTTTATCAAGGGAATGGATAACATGCCTTAGCACATTCCAACAATAAAATATTATTCAGTGGTTAACAGAAAGGAGTTACCAATCATGGAGACTCCCATGAAATAGGTGACCTCATGTCATGGGGGTTTGTTGTACAGACTATTTCTTCACCCAGGTATTAAGCCCAGCACCCATTAGTTATCTTTCCTGAGTCTCTCTCTCCTCCCACCCTCCACACTACAATAGAACCCAGTGTCTGTTCCCCTCTATGTATCCATGTATTCTCATCATTTGGGTCCTACTTATAAGTGAGAACATGTTTTATTTGGTTTTCTGTTCTTGCATTAGTTTGCTAAGGATAATGGCAACCAACTCCATCCGTGTACCTGCAAAGGACATGATCTCATTATTTGTTATGGCTGCATAGTATTTCATGGTGTTTGTATACCACATTTTCTTTATCCAGCCTACCATTGATGGGCATTTAAGTTGATTCCATGTCTTTGCTATTGTGAATAGTGCTGCAATGAACATTTTCTGCATATGGCTAACCAGTTATCCCAGCACCATTTATTGAATAAGGAGCCTTTTCCCCATTCCTTGTTTTTGTCAGCTTTGTCAAAGATTAGATGGTCATAGGTATATGGTCATATATATCAGCTGTCTATATTCTGTTCCATTTATCTATATCCCTGTTCTAGTACCAGTACCATGCTGCTTTGGTTATTGTAGCCTTGTAGTATAGTTTGAAGTCAGGTAACATGATGCCTCCAGTTTTGTTCTTTTTGCTTAGGATAGTTATGACTATTCATGCTCTTTTTTGATTCCAAACTATTTTAAAATTGTTTGTTTGTTTGTTTGTTTTTTGTTTTGTGAAGAATGTCGTTGGTAGTTTGCAAGTAGCAGCATTGAATCTATAGAATGCTTTGGGCAATATGAGCATTTTCATGATAGTGATTCTTCTTATCCATGTGCATGGAGTGTTTTTCCATTTGTTTGTGTCTTCTCTCATTTCTTTCAGCAGTGTTCTGTAATTCTCATTGTAGATATCTTTCACCTCCCTGGTTAGCTGTGTTCCTTAGTATTTTATTCTTTCTGTGGAAATTGTGAAATGGATTGCCTTCTTGATTTTGCTCTTGGCTTGGCTGTTGTTGGTGTATAGGAATGCTAGTGATTTTTGTACATTGATTTTGTATCCTGAAACTGTTGATTGTTTATCAGCTGAAAAAATTTTGGGCCAAGACTATGCGGTTTTCTAGATAGAGAATCATGTGGTCTTTAAACAAGGATACTTTGACTTCCTCTCTTCTTATTTGGATGCCCTTTATTTCTTTCTCTTGCCTGATTTCTTTGGCTAGGACTTCCCATACTATGTTGAATAGGAGTGGTGAGAGAGGGCATCCTTGTCTTGCGCTAGTTTTTAAGGGGAATGCTTCCAGCTGTTTCCCTTTCAGTATGATGTTGGCTGTGCTTTGGTCATAGATTACTCTTATTACTTTGTGGTATGTTCTTTTAATACTCAGTTTTTGAGAATTTTTAACATGAATGGGTGTTAAGTTGTATTGAAAGTCTTTTCTGCACTTACTGAGTAACATGTGGTTTTTGTCTTTAATTCTGTTTACGCGATGAATCACATTTATTGATTGACGTATATTGAACCAACCTTTCATCCCATGGATAAAGCCTACTTGATTGTGGTGGATAAGCTTTTTAATATGCTGCTGAATTCGGTTTGCCAGTATTATTTTGAGGATTTTTGCATTGATGTTCATCAAGGAAATAGGCCTGAAGTTTTCTTTTTGTGTGTGTGTCTTAGCCAAGTTTTGGTATCAGGATTATGCTGGCCTCATAAAATGAATTAGGGAGGAAAGCTTCCTCCTCAGTTTTTTGGAATAGTTTCAGCAGGAATGGTACCAGTTCTTCTTTGTACATCTGATAGAATTTATCTCTGAATTTTTCTGGTTCTCTGCTTTTTTGGGATGCTAAGCTATTTATTACTGATTGAGTTTTGGAGTTTCTTATTGGTCTGTTCAGGAACTCCATTTTTTCCTGTCTCAGTCTTGGAAGAATAAAATGTACTGTTTCATAAGCATGTTATTGATCAGCATGTAGTAATCAATATTTATATTCTAGGAAGAGATAAATTACCTCTCTTTTTTTCTCTGCAGCACATAGAAGAATACTTCAGACATATAAGATTTTTCTATTTCATTTTAATACATAAATCAGTATAATACTTATTACACTAATCTCACATGTATACTTACATGTGTATTTTAGATAATTCTGTACAAATTAATGAAAAGAAAACATTTATTTATTCATCCATTTGTCACCAAGGTATCCATCTGTTCAACAAATGTTTATTGAAACTATATTCTGTTCTAGACATTATAGTAGTAATGAAACCAGGAATGGACATTGTCTTCCTTGTGTTTTAGTATAACAACAGATATACCATTAGGCAACTATTAAAATAGAGGCTGATAAATGCTGTAATAGGGGAAAGGCAGGTGCTGATACCCAAATGCCCTATAGGTTAATTTGGAGTTTCAGAGAAGGTTTTTACCAGGAAATAATAAGTTGACATTAAGAACAAAATGGTAGTAAGAAGTTATCCAAACTAAAAGGTAGCAGAGAAGCACATCAAATGGCCATGCCACACAGATGTGTGTTGAATGCACACGAAAAAGAGGGAACAACGAAGAGATGAAGAGGATTGAATGTGACAAGATCATAGAGAAAAAGGTAGAGCATGGCTAGAGACTGGGCAAGTCATGGCTTGACTATGACAGACTTTATAATCAAATCTGGAAGTAAATATTTTACCCTAAGGAGAGTGGAAAAAGATTAGAGTATAAGAACAGAAAAACCTATAGAGACAGGATGTCCAGTAAGAATATATGAGAATATTCTTGAGATAAATAATATTAGCTTTAATGGAAATGTTGGCAATGAAAATGGAAAATAGGAAAATTTACAAATAAGTAGAAATGAATTGAACATTCTTGAACAATTAATGGATTAAAGAAGAAACCGAAAAAGAAAAACAAAGTAAGCTCAAGTTAGCAGAAGGAAACAAGTAAGATAGATTAGAGTAGAAATAAGTTAAATAGAGACTAGAACAATAACAGAAAAGTGAAGAAAACTAAGAGCTAGTTTGTTGAAAAGATGAATAAAATTTAAAAACCTTTAGTTAGACTAAGAAAAAAATAGAGAAGACACAAAGTAATAAAATCAGAAATGGATAATAAGCCTCGCCAGGAGAGACAGGTATTAGTCTTGAAAGTAGGAACAGGAAGCAGTTAAATCCCAGATGAAGCAGCACAACTGAGTGAGTGACTTTCCCTTCCTGCCTCCTTTTCCTTTCCTTGCCTGACAAAGAAGTTGAGGTTTTTCTTTTTTTCCTCCCTGGGGCCTGATAGCTTCACTGATGAATTCTACTAGACATTTAATAAAGAATTAATATCAATCTTTTTTCAAAGTCTTCCAAAAAAAAAAAAAAAAGGGAAAGGAAAAAAGACTTTCAAGTTCATTTCACAAGGCTAGTATTACCCTGATACTGAAGCCAGACAGATACATACTTAAAAAAGATACTTACAGGCCAATATCTGTCATGAACATAGATAGAAAACTTTTAACAGAATACCAGCAAACTGAATTCAACAAACTATTAAAAGGCTGATATACTGTCATCAAGTGGGATTGATTCCTGGCATTCATGGGTGATTCAATATATACAAATTAATAAATGTGATAACCACATTAATAGAATGAAGGATGAAAATCATATGATCATCTCAATATATGCAGAGAAAGTATTTGATAAAAAGTAATATCCTTTCTGTTAAAAATTATCAACACATTAGGTACAGGAGAAATGTACTGCAACACAACAAGCCCACAGCTAATATCATACTCAACGTTGAAAGTTGAAAGCTTTTTTTCTAAGATCAAAAAACAAGACAAGTATTTCCAAACTTGCAACTTTAATTCAACATTGTTCTGGAAGTCCTAGTTAGAGGAATTAGGTAAGACAAGGAAATAAAAGGCATCCAAATTGGAAAGGATGGAGTAAATTTTTTGTTTGCAGATAACATGATTTTATATTAAGAAAATCCTAAATACTTCCTCAAAACTGTTAGAACTAATAAATGAATTCAGTGAATTCACAGGATACAAATCAACATGTAAAAATCAATCGCATTCCTATATACTAAAAACAAACTATCCAAAAAAGAAATTACAAAACAAGTCATTGAAAATACCATTCAAAAAGAGTAAAATACATAACAATAAATTTAATAAAATGAATGACATATCTGTATACTGAAAATTCTGATATTGATGAAGATTTAAGAAGACACAAATAAATGCAAAGATATCCTCTGTTCATAGATCAGAGGAAACAATATTGTTAAACTGTTCATACTACCCAGAAATGTAATCTCTATTAAAATTTCAAGGGCATTTTTCACTGGAAAAAAAAAAAAAAACAAATCCTGAAAGTCACATGGAACCACAAAAAACTAAATAGCCAAAGTTGTAAGAATGGCAAGAAAAACAAAGCTGGAGACATCAAACTGCTTACTTTTTAAATATACTGCAAAGCTAAAGTAATTGAAGCAGTGTGGTACTGCCATGCATATGGGAATATACACTAATGGAACAAAACAGAAAGCCTGGAAATAAATCCACACATTTATGGTTAATTCATCTTTGGCAAAGGTACCAAGAACACACAGTGAGGAAAGGATAGTCTCTTCAATATATCATGCTGGAAAAACTATATATTCACATAGAAGAATAATGAAATTGGATCTTTATCACACACTATTTAAAAAATCATTGCAAAATGAATGAAAGGCCTGAAACTGTAAAAATTCTAGAAGAAACCTTAGGGAAAAAGCTTCATGACATTGATCTGGGAAATGGTTTTTTAGATACGACCTCAAAGCACAGGCAGCAAAAGTGAAAATGGACAAATGGGATTATGTCAAACCAAAAATCTTCTGCACAATAAAGGAAACAACAGAGTAAAAAACACAATAAATGGAACTGCAGAAAATATTTGCAAACCATGCGTTTGATGAGGGTTTACTATCAAAAATGTATAAGTAATTTAAAAATATCAATAGCAAGAAAGCAAATACACTGATTAAAAAATGGGCAAAGGATCAGAATAGACATTTTTCAAAGGAAGACATACAAATGGACAACAGGTGTATGAAAAAATACTCAGCCTTATAATTAGGGAAATGCAAATTAAAGTCACAATGAGATATTACTTTGCAACTGTTAGAATGACTAAGATATATACGTGTGTATGTGTGTATGTATGTATACACAAACCTGGGCCAATGTACATTGAGTGCCAAAAGTGCCTTTTGTTGGCCAGTTAAGTGACCCTTTGTATACAGGCTGTGTGTGTGTGTGTGTATGTGTATGTGTACACACACACACACACACACACACACATATATATATCTATATATATGTAGATATAGATATATATATCACAACAGAATAACATGCTTTACATGCTTAAACACAAAGAAATCTTAAACACAAGGAAATCTTGTCATTTGTGACAGCATGGATGCACCTAGAGAACATTTTTGTTAGGTGAAGTAGGCCAGGTCCAAAAAACAAATACTGCATGATCTCACTTATATGTGGAACTAAAAAAGTCAGACTTACAGAAGCAGAATAGAATGGTGCTCTTCATGGTCTGGAATGTGGGAAAATAAAGTGATGTTGGTCACAGGGTACAAAGTGTCAGTTATTCAGGATGAGTAAATCCTGGAGATCTAATCTCTAACATGATGAATATAGTTAATACAGTATTATATGTTTAAAATTTGCTAAAGGAGTGGATCTTAAATGTTCTCCCCATCCCCACACACACTCAATGGTAAGGATCTGAGATGGTGGATATATTAATCAGTTTGATACTGCTCATCATTTCATAATGTATACTTGTATCAAACCATTCTATTGTACATATTAAATAGATACCATTTTTTGTCGATTATACCCAATAAAGCTAGAAAAAATTTTAAAGGAAAATGAAAATCATGGAGTTTTTAGAGATATAGGATTTACAGGTTGACTTGATGTGGATATACCAAATAAGGCAGAAGTCAAGGAGAACTCCCTGTTTCTGGCTTTGACAATGAGTTGGAGGCTGGTACCATTCACTATGAGGAGAAATCAATATTCATTACAAATTAGCTATACAGAAACAGGTTGACATCACATTTGAACCTGTTGTTTTTGTAATACATCCACTGGTGGCATTGAATGATGGGTTTGATTTATCGTTATAGACCTCAGGAAATACAGATTTTGGAGTCATAGTCATATACGTGAGCACTGAATCCTTAGAAATAAATAAGATATTCCAGGTAAAGCGTGTAAAGCATTGCAAGTGAGGCTAGAAATGAGGAACTGAGAAAGCCAAATGTAAAGTGAGTTGCAGGAGAAGAGCCTGCTTTTGAGGGATCTATGAATAAAGTGCCTCAGAATCCAGAGATTATAGGAGGGAAACATCTGCAGTGATATTTGCTTGAAACAAATTAAATAAACACATATTTTACTTTGGCTCATGAATAATTGGTGTTCCTGTCAAGAGCATTTCCCATGAAGTAATTATGAGAGAAGTCACACAACAGTAGTTGTAGAAATGTGTGAGACATTAGAAAATGAAGGCTGTAAAATGCAACAAGCTATTGAATGGGCAGGAGTCTTAGAATTTTAAAGCGAAAGAAATGCTGACTATAGTCAAGAGATATCAGAAGAGAAGAATCTGTGGTTATACAATATAGTTACACAACAGTTATACAAAGTCCAGCTGGCTCTAATTAAATAGAAAATGTGGGAAAAGTGGAGGAATGGCATGCAATATTCAAAAACTTCTGTTGCTTTCTACAATTCTCATTGAAAGTCACATAGTACATCCTTACTAATGTTTAGTGTCTTGTCCTTATGCGATGTTTGCAAGAGCATGGCTCCTTTTTCTGTATTATTGACCAGCCTTCACATTTTATTTGGGAGTATAATTTAATTTTATAAAACATGTGGAAAATAAAAATTTTACCAGTCTTTTAAGTATCAATATGGATACAATTAACTGTTTCCAACATGAAACCTCACTGATTAAACAAACATATATTGAGTGTCTGCTAAATGCCAGGTACTGAACGCATAGACGGAAACAAAGTATTTTTTAAAAACTAAACAAACAAATAAAAAACTCTGCCCTATGGTGTTAACATACAGCCTTCACTTATAACATTTTATGTTTGCCTTAAATTTCATGTAGTTTCATAAACAAATCCATTAAATTTCAGGGTATGTGATGAGACATGTCATTTCTTATTCTTTTCCCTAACCCTCAATATCTCATACAGTTCTCTGAGTAAATGGAATTAATATTAAAATGACCTATCTAATTATTACCACATTTACTAAAATATTGGGAATTAAATAATTAAAGATATTTACTAATATGAGAATTTGATTGGTCTTGAATATGAAGTAGCCATATCATATATTTTATGTAAGCTGGGCTGGCCCAACTTGTGATAAGGACAAAATCTCAGAGATCCTCTAAGGGAGAATGCAGTAATCTTTATTAATTCTCCACCCTTGATTCAACCATTTTGACTTATTTTTCCTATTTTTAGAAATTTTAAGGAAAGCACTTTACCATGTGACTTTATCCATAAGTTGACCCTCATTACTACCATTTTTTCTTACGTGATTCTCCAAGAAGTTACAGAAAGGATAATAATAATTATTATCATTTACCTTTCACTGTTATTTTAATTAACAATCTGTGAAAATTAAAATGAAAGTCATAGCTAAAGTAAATATCTTCTCCCTGCTAAAATATAGATTGTGATTTAATTTTCAAACATATATTTTACATTCATATTTGAAGTGAAAACTGTTTGTTTGTTTGTTTGTTTGTTTGTGGGACAGCAAAATTTAGTAGGACAAATAACCTTTACATGTTTCCAATGAACTAGCATACATGAGTCACTGAGATAAAAGCTGTCACTATTGAGTTTGTACCAACTCTACTATAAACACAGAAAGTTTATAATGTGGTAATATATTGTGGCAAAAAGACAAAGTTTAGCAATAGTATTATGTATTTGAAAGTTTAATTTTAGTTTAGTATATTTTTCATTTCACAAATTTGAAGTAAAAGGAGAAAGGAATAATGACAAAATGATGAGGCTCTCAACACTTCAGGCAATTTGGAAATTCTCTAATTAGCAATAATTGCAGAATCAGCACTTACTACACACTTGAAATAAATGCCTCTTTAAACAAACTACAATTTAAATATTTCTCATATAAATATAGAAAACAACGCTGTCTTAAAAGGAAATAAAATAAAAACATACTGATAAGCTGCTGAGTTAATTGCTGTGTTCAAATTGTCTTATCTATTTTTACCTTTAAAAATGTGTGCCCTACTTTTTTATTACCATCTGCAGAGATGAAAAACTATAATTTTTGCACTTGAATTAAAGCCATGCTCACCTACTTTAAAAATAATAACTGATACTTCATGTCTCATGATATTAAGGAAAAAGTAGAATAAATCCATATTAAATTAATAATAATTAACATAATTAATGTATTTATGCTACCAGACCATATGAAATGTTTTGAGAAAAGGGACGAAACACTTTTAGTTTATTGTTTTGATTGTTGGAAGGATCTGAGAGCAAATAATTTCAAAATAGTTGTTTTTTCTTATTTCTTAATTTGTAGTATTTACTTTTTTTCATTGTGATTTTGGTTTGAAGTTTATTAGAAATGGAAATTATAATGTTGTGTTTCAGGGTGTATGTAAGGAGTGTAGTTTAGGGGAGAGAAAGGATAGAAAAGATTTCTAATCAATCCTTTTGGGTTGGGGCAAAGACTTCTCTCTCAATGAGCCTAGTGGGACATATTGAGTCATAACTAAAATTATTTTATTTCCCATTACCCATTGTTTATTCAGTATTTTTCATATATATGGAAGATTTGGGGATTTTTAACTTTTTATTTTAAAGCAAGTATAGACTCAAAGGAAGTTACAAAAATGTATACAGCAATTCAATGTCAGTAAAAATATCAAAGTAGAGAACTCCAAAATCTGTCTCCCCAATAATTAATAAACAAACTGACAAAAACTGTAGGAATAAACTATCTTAGAATGCTTAAGGAAAAGACAGCTGAATCTCAGTAAGTGATGTTTGTAGCATTTTAACTTACCTCAATTACTTCCTTGGTGATAGTCTTGAAAATGCCAATTTTTATTCCTGGTGTGAGTAATTAGCATGAGAGTGTCCAGGGTGGGCCTTATTTTCAAAGAATTGTGGTTGTTTATTTTAACCCGTGTGTTGGCTCCTTGAAAGCCTGACTCAAAGGGCTTGTCTTTATTTTGCCTAAGTCAGAACTCTCTCAGGTCTGAGGAGGCTACTTAATAACAAAAACATTTAAAGACAAATTTAATAGTTGCTACTGCCGGGGGCAAATGATAATAGTTGGTGTAAGCAACAGACTAATCAAAAAGTTAAACAGAGAATTACCATATAACTCAGAATTTACTTCTAGGTATTTCCTAAGAGAATTGAATATGTATGTTCAATATAAAAACATAACTTCAAATGAAATAAACCTTTGCACATGAATGTTCATAGTAGAATTAGTCACAAAGGCAGAGTGATTGATCAACAGATAAATTATGATATGTGCATACAGTAGAATATTATTTGGTCATTAAAAGAAATGAAGTACTTGTATATGCTACAAAATGGATGAACCTTAGAAATCTTATGGTAAGTGAAAATAGCCAGACAAAAAAAGGCCATGTATTATAGGATGCCATTTACATAAAATGTCTAGAATACAAAAATCCATAGAGACCAAAAGAAAATTAGTGGCCAAAGGCTATAAGGAAGGAACAAATAGGCTGTGAATGCTTAAGGGGAGAGGCATTTTCTTTTCATGTGATGAAAATATTCTGAAATCAGATAGTGATATGTCCAACATTGTAAATAAACTAAAAGTCCCTGACTTGTGCACTTTAACATGGATAAAGAGTGAATTCTACGTTATGTAAATTTTAATACAGGTGCACACGCACATGCAAGCACACACACACCCAAAAGTGGGACTGGGTCATGTGTGGAAGTGCAGGATGCTCTGGTCATACTTCCTTGCTGTAATCTAGGATTAGAAAGGACACTGGGACACCAAGATCTCCTCCTCAGTCTGTGTCAATGTGCAAAGCTCCTTCCCCATAACTTGTCTTTGTTGCTCTTGATACAGTGTGTAATTCAGCGTTGACACCTGATACTTTGGTCAACACGTGAAAACTTTGTTGTTGTTGTATTAGAACCTAGTTTAACTAATAAAAGTTTATCGGTTGACCCATTTTAGGACATTTCCCTGGACAGAAAATTAGCAACCTTCAGAAGTTGAAAAGTTTAGTTCCCATATGGCCTGTATTTTCTGGCTCCCCCTTCACTTTCAATCCCTTTCTCATCTAAGATACATATGGCTATACCAGCTTTTGCATGGATCTCTCAATCTTACATACCATTTTATACACACACACACACACACACACACACACACCCCTTGATATGGCTGGGTGTGTGTCCCCTCCAAATTTCATGTTAAAATGTGATTCCCAGTGTTGAAGGCAGGGCCTGGTAGGAGGTAATTGTATCATGGGGGCAGATCCTGTAGGAACAGTTTAGCATCATTCTTGGGTAATAAGTGAGTTATTGCTCTGAGTTCTCATGAGAATCTGGTAGTTCAACTGTATGGCACCTTGCCCCTCGCTGGTTTACTCCTACCTTTGCCATGTGACATGCCTGTTCCTGCTTCACCTTCCACCATGATTTTAAGCTTCCTGAAACCCTCATCAGAAGAAGATGCCAGCACTATGGTGCCTGTACACCCTGCAGAAGTGTGAGCCAACTCAACCTCTTTTCTTTACAAATTACCCAGCCTCAGATATTTCTTTATAGCAACACAAAAAATGCCTAATACACACTGAATCTTTCAGTTTAATTTTAGCTTATTAACCAGTCAGTGCACTTTTCTTTTTCCTGCGACAACTTGCTCCCTCAGCTGGACTTCTTTCTGACTATCTAACCACATACTTTCAAAATCTGGGAGCCTCAGGTTCCTTGCTCCCCTGGCTTTGCCGTTGATAATTTCCTGTCCAATCCTACCAAAGTCTGGAACTGAAACATCCAAGGGTTGCCCTTAGACGCCTTCTCTACTGAGAATGGCATCATCGTCACGCGAGGCCATAGGTAAGGGAGAAGCTGGGAGTGGGTGTGGCCTGGGAGCAGGGTCTATCCTCTGACCTGTGCTTCCCCTTCAGGTGGGCGCGGATAATACAAACAAAAAGAGCTGGAGAATGGTCCAGGTCCAAACACCAAACATAGCTACTTTCAAACCGTCGATAACCGGGATGAAAAACAAGAATTTTGTGATGGTATTGCTTTAAAAAAGAATGAAAGACTAATTTGCTTTCCTTAGCATTTACTAAATCAGAAACCTTGCTGTACCTACACACACACACACACACACACACACACACACACACACACTTTCTTAAACATAACGAAGCTGCTTGTATTGGTTTTTTTGCTTCTTTATGTTTTCCTTTAATATTATAAAATAGTATAAAATGTTTGAATGTCATTATTTTACTTTTCTTAACTCTGTGTATAGAGTGTTATGCATTTTTTTCTTCTTCATATAATTTACAATCCTTTCAATTTTAAAAGTTACTTTTTTCTCATTTATTTTCTTTTTAAATGGCAGTGGGTAGCAATTTGTGGATTTAGTTGAAGTGACATAGACTTTTCTATGACCTGTATTTTCTGGCTCCCCCTTCACTTTCAATCCCTTTCTCATCTAAGATATATATGGCTATAAGAGCTTTTGCATGGATCTCTCAGTCTTATATACCATTATATAGTGACATAGACTTTTCTATGTCACTTCTTTCATACGAAGAAGTGTTTAAACTGTAAACTGAGGAGGAGAAAATATCTAGGAAAAGAGAAGAAAGCTGGCAAAACCATGATCTCCTTCTTCCTGAATTTGTACCTCGGCTTACACAGAAAGCATCAGTCCTACTACCCAGGAAAAGCCAACTCTAGGAGGAGGCCTTCTGCACTTTTTCCTCTCCTTCTTTTCACTCCTCATAATGGGAAAGAAAGTAAATTATCCAATCTGTGAAATAACAATATGTTGCATATAATCAGTTTGGCCTCTTCTCCATCTTTTTGGAGGGGTATATGCTTAGAAAATACAGTTTTCCCCTCTTATCTTTCTTGGGAGACATGTTCCATGATTGTCAGTGCATGCCTGAAATCTAGGATAGTACTGAACATTAAATATACGGTGCTTGTTCCTGTACATATGCTATGATAAAGTTTAATTTATTAATTAGGTATAATAAGAAATTGATAAAAATATCTAATAGTAAAATAAAAAATACAAGAAGATACTGTAAAAATGTAACATAGATATGGTCTTTCTCTCCCTCTCAAAATCCTGTAATATTCAGACCGTAATTGACTACAGGTAAATGAAACCACAGAAGACAAAACATGGATAAGGGGGTACTATCGTATTCATGTTCTTCTCTGCTATGAAATAATTTTACCACATTAGGGTCTGTGAATGCAGCTGGCGGAAGAGCGCTATCATGGGAGAGTGACTCACTTTCAGGCAAAAGATATTCAAAATCCTATTAGGACACCAACTTAATAATAAAGGAGCTATGCTTATTTCTAACTCTCTGAATAGAGTGTAAACTTCTTAGTTTGTTCACAATTAAACAGAAGGGAGAGAAACATGATTATTTGGAAGTTCTGATTAATGTTTAACACTCTTGAAAACATAATGGAGTAAATGCATCTAATCATGGACATCTACTCTTTTGCCATGAAGCTAAACTTGAATCCTAAAAGATATTTAAATTCTTATCTATAAATGATTTGATTTCTTTCCCACCTAACCTAATCTCTGGTATATTTAACATGATGAATCCATATACTTTTTGGGAATATACACTTTATTTGAGAATTTCTTCCATTCCATAAGTATTTCTGAGCACCAATTCTATTTTATATACTTTGGTGGGTTCTATGCAGATGAGAATAAAAAGGGGATCATTTACCTTAATAAAGTTTATAGTTTTAGAAAAGGGTAGATATTAAACAAAAAATTGACAAATACATAATTTGTGACAAGTACATTGAAGGATTGTTTAAAATCTCATTTTTATGCCAGTAAATAATAGGATATCCAATTTAGACTGAGGATCAGAGAAGTCCTCTGTGAGGAAGTGCCTCTTAAGATGATGACTAAAGAAGGATGTGAGTTAGCCCAATGGACAATGAAAGGAAATTACAGTATTACAAGCAGAAGAAAAAAAAAAACAACAACATGTGAGTGTCTGGAGGCCCTGAGGCTCTTAAGTGAGAAATTGTTTGCCTGCATGTCGTTCAGAGAAAACAAATGATATAAAATGAAGTTAGAGGCGTCAGAAAGGCTTGTTAAGGATTTTGTATTTTAAGACTTTGTATTTTGTAAGACCACTCAGGCTATTGTTTGGAGAATGAATCAGAGGCAGGAGTGGCATTGAGGAGGATGCAAAAGAGATGGCGATATCTAATATTACTTTAGCAGACATTCTCCTTTCTGTCACTTGTTATTCTGTGAAGATATCACTTGCTGACCAATGAATAAAAATTAGGAAAATTGATCTCCTGGTTTCTCATGCTCAGGGAACATCTTCTTTTCTTCAGACAGGGAAGAAGATCAGTGAAATTATAAGAAATACACATATTGATCTCTAACCCCAGTCCCTAGCACAGAGCTCCTAAAACTATTGTAATTTTCTGAGCAGTAGGGGTGCCAAAAGAATCTTTTGTTCTACTGTTTAGTCTCTGCCCTGGTTCATGAGACAAAGCTCTAACCTTTGTAGATCAAGGTGGTAGGTGAATCTTTTGTTCGAATATTTGGTCTTTGATGTAGGGTCCTGGCACAGAGGTCCTAAATCCTTTTGAATTTCCTGGGTAATAGAAGTATCTTTGGTTGTAATGAGGTGACTTGGTGGGTTTTAGGATGGGGCTGGTCACCAGAAAGACTAAATCGTGATTATATGCTTGGAGCTCTCATCCTCAAAGAGAAGACAGGGGCTACAAATGGAGTTTACAATCAGTCATGGCTACATGATGAAGCCTCCATCAACATCTTTGAACTATGGGGTTCAGGAGCTTCTGAGTTGGTGAACACATCTGAGTGCTGGGAGGATGGTGCACCTCAACTCCATAGGGACAGAAGCTATCCTTCCAGACCTCACCCTATGTGCCTCTTCCTCTGGCTGTTCATCTACATCCTTGGTTATATCCATGATTAATAAGCCAGTAATTCTAAGTAAACTGTTTCTCTGACTTCTGTGAGCCACTAATGCAAAACATGATTTATATCTGGTTAAAAGGAAGTATTGTTGATAACCTACTACTTGCAATTGGCCTTTGAAGTGGGGGAAATTTTTATGGGAATAAGCCTTTAACCTGTGGGATCTGGCACCATATTAGTCCATTCTCATTTTGCTAATAAAGACATACCCAAGACTGGGTAATTTGTAAAGGAGAGAGGTTTAATTCACTCACAGTTTAGCATCTCTGGGAAGGCCTCAGACAACTTACAATCATGGCAGAAAGGGAAGCAAACATGTCTTTTTTCACCTGGCAGCAGGAGAGAGAATGAGAACCGAGCGAAGGGAGAAGTCCCTTATAAACCATCAGTGCTCATAAGAACTTACTATCACAAGAATAGCATGGGTAAAATAGCCCCCATGATTCAATGACCTCCCATCAGGTTTCTCGCACAACATGTGGAAATTATGGGAACTACAGTTCAAGATGAGATTTGCATGGGAACACAACCAAAACATATCAGACACTATCCAGATCCCATTATCTCTCTAGATAGTGTCAGAATTAAATTGAATTATAGGAAACCCAGCTGGTGTCTGTTGGAGAATTATTTGGTGTGTGGGGAAAGACCCCCATACATCTGGTGTCAGAAGTGTTGAGTGATTGGTTGAGTGCATGAGACTAGAAATAAACAATATGCTTTTTTCTCAAATCTCAGAAGGCCAACACTTTGCTTTTCTAGTTCTGAGATAATCAGAAAATAGGAGTGTTATTTTGCTGAGAATTGTCATGTCAAACCAAAGATACACTGACTTCCAGAAAAGGATTCAGCAGTTCTGAGAATCAAGGGCTATGAAAGTAAAACGAAAATAAGACAGAGAGGAAGGAAAAAAGTTTGACTTCCTGTTCTCATGCCTCTGTGTGTGTGTGTTGGTGGGTGGCGGGTGGGGTGGGGGAGTGTATATGTGTGCTCATATATGCACTAGTTTAAGAATCTAATGTAAGTTTCAATTACTTTTAGTATTTCAGTTTGTCTTCAAAATCCATGTCCTCTTCCAGAGGTCCACCTTCAATAACAACACTTCTACTTGCCTTTCTTTAGAAATCTAAACTATCATAAAAGTCCTCATGTCTCTTTTCCTTTGTGAATTATTCAAAGTCTGGTGCCTTAGACATTCTTCTTCTGCCCAGTCTATGCTAACACTGATGAAACCTGGGGAATCTATTCCCTTGGGTTGAGGAATCTTCCTTGTTCTCTACAACGGTAAAGATTAAAGATGGATTTCTTCCTGAATTACTTAAGGGCAGACACACCAGTTCCAAGTATATTGCATTTTCTCTAAAGCAGACATAGCTTAGTCTCATTAAGGAATATAAATTTATCCCATCAATTAGGCTTTGACCTGACTTGAACAATAATAACCGTAGTATTATGATGCTGAGAAGCATTTGCCTCCTTCCCAAGTCTTCCTTCAATACAAAAAGACACTACATTAGCTGAGAATGCATTATGTGGGAAATTACCTTGATGCAGTGGAAGCACTAACTGGCGAGCTATCCCAGAGGTCAAGGAACAGAAAGGCTTTCAGACCAAATTAAAATGACCAAACCACATGGCTTATTAAATTCATTAAAATACTGAGCAAAAAAAGGAGAATGAAATGGGGTAAGGTAATTCACTTAGATAGGTGCAAGCAGGGTGAAAGGACTACACTCCCTGAGTCCTAGGGTTCACAATATGCATAAATCTTACTTCTCTTTTGATACATCAGCCTTCATGCGTGCTGGTTCAAAGATGAGGGCCAGAGTTAATGTCTGAACAAAGAAGGGCCACAGGAGAAGATAACCTGAGCCAAGGTCACAAACCTCCTCTTTGAGAGAGATGCAGGAGAAGTGCGCTTGATGCAAGAGTAGCATCAATTCATTTGTTGAACAGTATTTGGTTTTATTTGCACTTTTTGGGCAGAACCAGAATAGAACCATACTGGGTATCTTATTTAAACTGCTTGGGTAGGACTAGAATAGAACCCTGTTGTGTGTCAATAGAGCCTTGTTGTGTGAGGTTTGATAAAGTTCTCAGTCAAGAAGAAGTGGCATTCTCAAGATGTGGGTCTTTTCTTCCTTTGCATCTAAGCAGCATATTTTTGTTCCATCATGTTTTCTATTTATTCTATCTCTGGTTGTCATACAGGTTACTAAGTTACTATCTGTTTTACCAAATCATCTGAATTCTACCTATGTCTCACAAGTTACTTCTTTTTCATTATATATAATAAACCGATCTTGTGGGTTTTGCCTCTATCTCATATGCTTATTTTCTAGCATATTACTGTCCATGTTTAGCACTTCTTGTGAATTCCATCCATTCTATTTGATTTTTTATCTTCTATAGCAGAACTGAATATTCTCCACAGTACAGCAAAATCCCATTACATAATGCCATTAGCCAATCCATCTAATTTGATTACTGTTATAATCATAAAATTTGTAAATTGTATTCCCCAATATTTTTCCAGACCTAAACAAGAGAGCTTGCATTTTTTAAAGGATTAAGAGACATTTGTCATCGTTCAATTGAGAGATGATTTTTGCCTTGGCCTGGGCCTACCACACAGGATGTGGAAAAATGGATGAAATTGAGAGAAAATTAGCAGAACTAGGTGACTGATTTTATGTGGGATTTGCAGGAGAAAAAGATATCAAGGATAACTCCAAGTTTTTTGGTTCTATATAAGTATCACTCACTAAGAAGTATGGGAACAATGAAAGAAGAGTTAATTGAGGAGTAGAAGGACATGATAAATATAAATCCAGTTTAGGAATTATGTCCCAAAAATATACCAGTTGTCAATTTGTTAAATATTGATGTGAAACTTAGAAGACAAATCTATTGAGCATATACAAAGTTGGGAATATAGTGACATATAGATGACATTGAATACAATGAAATTACGTGATTTCATCTAAGAAGGTAATGTAGAAGTGATAAGAGAAGTCAGTGGATCAATATATATGACCATTTATACATACATATTTATAGTGTACTATATGCAGGCCAATGTTTTAGTTTTTTATTGTATCAACTTAACTAAGCTGAAACTAAGTTTCTCAGAATTCCTCTCCGTACATAGTTCCAGGTTAGCTTAAGTCACAGGAGATTTTCCTGAGATTTGGAAGATGAGAGTAAAGCAGCAACCATATTTCATTAGACATGAAAGGCAGGTGAAAAACACGAGCCATGTTGCAACTTAGGTCTGTCGCCTCTTCTGTGGTTGGCTGGAGAAACAGCCAGGACCACAGTTCCTGTGGGTCCAGTCAGTTTTCTCCTTCAGCTTCCTCAATTCTTCAATCGGATGATTACTTAGATTCAGGTATGAGTTTAACATTAGCTCTTTCTGCAGAACACACCCACCTCCAAAGTTGGAAGTGTAGCAACAGTGAGAGACTGGAATGAGTTTAGTCCAGTCTTTTGGTTTGTAGCTGATTCATCCAGGTTTTAGTTTGTCTTGCTTCCTTCCCATCAAGTCTATTTTCACTCACCTCTTGCTTACCCTGTCAGGTACCCTACAGGCTCCAGTCATAGACAAAGAAGCATCAGCTTCACATAGACCATTGAAACAGCTTCCAGAGGATTCTGCTTCTCTGACCAAATTCTGAATGATACAGGTACAAACAATCTGATTCTGTTTCTGTGGTAATCCTACTGTAACACTAAGAAGAGCAGAATGATTTTGATAAGTTACATAGGACACAGCAGTCATTATACAATTATTTATCAACTTCAATTTCACCCTTTCATACTTTGCTCTATGATCTCAGGTTTGGAATTCTGCAAACCCTACTTTTCCTTGGCCGGCTAGCTTTTTATTAGATTTTTCCAATAAGGGCTTAAATAAATGCAGTGGCACATCATATGAGTATGGTGAGGAGAAGGGGTATTATTTTGGGCGGTGATGGTAATGGTAGCAAATTCTAAAGTGAGAATGTGCCTAGCAGGTAAGAGGAAAAGCTTGGTGGGGTTTGAAATTGGTGACGTAGCCCAGAAGATAGTTTGCAAAGCAAACATGTGTAGAACCTGTGGGCAATAGGAGACACCAGCTAACATGTAACTTGTCTATAGTGACCAATATGCATATGGAAGGATGCTTAACCAATTTATAAAGGAAACAATGAAAATTTAAAGTGATTTTGTTTTTGGCTTGACAAATCAACAGAGTTAATTATATATTCACAATGGTGAAACTATAGATAAATGGGTCCTGTCACTTTCTGCTCACAGAGAGTGCCCATTTGGACAATTTTGTGAAAATATCTTACATAGAAAAGTTAAAATTTAATGCTTTTGACTCTGTTATTTCAGTTATGAGAGTTTATTCCAATAATTTTATCAGACAGAGACTTACAGATACATGTACAAGGGAATTTTTATTCCAGAAATTCTTAAGCTAACAGACAGAGCAGCATGTGGAGACCTACATCATGTACTTTGCTGCAAGAACTACCACCACAAGAACATACCAGGAAAGCTGAGAGAATCCACAGACCCTTTGAAGAAGGTGGATTGCTACTGCAGGCTGTGTGGGAGAGCTGAGAAACTGTGAGTCCACATGCTTTCTCAGCCGGGAGGCTTGTAGTGGGGACAAGTTCTCAGCCCTGCTCACCGGCTGCCTGGAAATAAATTCAGTGCTGTTGTGGGGACACAGTGGGAGTGAGACTAGCATTTTGAGCTGTGGGCTTCATGGAAGCTGGGTGAGGCCTGTGGCTGATGGTTTTCCCCCACTTCCTTGGTAACCCGTGTGATTCAACAGAGTCAGCCGTAATCCCCGTAGGCACATGATTCCATTGGCCTGGGAGCCACAGCCCCAACCCCACAGCAGCTGCAGCAAGCCCCACCCAAGGAGACCCTAAGATGAGACATGCCTAACCCTGCCCCCACCTGATGTTTTTTCTCTACCCACCTTGGTAACAAAAAACAAAAGACATAATCCCTTGGGAGCACTATGTTCCCACCTACTGCTTGATTCTCCCTATATTACCACAGCTGATGTGCTCTTGAAAGTATCACCTCCTTGCTGGAGGGTAACCAACACAAAACCAGTGCCCTTAACAAAAATACAACCAAGGACTCCCACAGAGTCCACTTCAATCCACTGCTACCTCCACCAGAGCAGGTGCTGGTATCCACCGCTGAGAGACCTGAACATGGATCACATCACAGACTCTTTGTAGACACTCCCCACTACCAGCCTAGAGCCTAGTACCTCTGCTGGGCGGCTAGACCCAGAAGAGAAATAACAATCCCTGCTGCTTGGCTCTCAGGAAGACCCATCCCTAGGGGAAAGAGGAGGGCCCCATATCAAGGGAGCACCCAGTGGGACAAAAGAATCTGAACAGCAGCCCTTGAGTTCCAGATCTTCCCTCTGACATAGTCTACCAGAATGAGAACGAACCAGAAAACGATTCTGGTAACATGGCAAAACAAGGTTCTTTAACACCACTAAAAGATCACACTAGCTCACCAGCAATGAACCCAAACCAGTGAAATGTCTGAATTGCCAGAAAAAGAATTCAGAAGGTCAACTATTAAGCCAATCAAGGAGGCACCAGAGAAAGGTGAAGTCCAACTTAAAGGGGAAAAAAAAAAAAAAAAAAGATACAGGATATAAATGGAAAAGTTTCCAGTGAAATAGATAGTATAAATAAAAAATAATCACAATATTAGGAAATTAAGGGCACACTTATATAATTGCAAAATGCACACTAAGATAATTGCAAAATGCAAAACGTGATTCTATTGCTGGAAAGTCTCAGCAATGTAATTGAACAACAGATGAAAGAACTTCAAAGCTTGAAGACGAGGCTTTTGAATTAACTCAATTCAACAAAGACAAAGAAAAAAGAATTAAAGAAAATGAACAAAGCCTTCAAGAAGTTTGGAATTATGTTAAATGAGCAAACCTAAGAATAATTGGTGTTCCTGAGGAAGAAGAGAAATCTAAAAGTACGGAAAATATATTTGACGGAATAATTGAGGAAAACTTCCCTGGCCTTGGTAGAGATCTAAACATCAAAATACAAGAAGCTCAAAGAACAACTGGGAAATTTATCACAAAAAGATCATTGCCTAGGCACATAGTCATCAGGTTATCTAAAGTCAAGACAAAGGAAAGAATCTTAAGGGTTGTGAGGCAAAAGCATCAGGTAACCTATACAGGAAAATCTATCAGATTGACAGCAGATTTCTCAGCAGAAACCCAACAAGCTGGAAGGGATGGAGTCCTATCTTTAGCCTCCTTAAGCAAAACAATTATCAGTCAAGAATTTGTATCCAATGAAACTAAGCTTCACAAATGAAGGAAAGCGACAGTTTTTTTCAGTCAAACAAATGCTGAGAGAATTTGCCACTACCAAGCTGGCACTACAAGAACTGCTAAAAGAAGCTCTAAATATGGAAACAAATTCTTGAAACACACCAAAATAGAATCTCCTTAAAGTATGAATCTCACAGGACCTTTAAAACAACAACACAATGAGAAACAAAACAAAACAGAAATGTATTCAGGCAACATATAGCACAATGAATAGAGTAGTACCTCACATCTCAATATAAACACTGAATGTAAGTGGCCTAAATGTTTTACTTAAAAGATACAGAATGGCAGAATGAATAAATATTCACCAACCATGTATCTGGTGTCCAAAGACTCACCTGACACATAAGGAATTACATAAACTGAAGGTAAAGGCATGGAAAAAGATATTCCATGCAAATTGACACCAAAAGCAAGCAGGAGTAGCTATTGTTATGTCAGACGAAACAAACTTTAAAGCAAAAGCAAAAGAGGGATATTATATAATGATAAAAGGACTAGCCCAACAGGAAAATATCACAATCCTAAATATATACATATATGCACCTAACACTGGAGCTCCCAAATTTATAAGATAATTACTACTAGACCTAAGAAATCAGAGAGACTGCAGTACAATAGTAGTTGAGGACTTTAATACTCCACTGATAGCACTAGACAGGTCATCAAGACAGAAAGTCAACAAAGAGACAATGGACTTAAATTATACCCTAGAACTAATAGATTTAACAAATATTTACAGAACTTTTTGTCCAACAGCTGCAGAATATACTTCTATTCATCAGCACATGGAACATTCTCCAAGATAGACCATATGACAGGCCACAAAACAAGTCTCAACAAATTTAAGAAAATCAAAATTATAGCAAGTACTCTCTCAGACCACAGTAGAAAAAAAATTGGAAATGAACTCCAAAAGGAACCCTCAAAACCATGCAAATACATGGAAATTAAATAATCTGCTCCTGAAGGATCATTGGGTCAACAATGAAATCGAGAGGGAAATTTAAAAAATTCTTACAACTGAGCAATAATAGTGACACAGCCTATCAAAACCTTGGGGATACAGTCAAGGTGGTGCTAAGAGGAAAGTTCATAGCATTAAATGTCTACATCAAAAAGTCTGAAAGAGCATAAATAGACATTCTAAGGTCACACCTCAAGGAGCTAGAGAAACAAGAACCGAAGCCAAATCTAGCAGAACAAGAGAAATAGCAAAAATCAGAGCAGATCTAAATGAAATGGAAATAAAAACAATACAAAACATAACTGAAACGACAAGCTGCTGCTTTGAAAAGATAAATAAAATCGATAGATCATTAGCAAGATTTACCAAGAGAAGAAGAGAGAAGATCCAGGCAAGCTCAATGAGAAAGGAAATGTGAGATATTACAAGCAATACCACAGAAATACAAAAGATCATTCAAGGCTACTATGAACACCTTTCTATGCACAAACTAAAAAACTCAGAGGAGATAGATAAATTCCTGAAAATATACAACCCTCCTAGATTAAATCAGGAAGAAATAGAGACTCTGAACACACCAACAGAAAACACCAAGATTGAAATGGTAATTTACAAAGTTACCAACCAAAAAAAAAAAAAAAAAAAAAAAAAAAAAAAAAAAGTCTGGGACCAGACAAATTCAAATTCACAGCTAAATTTTTTCAGACATTCAAAAAATAATTGATACCTATCCTACTGACACTATTCCAAAAGATAGAGAAAGAGGGAATCCTCCCTAAATCATTCTATGAAGCCAGTATTGCCCTAATACCCAAACCAGTAAAGGATATAATTTAAAATGAAAACTACAAACCAATATCCCTGATGAACATAGATGCAAAAATCCTCAACAAAATACTAGTTAACTGAATCCAACAGCATATCAAAAAGGTAATCCAACATGATCAAGTGAATTTCATACTAGGGATGCAGGGATGGCTTAACATTCAGAAGTCAATAAATGTGATACACCACATAAACGGAATTAAAAATTAAAATAACATGATTATATCAATAGATACAGAAAAAACTTTTGAAAAAATCCAGCATCTCTTCATAATTAAAACTCTCAGCATTCCCTCTGAGAACTGGTACAAGGCAAGGATGCCCACTCTCACTACTTCTATTTAACATAGTACTGGAAGTCTTAGCCAGAGCAATCAGACAAGAGAAAAATATAAAGTGCATCCAAATCAGTAAAAAGGGAGTCAAGCTGTCACATTTGCTCATAACATGATCTTATACCTCAAAAACCCTAAAGACTCATCCAAACAGCTTTTAGAACTGGTGAATGAATTTGGCAAACTTTCAGGATACAAAATTAATGTACACAAATCAGTAGCTCTGCCATACACCAACATTGACCAAGCTGAGAATCAAATCAAGAACTCAACCCCTTTTACAGTAGCTGCAAAAAAACAAAATACTTAAGAATACACCTAACCAAGGAAGTAAAAGACCTCTACAAGGAAAACTACAAAGCACTGCTGAAAGAAATCATAGATAACACAAACAAATGGAAACACAACCCATGCTCATAGATGGATAGAATCATTATTGTGAAAAATGACCATATTGCCAAAAGCAATCTAGAAATTCAATGCAGTTCTCATAAAAATACCACCCTCTTCCTTCACATAACTAGAAAAAAAACCCTTAAAATTCATATGGAACCAAAAAGAGCCCATGTAACCAAAGCAATACCAAGCAAAAAGAACAAATCAGGCGGCATTACATTACTTGACTTTAAACTATACTATAAAGTTGTAGTCACCAAATCAGCATGGCACTGATATAAGAACAGGTGTATAGACCAATGGAACAGAGTAGAGAACCCAGAAATAAATCCAAATACAGTCAACTGATTTTTGACAAAGCAAACAAAAACACAAAGTGGGAAAGGACACCCTATTAACCAAATGGTACTGGAATAATTGGCAAGCCACATGTAGAAAAATAAAACTGGATCCTCATCTCTCACCTTATACAAAAATCAACTCAAGATGGATCAAAGACTTAAATCTAAGACCTCAAACCATTACGATTCTAGAGGACAACATCAGAAAAACCCTTCTAGACATTGGCTTAGGGAGAGACTTTATGACCAAGCATATGCAAAACATTTTTTTTCTTGCTTCAACAACAACAAAGATAAATATATGGAACTTCATTAAAGAGCTTTTGCATGGCGAAAGAAATAATCAGCAGAGTGCACAAACAACCCACAGTCTGTATTGAGACTAATATTGAGACTCTACGAGGAACCTAAACAAATTGGCAAGAAAGAAACAAACAATCCTATCAAAAAGTAAGCTAAGGGTATGAATAAACAATTCTTAAAAGAAGATATACAAATGGTCAACAAACATATGGAAAAAAATGCTCAACGTCTATAATGATCAGGGAAATGCAAATCAAACCACAATACAATACCATCTTACTCCTGCAAGAATGGCCATAATCAGAAAATAAAAAAATAATAGATGTTGATATAAATGTGGTGAAAGTGAACACTTTTACACTGCTGGTGGAAATGTAAACTCGTACAATCACTATGGAAAACAGTGTGGAGATTCTTTAAAGCACTAAAAGTAGATTTACCATTTGATCCAGTAATCTCACTCCTTGGTATCTACCCAGAGGAAAAGAAAGATATTATACAAAAAAGATATTTGCACATGCATGCTTACAGCAGCACAATTTGCAATTGTAAAATATGGTACCAGCCCAAATGCATATTAATCAACGAATGAATAAAGAATATGTGATATATATACACATCATGGAATACTCCCTAGCCATAAAAAGGAATTAAATAATGACATTTACAGCAACTTGGACGGAATTGGACACCATTATTCTTCGTGAAGTAACTCAGGAATGGAAAACTAAACATCGTATGTTCACAATGATAAGTGGGAGCTAAGCTGTAAGGACACAAAGCCATAAGAATGATACAATGGTCTCTTGGGGACTTAGGGGAAAGGGTGGGAGTGGGTTGAGGGATAAAAGACTACACATTAGGTACAGTGTACACTGCTCGGGTGATGGGTGCACCATAAATCACCACAAAAGAACTTACTCATGCAACCAAACACCACCTGTTCCCCAAAATTATTGAAATAAACAAAAAATAAAATAAAATAAATGAATATTGAAATCAGCATCTAAAAGTCAGGTGAAAGTTAAATAGTATGTACTATATATGCCTGATGAATATTATAAACTTAAAAGTTATGTTTAGGACAGTTTTATTACTAGTAGTAATGTTATAACAATATAATGAAAGGATACAAAATTGCATATTCAAAATAAGTAAGCTATATGAAATAACTTGAGTTTTGTGAATAGTTTTAACAAGGTTGACGATTATTTCTTCATTAATTTTTTCTTGTGATTTTTAATACTTAATTTTTTCTCCTATAAGCATGACTTATTTAGGACAAAATGAGAAAACAAGCACAATTTTATAATAAAAATTTATTAAGCATTAATTTAGCAAAAATATGAGATTGATTTTAGCCTGGTATTTGCAAAAGGTGGAGAGCGAGCAGTTTGATACAAAAATATTCTTTATCAAAAATTGACCTTTTCATACAGCAGATTCATAGATACCATAATGCCTTCATTTTCCTAGAGAAAGTAGAAGAAAAGAACATGAGTAATTTGGCTATTAGAGGTAAGATGTAAATATAACTAATCTCTACTGTGAGAAATACCTTCACAAAAGGGCTACGAACCTGTCATCCCCAAATGGGAAGATCTGTACTAGGGCCTCATTGCCTCAGCATAGATTTAGCAGCTAGTCTAACATATGGTACAGGAAAACCTCATCACAAACAGAGGAGAACATAACTCAGTAAAAGCGACTTTTGGGTGAAGAGAGACAAACACTGGATATACATCACATTTCCAATGACTTTTCTTTCCGCGTACATCATTATCCAATACTCCCCACTCACTGAGTAGTTCCTTGAGAGAAATTAGACATAAAGGATTTTCTAGCTGACCGCTATTGGGCTACCATTACTTACACAACCATTATGCTATGACTGATGTAATATAAAACCAGGGTTTCACTGGGGGTCACTAAGAAAAGGAAAATAACACAAGCCTTCTCTATAACTAGCGGGCAGCTGACATGCCATCATTATTCTCCATTCTATCCAGACTTTCTGAATAGATGAACAGGGAGCACCCAAATCCACTTCTAGAATATATTTACCTGAGTTGCTTTTTATGAGTTTTAATTCCCAGGAAAGAGATAGAAATATCGTGTCATGGATAGTCTTTCAATGGTGGGCAACTGGGTCACTACATTTGGTGTCTCAAATGAACGTTGAACCTAAAGTAGTAAAGAAAGCCTTTAGAGATGTTCTAAAAGGAAAACCTGACTCTTTCAGGAGTGAGAAAAGTCATGGTGTGTATTAAGGCTGTAGCTAGGTAATGTAAACAGAAGATATTTTTAGCTTTTCCTTAGATATAGCACATACACAAATGAATTCTTACTCTAAAAAGAATTCCCTGGGTGAGCAAATCTATCAAAGTCAGGTTATTGGGAAAACCCACACTGGTTCTATGTAGCATTTTGGAAGACCCCATCTTTGAATAAACTTGGAATACAGGAAGGATTGTCAAGATGAATTAAGAGCTTTGGGATTTCCTATAAAAATTCACAAATGGTTCTCCAAAATTTTCTGGGGCATAACATTGAAAATAAAGGAAGACCCCTACCTTTCGAAAAATTTCTTCTAGATGATGACTCCAAGAATACTCTTTGAAGTAGTAGATAATTTGGGAAATGAAGACAGAGCCACTTATTTCATGCCTCCAAGAAACATTATCTGCAAATAAAAGGCATCAAAATATTGGAGGATGTGATCTTTTATACATGTGGAAGATTCCTGGAGCAATACCTTTGGGACAAAATCTGATTTTGTTTCTTCAGAGAAGAGAGGAAAACCAATGCTAATAAAGATGGTACCTCCAGCTTCCATGGCAGACCCGGAAAAAACCATCATGGACCCTCACTCATAAATCCCCTTGACTTTTCTAGTAGGCTAGACTGAAGTGATATCCTCTGGGTTTGCAAGTGGTGGAAAAGAGTGTAAGTCCTTTCAGCACTAACTACATAAGAGAAAAATAATACAGCCTTGACATTCCTTGATTCTGGGCCCTTTCTTCATCCTGACTTGTTTCATACTATATATTTTTGTGTACTTTTTGTTATGTTGTATAAAAATATTTTCAATGACTGCTTCTGTTTACCATTTCAATATGACCAAGTTGCTCCTATAATTTAGAAAGAAAAGGCAATACTTCTCTAACTACTGCTTTAGTTGCAGCCAGCTGCTGATTTCTCCTTACTTTTTAAAGTCAAAATTCCAATTCTGTCTATATTCATCATTCCATTTCCCTTATCCTGCTCACCCCTATTAGGCTTCCCCTTCCTATACCTAACATCAACTTTGCCAAATGGCTTTCCCCAAGGTCACCATGACCTCCAAGTTACTAAATCTAATAGTCATTCATCAACCCTTACCTAGATCTGATCTTTCATTCACATCAGAAACTGTTGGAACTCCAACAGATTCTTTGTTGGTAAATCTAGCAACGCATACTCCTTATGTTCTTTCTTATTCTCTGATTCTACTTTGCGAGTCAAATTTACTGGTTCCTATTTCTCTAGTATTGAACTCTAGGGTAATTTTAACCTCTATTTCAAGGTCCCCTCTTATGCAATTCTCAATTCTTAGATGATTTCATCCATTTTTAGGATATTAAATATTATCCTTAGACAAGCATCTCTCAAAATTTTATCCCACATGCAAATCTCTCCTCTGAAATATACAACTGTGCAGCTCCCTACTCTTCATTTCATCTCAAAATATGCCAAAGCACCTCAAAACTTCCTGCAAAACTCCCATTTTAACTAATGCCCCACCGTTTACTTGCATGCTGGAGTCACTTCTATCACACCTTATTATTCACGTACCATATATTCACCAAACCACTGGATGGTCAGTCATATTATTTTTGTATACTAATTGCTTCTTAGATACAAGAACTTACTGCATCCCAAGACTATTAGTATCATCTATGGCTTAATATATTGTGCTAGCATTTAACCTGTCCTCATATATCGACTCTTGCTGTACTATAATGTATTCCACACTGAAACTCCAGAATGATCTTCAAAAACAAAGATCTTATCATTTAATTGCTTACAGCCTAGTTGAGTTTCCTATTACTATTAGTATGGAGGACCATATAAGGCCTCAGGTGTTTCAGTGCCTGCCTCACTCTCTAGACTCTATATTAGCATCTCTCCTGATGCTGTGTTCCAGCCGCCCAGCCCTCTCTCCTAAGCTTCTTTTTTGTCTGTAAGTTCTCCATACGCACTGCCTTTCCTGTCTAATAAGTTCCTCTCTTACCCTTGATTTGTTAACTCCTTCATTTCTCAAATGTGAACACATATTTTTTTAAGGCTTTTACCAGAGTTAACAATTATTATTTATTCTTGTTAAGTGCCTGCCTTTCTGGATATAAGCTCCATGAAGTTCAGTAACCATACCTGCTTTAATTGTGCATCGTATGTCTTGCACTGAGCCCAGGCCTAGCACAAAATTACGTGCAAAAGAAAGAAAAAAGAAAGAAAGAGAAAGAGAGAGAGAGTGGAAGGAAGGAAAGGAAGGAAGGAAGGAAGGAAGGGCAGGCGGGAGGGAGGAAAGGAGGAAGGGAAGAAGGGAAAGCGAGAAAGAAAAAGACAGGAAGAAAGCAAGAAAGCAGGAAAGAGAAAGAAAGAGAGAGAAAGGAAGGAAGGAAAGGAAGGAAGGAAGGAAGGAAGGAAGGAAGGGCAGGCGGGAGGGAGGAAAGGAGGAAGGGAAGAAGGGAAAGCGAGAAAGAAAAAGACAGGAAGAAAGCAAGAAAGCAGGAAAGAGAAAGAAAGAGAGAGAAAGGAAGGAAGGAAAGGAAGGAAGGAAGGACGGAAGGAAGGAAGGAAGGAAGGAAGGAAGGAAGGAAGGAAGGAAGGAAGGAAGGAAGAATTTTGCATATTGTATTGTATTTCCCCAAATAAATTAAGTATACTTTCAGAATTTGTACCAGGCCTTATATACCTCTTCAACTTCCTTTAACAGCTGTTAGTGTAGAACTTAATTTTCAAATAAAATCTTATTAAAACTCGAATACATGACAAAGGGAAGCCACTTGAGTTGTTTATTCCCCAGGATGGACTCAGAGTGTCCTCTAGCCCCTCAGTGCTCACATGCAGCCACAAACAACAGCCCTAATCACAACAAAGCTTTTAAGAAAGGCAGAAAGTCAGGCCCCACCCCAGATTTACTGAATAAGAAATCTACTGCATAAGCAAACTACTGAACAAGAAATCGAGTGATTTCAATGTTCATTAAAATTTGAAATCCATAAATTAGAGCATTTAGAACTGTGAACTGTGCAAAGGAGTATTTAAAAATTGCTCCTGTTATCCAAATCATTGATAGAATAATATTGTGGGTGATTGTTAAAGAAATCTGCAATTTTGACCATGAGTGATAAAGAATATTCTCTATTTTTACATTGCATTGTGACTTTCCAGCCAAAGGACTGATTTTTTTATTCATTGACTTCATTATCCAAAATTAGTTAACATTTAGGCATTTAAATGTTAACTAGTTTTCTGAAACTAGATTAATAATAATAGGCCAAGAGTTACTGGGATGTGTGAAGCAAGCATAATGGTTTCAGTGGTTGGCTTCTTTAATTGCTGGTAAGTGACTGTGGAGCTACACTGTGAGAAAATGATACCTTTCTCTGCCATTGCTACATTCAAAAAACAAAATCAGATAACACCTCACTTTTTGTAGTTAGATTATTCCAGGTCTGGATGTTCACCAAAGTCCTTCCAAAGTCCTGTTAACTTTGAACGTTTCTTCCCAAATCAAGATTTATAGCTTTCTAATTATGAAAGTCTCAGCATTTTAAATCTTTTCTCCACCTAAAATATCCTAGTAATTAGAGAAGAAATGCTCTTATCAGTGATAAGATATAATCATAGCCAAGTCGACTATCTAGCAGCCTACAAGGAAATCTAGAAACTATTCTCTCTGAAATCACTTACGTGGTGTGGAAGATTTGAAAGCAATGAAGTCCTTTTCCACATGAGCCTTTGTGACAGCATCATTACAGATGCTACTTTGCAAGAGCTGACCATGTGTATCTGCACTGGCTTTTCCGCTGTCAGTAGTGAACCAAACAATCCCAGCACCACCTGGGAGAGATATTATGTCTTATGAAACATGAGGTATTTATAAATACACATATACATATGCAAACACAAACACACATGCATACACATACACATATGCACACACATGCCCATATACATACACACACATACATACACACACACACATACACATATGCATATACATACACACATATACACATATGCATACGCATACACATACACATACACAGTACTGTCTCTTTTACCATAATACCTTTACTTTAGTACATTTTCTCATGGCATTACTTAAAAATGCAAGTACCTTACTACTAGAAATACTGCCTCACTTACCGGGAACAAAACAGAGCCCACTTGAGTTTAGAACAACCATGTTGACAACATCATCCCAGATGATTGGGATGTTTCTAATTATTCTACTTATAGTTTCTTTAAAAAACGGTATGGACTTAATACAATTTCGAAGTGCACTGGACCTAGGAATAGTACTGAAATGTTGTTTATCTTGCTTATCCCTAGGAAAATGAAGTATAAACACCAGGCTAATTTTAAAAGTGCACAGCCACTCCCGGGGGTCTCAAAATCAAGATTTATAGCTTTCTAATTGGAGACTCACTGCCTCGGCAGGCTTGCATGATGATGACCTTGGGTTTGTCTCTCAGACTCCGGCAGTTACGGTTGTTGAAAATTTCGAAGATGGTGTCATCGTGAAGAACATCTGGCTCTTGATCCCAGTGCTTAGTTCCACAGATTCCATTCAGGATGCCATGTGACATGAACACCAGGAATGTGCTGTCTGAGGACTGGTGCTCTGGGCGAGCAGCAAACTGCCTTAGGGCTGTTTCCATTTCCTGAAAGAGACCCTTGAGTCACTATCGAGGAAGTCTCCACATGTGTACAGTTTGTACTTAAATAGTAGGTGGGGTTCACAAAAATGAGCCAGTACTAAGGAATCAGATGGTGTAGACTGAATGGGAGTGTAAGATAAATAGTGTTCTGACATAAAACTAGAAAATTTAACTGTATAGAATATTAAAGCTAGTAGGGTTTTTATGTAGTATCTTGCCCAGTGGTTTTCAGTAAAACCTTAGGTTTCTGAAGATGCTGGGAGATGGAATAAAATGAAGGCCAAGTGAGATGACAAGACACCAACAGGGCCACTTTGCTATAATCTGTTTAACAATGGTGTTCTTGTAAGTTTTTATTTTAAAAGATAAAATTGACAAGTATTAAAAATATGAAATTCCTTCACTATGGAGCTGCAGAAAGTTAGTTTAAAATGGTCTAAGGTCATGCAAAACAGAGCTAGAATCACAACTTTTTCATTATATATTTGTGTGTATGTGATTTTTTCACCTATACCTGCCTTTACGTTTAGACCCTTGCTATGGACATTTTTAAAAATCCACAAGCTAATTCTGTAGGAATCAGACATGGCAGCATGGCGGGGTGTGGGGCTTTTATCTTAACCAGACCATCTAGTAGTCTCCCAGATTGTGAACATCAGAAAGACCTAATATTTTCACTAAAACTCTGCTACATAGAATTTATCTAATCACACACACACACACACACACGTACATGTTATAAGATGGTGCATTAGAGAAGGCTGAAATCCACGGGATCCTATTCTGGAGAAAATATAATTCCTATAATATCATACATCTTGCTCTTGTAGCTACCAATTAAGAGGTTGAAAATTATCTAAAGGAAAAAAAAAAAGAAAAAAAAAAGGAAAGCTTGTTCTGCTCTCTGGAGCCATTACCTGAGCTGTGAGATTCTCTTCTATAACCACTGAGTATCCAAGGTTTTCAAGTAGATCTTGCATCCCCAAAAGGTCAAGTTCAGAACCATTTCGATTAAGAAGATAGTGGAATTCTTTGTTGCAGATGATGAGGGCCAGGCGTGTTCGGCCCTCTTTCTCCATCACTGGATATATCTGCAATTAATACACACAGAATGACTTTCCCCAGGCCTTTTCCTTTTTGCCTCCAAAGTTCATACACAACAGGCCAGTATAAATATATAGTAAGTGACACAAAGTTTCTGCGTGAAAATACACCCTCGTGAGGAAAGAGGCAGAAAACCAGACTGAAAGCATGTACGAGGTGCAAGTGTTCACTGTACGAAGTTGGCTTCAGTTAGGTGGTGGAGAGGAGTTTAGACTGTGTCCCAAAGTGAGATTGAAGAAACAGAAAATGTAATGTGAAGACCAATCAGTTAGATCATTTCCTGATCTTAAGGCCTTTGTGACGAGAGTTAAAGCATCCCAGTAAGTCCCCAGTGTCTTGTCTGAATGAGTAATCTTATGACTCCCTATTTCAAAGCATATCACCTCATCCGCCCTTTTCGTCTTCAGTTCATGGAAATGAGCATGAGGGCAAAGCTTTAACCTGCCACTGGGTTGGGCACCCTGGATTTCCAGAGGAGCTGAAAGAGAAAAAATTGTGTAGCTCATTAAGCAGTAATGTCTGCTGCCTTGCAACCCTGCAGACCCTTTTGCTAGGCTCTCATTCCTCAAAGCTGCTTGCTGCCAGTCCATGAAAAAGTTTTACAAAATGAGAAAATTGCTTCATATTTAAAATGCCTATAACAAAAATATTGAGTACATCCCTATTTTCTTTCTGCTTCTTACTGCCTCGTTATAAATTTCCGTGTTTTTGTTAGTGCTGATGGCATGGACTAATCTTTCAGACCCAACACATTAGCATTATATAAATACAGCAACTAAGATTTGGAAGGAAGTTTAATGTTTATTTAGCCTAGTGGAATCACTACTCAGATATTTGAATGTCACTTGAAATATCCTTTGTTTATTATTACCATTCTCTGAGACATCTCCCCTTTCATGGAACGCAAAACATTCCAAGGCATTCTTAAACTCTTATGTATGTAATAAAATGTGTACCTTCTAGGTATTGATATGTATTTCCCACCTCAGAATCATACAGAAAACATTTAATTCATTTCCCTGTAAAAGCCCATGAATTCTTCCATGACCAATATGTCTTTCCCTATTTTTCATTCTTACATGAAAATACCCTCTACATAAACAACTATTGCATTGTACTTTAATTGTGTTTACTTACTATAACCTTAATTAGGATAGAGAAGTCGACTTTTATATTTGTATTTCCAGTATATAGAATTGTATCTGGAAAGATTGCTAGTTTATAAATTTTGTTAGTGAATAGTTGTCCTCAAATACTTGAAAATAGCTACAAGGTCTCCCCTGGTTCTTTGTTCCCTTAGGGCAACAAACCTATATCTTATCATAGTTTTGCATAAGAAATATTTCCCCTTTTAACCATCAAATCCATCAGTTTACCTACATCTCTGCTCACCTGTTCTACTTTCTCTTTTACTGCATAAAACATGTGTCCTTCCTCCTATCAAAGGTCACTGCCCCTACCTGAGTTCTGAATTCCATCGCCTCCTACCCGCAAGGGTTTTTATCAGGTATTTATTCTGCCTCAGGTTCTATGTCATCAATCGCTTCCTCTTTTCCTACAGACTTATGCCCATTGGCATCAGCATGCCTTAATATCTATAAAGGTTTATTTTTTTCTTTTTGAAAAAAGCCTTCCTGTTTCCTTGCCAGGTATTGTCCCATTTCTCTACTTCTCTACATAATGCCTTAAAAGCAATCTTTTTTTTTTTTTTTTTTTTTTGCTGTTTCAAATTTTCATGTCTTATTTTTTTTTGGTATGCAATCCAATCTGGCTGTTATCCTCAATCCTTAAATAAAATACTTATTATCAAAACTACCACTGATCATTTGTTGATTTCTTAGCATGGCATGGTTGAAAATATACTCTTTCTTAGAAAACATTCTCCAGGCTTCTGTAATGCTGCATTTTCCAGCCATTCTTCCTAAATCTGTCTGTCTTAGTCGTTCGTTCTTCCTCTCCCACAATGTCTCCAAAAGTTGTGTTTTTCTGTGCCAGACACTCTGTTATTCTCTGTCAATGCTCTTTCTCAGGTGGCATCTTCCAGTCTCAATCTCTTAAATACTATCTACATGCTGATGAATCTCCAGATTTTTCCCAGTCCAGATTTCTCTGTGAGCCCATCCATTTGCCTATTCAACGTCTGCCACTGGAGGTAACACGTGTTCCAGACCAAACATTCAAAACAGGACTCCTGATATTGTGCACTCCTTCAAATCTGTATCTCCTGCACACCTGTTTTCTCTGACTCAGTAAATGGCACCATTCACCCCAGTTGCCAAGCCAAAAACCTAGTCATTATTAATTATTTCTTTTCTTTCACATCCCATATCCAATTCATTAGTCAGTTTCCATTGATTCTGCTGCCAAAACTAGTGAGAGACAGGACTAGCTGGATTTCCTGGGCTGACTAAGAATCCCCAAGCCTAGCTGGGAAGGTGACCACATCCACCTTTAAACATGGGGCTTGCAACTTAGCCCACACCCGACCAATCAAAGAGCTCACTAAAATGCTAATTAGGCAAAAACAGGAGGTAAAGAAATAGCCAATCATCTATTGCCTGAGAGCACAGCAGGAGGGACAAGGATCAGGATATAAACTCAGGCATTGGAGCCTGCAAGGTCAACCCACTTTGGGTCCCCTCGCCTTATATGGGAGCTCTGTTTTCACTCTATTAAATCTTGCAACTGCACTCTCTTCTGGTCCGCGTTTTGTTACAGCTCAAGCTGAGCTGTCTTCACTCGCCTTCCGCCACTGCTGTTTGCCCCCCTTGCAGACCCGTCACTGACTTCCATCCCTCCCGATCCAGCAGGATGTCTGCTGTGCTCCTGATCCAGCAAGGCACCCATTGCCACTCCCGATCGGGCTAAAGGCTTGCCATTGTTCCTGCACAGCTAAGTGCCTGGGTTCATCCTAATTGAGCTGAGCACTAGTCCCCGGGTTCCACGGTTCTGTTCCATGACCCATGGCTTCTAATAGAGCTGTAACACTCACCACATGGCCCAAGATTCCTTTCCTTGGAATCTGTGAGGCCAGGAACCCCAGGTCAGAGAACACGAGGCTCGCCACCATCTTGGAAGTGGTCCGCTGCCATTTTGGAAGCGGCCTGCCACCATCTTGGGAGCCCTGGGAACAAGGACCCCCGGTAACACTAGGTCTCAAATTTAACAACTTTTCATCAACTCTATTGCCATAAAGTCAGTCTAAAAGCTATTGTCTTTCTAACTGGAATATTTAAACCGCTTTCAACTGACCTTTTTGATGGGATGCTTATCCTATCACTCCTCGTTTAACAACTTCTAAGTAGTGTGAGTAAAGGCAAGATGCATCATTTATCATTTTTCTGCTGTGACATTAGGTCATGTCCTTGCAGTTGCGATTTACTTGGCATTATTAGTATGTAATGATTTCAACATGGGCAGGAAGATTAAAGGGAGAATTGAGAGTACAGAGTGAAGTAAATGAAAGGAAGGAGAAAAAGAACAGAGGAAAAAAAGAGAAGAGGGAAAAACAGAGGAACAAGAAAAAGAATTCAATGGAAAGAAAATGAAACAGATGGTAAGAAAGGGGAAATGAAAGAAATGGAGAGAGAAAAGTGGGAGATTAACAGCTGTCTTTCACTTTGAGGGTTGTTATTTAAAAACCCTCAGTTGGAAACACCTTATTTACATTTTGGTTAAAGAGAGTACCAAATTCTTACACAGACAGGTCAATTTATTATATTTATATTGCTTTTGCTTTTTAATGTCAACTATTTTATGTAAACTAAGATAAACTTATGTAAGTTTAAGCACTTGTTTTAGGAATGCACGTTAACTGTAATAGATGGCTAGGAAGAACAGAGGCTATGCAACACTCCTGGAATTTGTAAGGATCGTCAACTACTAATAAACAGTTGTCCTAAAAAACAAACAAACAAACAAAAAACCCTGCGATGTTTTCTGTTGCAAATAAAATTCCTGGCATGAATCTTTAATAGCTCCACTTACACTACCCCTAATTTCCTACTCTGCAGTCAGATTGGCTGTGACCCTCTTACACAACAAGAACGTTACTGTCTCAGGGTCCTTGCTCCTGTTTCCTCTTTCTAGAGAACACTTGTGTTTCAGAGTTTGGCACAGCTCCTTCCCCACAGCTCAAGTATGTACTGAAATGCCACCTCTGGGGAGAGGTCATGACTAAACAAACACCCTGGCTCACTGGTCTTCCCTTGACCACCCCTGGCTGACACACACACGACGTGCACACACACACATACACAACCACCTCTTTCTATGACCTAATCCTCCTTTATTTTATGCATTCTCTGAAATCACACCATTTATTATTTTCATGCCTTTTATATACGTACTTCACTACATTGTAAACTCCTTGAGAGCAGGAGCTTTGTCTATCTCGGTTACTGCTATACACACAGTACTAGACAGCATGCAGTAGGTTTTCAATTAATATATACTGAATGGATAAAACCATGATAAAAGATTGAAAAGTTTTTATTCCTTTTTAAGTTTGTTCAGAACTTTTGAAAATATGGTACTCGGAAGACAATACTATCATTTATGCTCATCCTGTCATTCTAGACACTACAATTCTTTAATGTAGCTCGATAATTGATCAGTTTCCTTGGTGACTGCATAGAATGTGTGACTCATATGCAGTTTTTATTATTTTTTATGTGCTTTTCTTAACCATTTCCTTATTCTGTTTTCTGCAGTTAATAGTTTCTCATATATCTGTAGTTTTACACATTTTTTAAAGATGTGATGAATTCCATTTAAAAATGTGAGTGTCAGAAAGGTGGGGATATTTACATCAAAGCACATAGTCAGTGGTAGTGGTGGGCTCACCATATACAATGTTCTTAGTTTTTATTCCAGTTCTCTTTGCACTACCCCATAAGACCTTTAAAAGGTCTGCTTTATCTCAAATAATGTCATTATATGTCCATGGATAGATATCACCTGTCATTGTTAAAGCTGATGCTTGGACCAATACAGCATTCTGCTCAGTTTCTTCACTTTCACTTTCATTTCTGGGTTCTGAGGAGAATTGAAGAGCAGGGATGTAGGTGCTCATCTTGCTTTTGAGACACCGTGTTACAACAGGAGATGAGAAATAACTATGTTGTCTGAACCTCAATGCAGTGGTGTTTCCTCTGTAATATAGGGCTCATTCTAAGGCTATCTTACCCCCAAACGATGCCTGAGGGTTCCCATGAACCACTTTTTTGGTGGCAATTTACCTGTTGGAGGAACAGCCATTGAATGAGCTGATGCAGCTCTTTCTTCATCTTTGCTTTCTTCATTTTCTTCTTCTGATTCTGCAGTAGAATGAAGAAAAGGTTTAGGATCAGTGCTCTACTCTGAAAGCCATTTCCAAGGATGAAAATTGACTGAGAACACAAGTTTCCCAGGTCTTTACTGGGATACATTCTCACAATAGAGGCCCAAGAGTTTTCTTTTGGAATCTGGCATTTGGAGGCCGTTACCTGTGGAAGAGGAAGATGATGCAGAGCTTTCTTCAGATTCCCGGTCCTCACTCTCACGTTGATATTCTGAAACAATATAAAAAAACAGATTTGTTTGCAGAACTAAGTTTCAAGAACCTACACACTTTACACTCTTTCCCTTTCACTAATGAGTAGATGACTATGCTAGCATGGGGCTACTGTATGAAGCATGAAGATTTGGCCCATTCACTAAGCAACAAGTTTGTTCTAGAGGAATGTAGCCTTCAGCCAAGTGTAAAGGGAGGCCGCGTTTCTATAAAATAAAGGGGAGCTTGTTATCTGTCTGCTTATAGAATTCAATGAATAATCAAAATCTTTAATCAAAGTTTTTATGCAACGGCATTGTTCATTCTGAGCAAAGAAAAGTACATCTATGTATAAAAATTATCTACAACAAAAATAATTCCAGATGCATGTCCAAGAATTGGGAATATACTCATTTATATATTACAGTCTGGAATAGGAATCAGCAAACCACAGCCTGTGGGTCAGATTCAGCCCGACACCCATTTTTATAAATAAAATTGTATTGGGACACACATCAACACACCCATCATGTACTTATGGTCTGTGCTGTTTGTGAGCTGCAATAGATGATTTGAGTCATGACAGAGGCCACATGGTCCAGAAAGATTAAAATATTCATTATCTTTCAAAGCAAAAGTGCAACAACCCGTGCTACACAGAGAAAGAAACGTCTGTACCCCACCAACCCATGAATTCCCTATTACTTCCTTGAATAGAAATCTAGATTTCCAGACATTTCTTTCCGGGGCAAAGCCACAGCTAAGCAAAAGATAATGGATATCCCCTATTGTACATTCTGTATCTGGGAACAACACTAAAGTCCACATTGTGAAACCAGAGTATCCCAGAATAGCTAAAGGCTATCAGCCTTTAATAATGTCTCCAGCACCATATGCGTATTTAACAAATATTTACTGAGCACTTATTATATGTCAGGTATCATTTCTATGTATTTAGGATATGTTCATGAACAGGGCAGACAAAGATCCCCCACATGGCTTACATTTCAGCAGAGGGAGACATAATACTATAATGAATCAGTAAACTGAAGGGAGTGATGAGGGTGAGGATTGTTAAAGAAAAAGTAAACAGCAGTGTAAAAGTAATTGGGGTTAATCAGAGTATTATGTGGCATTAAATATGACAGACAGGAGGCCGGGCCTGGTGCCTCATGCCTGTAATCCCAGCACTTTCGGAGGCTGAGACAGGAGGATCACCTGAGATCAACAGTTTTAGACCAGTCTGGACAACATGGTGAAACCCCATCTCAACTAAACACAAAACAAAACAGAACCAATTAGCCAGGCATGGTGTAGGGTGCCTGTAAATTCAGCTACTAAGGAGGATGAGGCAGGAGAACTGCTCTAACCAGGGAGGTGGAGGTTGCAGTGAGTCAAGATTGTACCACTGCACTCCCACATGGGCAACAAAGCGAGACTCCATCTCAATAAAAAAAAAAAAAAATGGTGAAGAAGGTGCTAAAATGGGGATAGTTTATTCTCCACTTGGAGAAGGGAAAAGTAAAGAAGACAAAAACTGAATAAGAATAGTAGAGAAAGAATGAGTTACTAGCTCTTAGTACGACAATACTCACCTAAACTCAGCTGTTTTGGGTGACTCAATAGGCGGTCCTTAAGTATTTTGCCTGCCATTTGCGCTTTCTCAGTGATATTATCAACTAGGTTTCCAGCGTTGTTCACCATGAAATTCAAACCTTTTCCTAGACTGCGTAATTCTTCCGTATTTAACACATTATTTTCCATCAAGTCATCAAAAATGCCATCTAGAATGTTCCTGGTCAGCAACTTCACCATGTTGACTGGATCCTCTTTGGATGGTTTCTTATCTGTGAGAATGACAGAATCTTAGATATAGGCAGAACTTTAGATAGCCCATTCTCCATCAAGTCATCAGAAATGCCATATAGAACGTTCCTGGCCAGCAACTTCACCATGTGGACCAGATCATCTTTGGATGGTTTCTTGTCTGTGAGAATGATAGAATCTCAGATATAGACAGACCTTTAGTTAGCCTATTCTAGGGTAGTGCTTCCCAAATTTTAATGTGCGTAAGAATCACCTAGAAAGCTTAGTAAGCAGCGCTTCCTGCACCCTAGTCCAAACAATTTTCATTTCATAGGTGAGAATGGGCCATGAATTTTCCCTTCTAACAGTTTCTCAGGTGATGCCAAAACCTCTGGTGCAAGGACCACACGTGGAGAAACTCCTGTCTTGTTCACCTAGCCATTTCCATAGATGGTGAAATAGATTCAGAGAAGCTAAGTGAATTCGCTACGGAACTTAGTGACAGCTGACTCAGTTTAGTCTTTGCATCTCCTACGATCTCTTCATTTTCTTTCACTTTTATCAATAACTAGTTTGAAAAACTAGTTTGAAAAGACATTATATTCAATATGTGCAGCAGTAAAACATAAATGCATTCATCTGTAAAATAACACCTTTTTTGTTTCCTTTATCAAGGCTGACAGGGAAGCTCGGCATGCCGAGACTGAGAGTACATATTGTAGCTGACCCATTTGCTGCTGTATTTGAAAGTTCACACAGAGAGTAGAAATATGGAGGAAATGCAAGTTACCCTGTTCAACCGTCTGGCTTCTCACCCTCACTGTAACAGAACACTTATAAAATGGGTGAGAACTGCAGGTCAGTATGAGTTAAAAGAAGAGTCTAAAAATCAAAGGAAAAGTTTAAGAACAGAGATCCAGATGTGTCTACATTTCTCTTTTTTTTGAGACGTTGTAACATATTCTTGAAGACACTTGGTTTGCATTTTTAGTGCTGTGACCAAGCTCACATATCTCCCGCTACACCCAGAGTAAAATAATTAGGTCTTGGGAGAACCCTCTCCAGTCTGCCTTCTTCTTTCCCTTGAACTATAGTGTTCTCAAAGTACAACCATAAACAACAGAAAAACTGAAGCCACTCACCAGCCATGGCTGCTACTGCTCCCCGGAAAGGAAAAAGCTACGAAAGTGAAAGCAATTTCAACAGGCTTGCTCTCCTCTGAATGGACCAGCTTGTTGATACCACCCTAAATGGAAAACTACAGGTCCTCAAATTCTCTTTCTCTTTGCCAAGATACAATTAGACTCCTGATCTCATATATGTATAACGGCTTTCTTTTGGAAAAGAGAAAGCAGAAGGTGTTTTTTGTATTTGATATAACAAAGTGATCAAAATGAAAGCATGCACACTTGCACGAGAACACGTCTCTGCATTCTGTTTTTTCTCATCTATTTTTAGCCCGTTAATAAATCAAATTAAACCTCCATTTGTCTCTCTGCTGCCATCAGCCTCGAAATGGTCAGGAGTCTTTGCTTCATTGATACTTCCTCAACCCTGGAAGTGTGATTTTGGAAGGTAAAAGAGGTTGACTGAGGACCGGCAAATGGTGATACTCCCTTTACTGTTTGAAAAACCCACATAAGTTATCTCTTATCTTCTCTTTCCAGATCCACTCACTTTTAAATTGGGATGTTGTTTATTCATGAGATTAATGTATTTTCATTCAATAAATGAACAAGAGACTCACTTATTTTTGAAATAGATATATGTGTGCCATTAAAATCAAACAAGAAAAGTTTATAAAATGGAAAAAGATCATCTAGATTCCTTAATGTCACTTGACAATGTAACCACAGTTATATGCGTAGCTTGCATCTTTGTGTGTAATTTTTTCTATAATTTTATAAAACACTTAATATGACACTGATTTTATTCATGCCTCTAATCATTGGCCTCCTAGCATTTTTGGCCTTCACTTTAATTGTGAACTAACCTTATGACTAGGTTTTGGCCAACATGATGCAGCAGAGCGATCTGATGGAGTTTCCAGCCTGAGTTTTACAAATCCTTGTGCCCTTCTCCCTCTTGAACACCTGAAGCTAAATGAGGATAAGCCTGGGCTAGATTGCTAGCTGAATAGAGACCTCGTGTGGAGAAGAGCCCAGTCATCTCAGCCAAGGCCATCCTAGACCAGCCTCCAGCCAGGTGTTTTCCCAACCTATGAGATATCCCAGCCTTGTCAGCAGAGATGCCTACCCTACACACAGATGGTCTCAGACACAATCCCAGCAGTGATGAAAAGAAATATTCAGCTGACTGGCCACCTTGTAACAATAATAAATGCTTCTTGTGTGAAGCCACTGTATTTCAGGGCGTTTTGATACTCAACACTAGATAACTAACAGACACATAATCACCTACAGATTTTTTTTCTATAGTGGCAGTATCTTAAAATTATATTGCTGATAATTTGCTTAATTTAACTTCCACAATATGTGACAAACATTTAAAAAACTCAACACATCAAACACTATCTGATTTTTGATGGCTGTATACTATTTAAAATGTGGATAGATTATAATTTTAAAAAGTTTTGTCAGTAGTACAGAAAAGACTGCAATAAAAATCAGATTTTTATGATTTTTATCTTTGGTCCCACAAATGAGGTGTAATTTCTCTAAGTTATTTGCCTTACTTTTTAATGACAATCTTTGGAACAACCAATAATGCCTGTTTGATCTATTTCATGATATAAAGATTACAAACAATGCTATCTGTCTCATATGAAAAATGAAATGTAGCTCATTCACACTGCCAGTTCTTTCTCCTATTCTATCTAATATTTGATAATAGTGTGATTTCCAATTATTTCCTTGATTCATTTTGAAATATAATAACTTAACTCACACTTCTTCTTTCATCAATTTTGCATAGTAGCTTAATTCTCCTCTGTGTAAGTTGATCAGAGTTTCCCAAGTACAGTTTACTCCATCTCTTCTCACCTCTGCACCATTCTTTCCCAATTTCCTATTGTAGTAAAAATACATACTCCCAAATTGACCATCTTAACATTTTTACATGTAGTATTTGGTGATACTAAATATATTCATAATATCATAACAGTCACCCCCATCTACCTCCAGAATTCCTCTTTATCTTGTAAAACTGAAATTCTATATCATTAAATAATAACTCCCCATTTCTTCCTCCCCACTGTCCCTGACTATCACCATTCTACTTTCTCTCCTTATGAATAGGATACCCTGGGTACCATATATGTAAGTGAAATCATACAGTGCTTGTTTTTCTGTTGCTGCCTTATTTCACATAGCGTAATGTTCTCAAGTTTCATTCATATTGCAACAAATGTCAGAACTTCGTTTTCAAGGCTAAAATTCCATTATGAGTATATACCACATTTTGCTTATCCATTTATCATTTGTTGGTTAGTTGTGTGGCTTTCACATTTTAGATATTGTGAACAATGCTGCTATGATTGTGGATGTATAAATACATCTTTGAGATCCTGCATTCAATTATTTTAGGTACGTACCCATAGATGGAATTTCTGGATCACAGGGTAACTCCACTTCTGATTTCTGCAGAACCATCATACAACTTTCCACAGTAGCTGTACCAATTGAAATTCTCACCAACAGATCACAGGGTTCTAATTATTCTACATCCCTACAAACACTTGTTATTTTCTGTTTGTTTGTTTTGATGGGAGTCATTCTAATGGGTACGAGGTGCTATGTCACTACAGTTTTCGGCATCATCTGCTTTCATCCTATTGTTAGGGCTAAGTCGCAGTCGGTTTTCTTAATTGGATATTATGCGAGCCATAAAGATAAAAACTCCGGTTAGCTTCTTCCACTTCATTTAGACTCACCCACCATTTTCAGTGAAATTATATTCTCTATTAGAAAAAGAAAAAGACACAGTTCATTTGTCTTCACCTTTATTGAAATACAAAATGTTAAGCATGCAATCTGTACCAGTAAAGGTGTTTCTTGAAGTTGATAAAGGAGGGCTTGGCTGCTTGTGGTTTCCTGCTGGGGAGAGAAAGAACAGAAGGTCAAGACAGTCACCCCTTGCTTCCTTCTTCCCATTCCTCATCATGATTCTTCTTCCATCCTCTTCCATGTGCTCTTGACACTTCCCTTGACTTCCATCTGTGAACCTGTTAATCTTTTCACTAAAATGTGATCTTCATAAAATCTAAGTAAAATTATGTTACTTCTTTTTTCTAAAGCACTAGAAAGGCTTCTTGTCTCACTGAGATAGTAATTTTTAAAGGTTTACCATGTGATAACCAAGAACCATGAGATCTGGCTTCTCACTGCTTCTCCTAATTTGTCTCTGCCATTTTCCCCACTCACATTCTCTTTTGGTCACACTGTCTCCTTGCAGTTCTTTAAACATGTTTAGTGCATTGCTACCCTAGGACATTTGCACTGGCTATATTCTGTGCTGGGACGCTTTTCCTGAATAAGAACCATATGATTCACTTTCCAACTCTGTCCATTCTTTGTTCTCATTTCATTATTTCAAGGAAGGCTTTCCTGAGTGCAATATCTATAGGAGTACAGCATCCATCATTTTGTATGTTTCTTTGTCTTCATTTATTTTTCCTCTTATTTTATTTATTTATTTATTTATTTATTTATTTATTTTTTGCATCTAGCTTGTGATATATTTACCTATTTATGTATTCAGAGAATGTTTCTCTTCACTAGTATATAAACTTCCTCAGTGTAAGGAATCTAGCTACTTTGTTAACTGGCATATTCCAAGCATCTAGAACAGAACCTGGTACATGGTTAATGTTGCAAATATTAGTCAAACAAACAATTAAACATACAAATGTAACCCCATTGGATGGATTAAGCACTGAAAACTCTTATGCTGAAATGATGCAATATTGTGACTGGAGTGTCAGAAACCAAGAGTAAAAGAGTACGTGGCAAATATTGGAAGTATTGAGAAAACCTTTACACAGTTGAGTATAAAATATAAGCCAGGCGAGGTGGCTCACGCCTGTAATCCCAGCACTTTGGGAGGCCGAGGCGGGCGGATCACTGGGTCGGAAGATCGTAGCCATCCTGGCTAACACGGTGACACTCCGTCTCTGCTAAAAATACAAAAAGCAATTAGCCGGGCCTGGTGGCAGGCGCCTGTAGTCCCAGCTACTCAGAAGGCTGAGGTAGGAGAATGGCGTGAACCCGGGAGGTGGAGCTTGCAGTGAGCCGAGATCGCGCCACTGCACTCCAGCCTGGGCGACAGAGCAAGACTCCATCTCAAAAATAATAATAATAATAATTTAATTATGTATCTGAGATGGAGATTGATAATAGGCTTATAATATAGTGTTAAATGAAGATGCTATGAGTGAATAAACTACTCTTTTGGTCCAGATTCAATATACCCAATCTATAACATTTTGATTAAAAGAACAAAAATAAAGTATATCTATCAGCATGAGAGCTTGAAGGAACTTCTGGAAAGGGCTGAGGGTCTGAAAACAATCTCTGAGTGATTTGTGATCTGTGTTGTGAGAGCATTCTGAGAACGAGAGACTGGATCAACACAAACTGTACACTGTAGGGTTTATTTTGTACTGATCTGGTAAGGGTACCTGATAAGGGTACCTGAACACCAGTAATGTGGTATTTGCTGTGGTATCCTCACTCAGAAAATCAACGTACTGCTTTCTGCAGAGTTAGTGCCTCTGTTTTCTCATTTTTGTTCAGAGTTTGATGCAATGTTTGGTAACTCTCTCTCTCTCTCTCTCTCTCTCTGTCTCTGTGTGTGTGTGTGTGTGTAAGAAAAAGAGAGAAAAAGATAAGGATAGAGTATGAGATGTAAATGAATATAAATAGTAATGGATGCAGGAGTATGTTCCTATTTTAATAAATGCTACCCTGGGTTTTTCATTATCACATTCAGTCTTGATTTTCCTTACGTCCTTGATTGATTGATTGCCTAATTAATTGTAGAGTTGGGGGAACCCAAATGTAAAAAAAAATCAAATAAAAAAATACCAGATAATCACCAGACTGCATCAACAAGGTACACTAATTTGGCCGTCCAAGTACTCAACTATCATTGGTCATCGGACCTCACCTCCAATATCACACTCTCATTTATTTCATACACCACCAACAACTGTCAATACTTAACCATTTTCAATTGCCAGGAAAGAGGTGGAAATATATTGTCACGAACACTTGTTCTATGGTGGGCATTTAGACTGTTGTCTCTGGACTTTCAAACGCTTGCTGTACCTGAAAAAGAAAGTAGGTTGTAGATAAGACATAACTCTTTTCGAGTCTCAGAAAGCATCTTGCACCATGAACCAGGAAAGTCCTAGAATGAAGAGAGCTTGCAGGTTTCAAAGGACCAAGCCCGTAGATATTCTATCTTCTCAACATTGTAGACTACCTCTTAGAATTGACCCTCCATGTCAGACTGTACCCTTTACATCAAAATAAACACCTCATGTCTAATCCAAAGACTTTCAACATTCATTTCCTCTGTTTTCCATTTCTGACCTACAGATCAGACAATCAGTTATCCCTTGGAAGTTGTTCATGAGACCAGGATAGGGAATGACTCTTTGTTTTCAACTCCCACAAAGGCTGATTCCTCCACTGAATGAGAATTAAGTCTCAATACCTTAACTTTGACACTTGAACACTGAACAACTTTCACTTCTTCACCACCAAGCTGATCTTGTAGTCTTTTGGATGAACCAATTGATGAGATGCTGAGATGCTACTTACCCTAAATCCAGAATGTTTAGCTCTTTTTTTCTGAGAATACCCTTGAAAGTACAATGTCTAATTCCTAATTATCCTAAAACAATTATCTTCTTAGGTCTCTATTCACAGAAACTCTGTCTCAACTTATGCTGCAATCTTCTCATACTCCTTCTTTTTTATCTTTTAATTTTTTGAGACAGGGTCTTATTCTGTCACCCGAGCTGGAGTGCAGTGGCATGATCTCCACTCACTACAACCTCGTCTTCCGTCGCTCAAGCAATCCTCTCACCTCAGCGCCCAAGTAGCTGGGATTACAGGCGCCCACTATCATGCCCAGCACAATTTTGTATTTGATGTAGAGACGGGGTATTGCCATGTTTCCCAGGCTGGTCTCAAATTCTTGGACTCAAGCAATTGGCCCTCTTTGGCCTTGCAAACTGCTGGGATTGCAGGTATGACCCGCGGTGCCAGTCCTGGATGACTTTCTTCTTTAAACGTCGCAAGTTTATTCTTCTTTTCCCACAGGAGTCATACTGTTCTCTACAGGTTTTACTTTATAAACAACCACACTATTCTGTTTTAATACCAATCCTTTTTTCCTCTTTAAAAAATAGAATATATTTAGATTAGATAGAATAGATTCTCTATTAATTTATGCTTCTCTTTATTCAATGATTTATTGAATATTTACTGTATGCCAGGTTTGTTGGGGTGCTGAGCAAATCCCCATCATCCTGAAGTTTGCATGTTAGAAAGTAAGTACGGATAAAACAACAAACAAACAAATACATAAACTATTAATATATGCTGAGTGCGGGAAGGTAATAACTATGAAGAAAAATATCATGGGAAGCAGTGGGAATAAGGAATGTCCCAAGTTGGGCAAGGAGGAGCAAGCCTCTCCTTCTGCAATTCTCCATTGAAAGATTGACTTTTTTTATTCCCTTTCACATGCCTTTATGGATCATATCACAGTCTGTAAACACATATTTGTCCATTAACCCACATTTTCAGTATCTGTATCTCCCACCAAAATGTGAGTCCTAGATAGGCTGACGTCATGCATGCCTCATGTATCCTTCTGTCACCAGGATGGACCCAATGACCTAGCAGACCACTCTCAGTTTCTATTCATTTCATAAATGAAGTAAGTAAAATTATTTCAAAATATTTTTCATTCTCTAAAACTTAAGAACGTTTAGTCTAATACGTAAAGATTATGGTTGGCATTATTTTGTTTTACTTTGATCTCCTGGAACTGTTTTTTTTTTTTTTTTTTTTTTCCCTAAACCGTATTTTAAACACTTGAATGACAGAAAAAACTAGGTATCTCTCTACTTTCGCTTGAATGACAATGATTGTTTTTTTCCTCCTTTTCCTTTTCCTGCTCTGTGGTCCCCATACCTTCTTCTATCCATCTGTCTCTTCTCTTTTTGATCGCTCAGTTTTTGTTTCTCTACTCACTTAAAAACACAAATTCTGAAGGAGTTTAATCTAACAAGCCTCCTTTTATTTCCTCATAAGAATTAACCAGATAGTTTGTATTTCCTGTTTAGACTGTGTTATTGGATCCTGACGGTGCCTTCCCCTGTCTGTCTCATTGTTGTCTTAACCTTTGGTGGAGATAGTGCTGAATTAACCCTCTTCTCTACTCCATGGCATGCTTTCCTTTAGCTACCTAATATGGCCATAATATTTAATTTTTACAAAGAGTGAAACTTTACCTCTGCTTTTTGATATTCCCTGAAAAAAGACTGATTGTAGAAGCAATCTCAAGCTATAGTAGAATTAATGTGTGATTGTACAAAAGAGATATGCCCAGAAGAATAATTAGTAAAAGGAGCAAGTAAAACACAGTGAGGTGTTGAACTCTGAAAGTTTTCAATAGATCTGAAATTCACCTTACCTCTTTTGAGTTTAGGATTAGTAAAGGCTCATGATTGCGACCGAACTGGTTGTTCTTCCAGTCCTTCAAAATCTTCACAGCACTGAGTGACTGATTTGACCCTAAACTCTTTTTTCCTTGCACAATGCAGGTGATGCAGGTGCATAATTTTGCATTCAGTACACTGTAGTGTTTCCTCAGAGTTGTATGTTCTGTCTGCTAATACTTCTATGTTTGTTGACTGTCATACCTTCTCAAGGAGACTGTGAGCTATTAGGGATCAAGGGTTTAATAAAAATTTACTTAGTATTTCTCAATTCCCTTAGCTAAAGGTACAAATATGCAGATTCTCTTCATGGATTTTTCAATAGTAAGCTCTGGTATTTGGGGAAAAAAGATCCCCTTTGCACATCATGCTGCCACTGTCATAACTGTCTTTCTTCTCCCCATCTCTCCTGCCGAGTTCTAAATTCTTTGAAGTCAGGTACCTGCTGTAATTTATATCTGTGTTCCTAAAAGAGAAAACCCAGAAAATGGTTTATTAAGGAAAAAAATGGTGCTGTTAGCCAGTTCAGGTCTTAGGAATCAACCCTAAAGACTAAATCCATAACCCATTCTACGTTTCAGCTCCTGTTTTTCCAGGGGGCAAAAAACAACAACAAAAATGTAATTTATAGATTCAGTGCAATTTCCATCAAACTACCATTGACATTCTTCATAGAGTTAGAAAAAAACTACTTTAATTTTCATGTGGAATCAAAGAAGACCCTGGCTAGCCAAGACAATCTTAAGCAAAAGAACAAAGCTGGAAGCATCATGCTACCTGAATTCAAACTCTCCTACAAGACTACAGTAACGAAAACAGCATGATACTCATACCATAAAGACCAATGTAACAGAACAGAGACCTCAGAAATAACCCCACACATCTACAACAAATCTGTCAGGTTTGTCTACGAACCTGACAAACACAAGGAATGGGGAAAAGATCTCCTGTTCACTAAATGGTGCTGGGAAAACTGGCTAGCCATATGCAGAAAACTGAAATTGGACCTGTCCCTTACCCTTCATATAAAAATTAACTCAGTATGGATTAAAGGCTTAAATGTAAAACCCAAAACAATAAAAACCTTAGAAGAAAACCTAGGCAATGCCATTCAGGACATAGACATGGGCAAAGACTTCATGGTGAAAAAGGCAAAAACATTTGCAACAGAAGCCAAAATTGACAGATGGGATCTAATTCCACTAAAGAGCTTCTGCACAGCAACAGAAACTATCATCAGAGTGAGCAAGCAAACTACAGAATTGGAGAAAATTTTTGCAATCTACCCACCTGACAAAGGTCTAATATCCAGAATTTACAAGGAACTTACACGAATTTACAAGGAAACAAACAACCCCAGTAAAAAGTGAGCAAAAAATATAAACAGACACTTCTCAAAAGAAGACATTTATACAGACAACAAACATGAAAGAAAAAAAAACTCGACATCACTGATCATTAGAGAAATGCAAATCAAAACCACAATGAGATACAATTTCATGCCAGTCAGAAAGGCGATTATTAAAAAGTCAAGAAACAATAGATGCTGGTGAGGCTGTGGAGAAATAGGAACGCTTTTCCAGTGGGAATGTAAATTAGTTCAACAATTGTAGAGGACAGCATGGTAATTCCTCAAGGATCTGGAGCCAGAAATACCATTCAACCAGGCAATCCCATTACTGGGTATATACCCAAATGAATATAACTCAATCTACTCTAAAGACATATGCACACATATGTTTATTGCAGCACTATGTATGATAGCAAAGTCATGGAACCAACCCAAGTGTTCAGCAATGATAGAGTGGATAAAGAAAATGTGGTACATATACTCCATGGAATACCATGCAGCCATTAAAAGGAGTGAGATCATGCCCTTTACATGGAAGAAGCTGAAGGTCATTACCCTCAGCAAACAAAAACAGGAACAGAAAACCAAACACTTCATGTTCTCAATCAAAAGTGGAAGTGGAACAATGAGAACACATGAACACAGGGTGGGGAACAACACACACCAAGGCCTTTTGGTGGGTGGAGGGGAAAGGGAAGGAACATAGAAGACAAATCAATGGGTGCAGCAAACCACCATGGCACATGTATACCTGTGTAACAAACCTGCACGTACTGCACATGTACCCCAAAACTTAAGATTCAAAAAGAGCCCTCTATGACAAACTCATAACCAAATTCATAGCCAATCGTAGTGAATGGACAAAAGGTGGAAGCATTGCTCTTGAAAACCAGCACAAGACAAGGATGGCTTCTCTCACTACAACTATTCCACGTAGAACTGGAAGTTCTAGCCAGAGTGATCAGACAACAGAAGGAAACAAAAGGCGTCCAAATAGGAAAAGAAGTATATCTTCCAATATACAAAATTTGGTAGCATGCATGTAATGTATCTTCATAATAGAATGATTTATATTCCTCTAGGTATATATACCCAGTAATCGTCCATACTATTCTTTACATGTGATATTTTCATCTGGTTCTGATATCAAGGAAATATTAGTCTCATCAGGTAAACTGGGAAGTGTTTACTCCTCTCATAAATTTTGTGAAAATGAAAGTCAAAACAGAATGAATGGTGGCAAGATTGTGAAGAAAAAGGAATGCTATCCAGCATGATGGCTTATGCCTGTAATCCCAGCACTTTGAGAGGCTGAGGCAGGTGGATCACTTGAAGTCAGGAGTTCGAGACCAGCCTGGCCAACATGGTGAAACCCCATCTCTACTAAAAATATAAAATGTAGCCAGGAGTGGTGACACATGCCTGTAGCCCCAACTACTTGGGAGGCTGAGGCAGGATAATCACTTGAACCTGGGAGACAGAGATTGCAGTGAGCCAAGATTGTACCACTGCATTACAGCCTGTGTGAGAGAGTCAGACTCCATCTCAAAAATAGATAGATAGATAGATAGATAGATAGATAGATAGATAGATAGATAGATAGATAGATAGATAGATAAGGAATGCCTATACATTGTTGGTGGGAACATAAATTGGTTCAGCCACTGTGGAAAGTAGTTTGGAGATTTTTGTATCCAAAGAAATACAAACCATTCTATTATAAAGATACATGCAAACAATGTTCATTGCAGCACTATTCATACTAGCAAACACATGGAATCAACCCAAATGCCCATCAATAATAGAATGGATAAAGAAAAGGTGGTACATATACACCATGGAATACTAATCAGCCCTAAACAGGAATGAGATCATGTTCTTTGCAGGGACATGGACATGGATGGAGCTGGAAGCCATTATCCTCAGCAAACCAACACAGGAACAACCAACCAAAAAGTACATCTTCTCACTTATAAGTGGAATATGAACAATAAGAACACATGGACAACAGGGAGGGAAACAAGACAAATTGAGGCTTGTGAGGGGCTCAGGGGAAGGGAGAGCATCAGGAAGAATGGCTAGTGGATGCTGAACTTAATACCTAGGTGATGGGTTGATCTCAGCAAGAAACCACCATTTCCTTTGTAACAAATGTGAACATCCTGCACATGTACCTCAGAACTTAAAATAGCTTGGAAAAAGAAAAAAGAACTTAAAACAGAACTGCCAGAGAAGCAAAAAACACTTCCAAACTCACCCTACAAGTACAATATTACTCTGATACCAAAACCAAACCAAGATACATGAAAAAAGAAAGAAAACTATTGGCCAATATGATTGATGAATATTGATGCAAATACTAGCAAATTCAACAACACATTAAAAAATTATTCCTCATGACCAAGTAAGATTTATCCTAGGGATTCAAAAATGCTTCAATATATGCAAATCAATTTATTGTAATACATTGTATCAACAGAAGAAAGAACAAAAACCATACAATCATTTCAATTGATCCTGAAAAATCATTTGACAAGATTAAAAATGCCATCATCATGAAAATTCTCAAAAAACCAGGTAGAAAAGAAATACTTCATAATAATAAAAATCGTATACATCAGACCCAAATATAGTATTATACTAAGCGGGAAAAACTGAAAGCCTCTTCTCTAAGATCAAAAACATGGCAAGGGGGCCCACTTTCAACACTGTTATTCAACATAGTGTTGGAAGTTCTAGGCAGAGCAATCAGACAAGATAAAGAAATAGAGCGCATCCAGATTGGAGGGGAAAAAGTCAAATTACCCTTGTTTCCGTATTATATGTTCTTATATTTGGAAAAACCTGAGGACTCCACCAAAAAATCTATTATAGCCGATAGACATATTCAGTAAGATTGCAGGATACAAAAATCAATATACAAAAATTGGTAACGTTTCTATCAGCCAATGGTAAACAATCTGAAAAAGAAATTTAAAAATTTCATTTACGACAGCTACAAATAAAATTAAATACCTAGACATTGCATTAACCAAAGAAGTAGAAGACCCTTACAATGAAAACTATAAAACATCAATGCAAGAAATTAAAGAGGATGTGAAAAAAAATTTAAAATTCCTTGTTTGTGGGTTGGAAGAATCAATATTGTTAACTTGTTCGTACTACCCAAAGCAATCTCCAGATTCAATGCAGCCCTTACCAAGATACCATTGACATTCTTCACAGAATAAAAAAAATAAAAAATCTAAAATGTATATGAAACCACAAAAGACCTGAAATAGCCAAAGCCATCCTGAGCAAAAAGAACAAAACTGTAGGAATCACAATACCTGACTTTAAATTACACTACAGAACTGTAGTTATCAAAATGTCATAGTACTGGTGTAAAAAGACACGTAAATAGAACAGGTTACAAAACGCAGAGATAAATTCATACATCCACAATGAACTCATTTTTGACAATGGTGCCAAGAACATTCATACATTGGTGAGAGGACAGTCTCTTCAATAAACGGTGCTGGAAAATAAAACTAGATATCTATATGAAAAAGAATGAACCCAGACCCCCAACTCTTGCCATATACAAAAATCAAATCAAAATGAATCAAAGGCTTAAATCAAAGACCTCAAAGTGTGGAACTATAACAAAAAAATGGAGAAACTCTCCAGTCCTTTGGACTGGGCAAAGAGTTTTTGAGTAACACTCAGGAAGCATGGGCAACCAAAGCAAAAATGGACAAATGGAATTATATCAAGTTAAATATCTTCTGCACAGCAAAGGAAACAATCAACAAAGTAAAGAAAAAACCCACGGAATGGGCAAAAAAATTTGCAAACTCTTCATCTGACAAGGGATTAAAAACCAGAATATATAAGGAGCTCAAACAACTCTATAGGATAAAATTTTAATAATTTGATTTAAAAATGGGCAAAAGATCTGAATAGACATTTCTCAAAAGAATACATATAAATGGCAAACAGGTATATGAAAAGGTGCACAACATTAGAGAAATGCAAATCGCAACTACAATAAGGTACTATCTCATGTTAGCTAAAATGGCTTTTATCTAATAGGGAATAACAAGTGCTAGCTAGGATTTGGAAAAAGGAAACCCTCATACACTCTTGGGGATAATGTAAGTTAGTACAATCACTATAAAGAACAGTTTGGAGGTTCTTCAGAAAACTAAAAATAGAGCTACCATATGATCTAGCAATTCCATTGCTGGGCATATACTCAAAAGAAAGGAAATCAGTATATCAAAGAGATGTCTACATTCCTATGAATATTGCAGCACTATTCACAATAGCCGAGATTTGGAAGCCAACTAAGTGTTCATGAACAGATAAATGAATAAAGAAAATGTGGTACCTAAAATAAAGAAATAGTAGAATACTATTCAGCCACAAAAAAGAATGAGATTCTGTCATTGGCAACAACATGGATAGAACTGGAAGTCATTAGGTTAAGTAAAATATGTGAGGCACAGAAAGACAAGATCATGTGTTCTTACTTATTTGTAGGAACTAAACATTAAAATAATTGAACTCAGTGAAATACAGAGAAGAAGAATGGTTACCAGAGGCTAGGAAGTGTAGTGTGGGGTGCAGGGGAATTGGGGAGGGTTAATTCCTCCAAAAACTGTTAAAAAGAAGGATTAAGACCTAGTATTTGCTGGCAAAACAGGGTGACTAAAGTCAATAATAATTTAATTGTACATTTAAAAATAACTAAAAGAACATAACTGAATTATTTGTAATACAAAAGACAAATACTTGAGGATATAGATGCCTCACTTTTCATGATGTAACTATTATGTGTTGCATGCCTGTATCAAAATGTCTCAAATATGCTACGTGTATGCACATAAACATACACCTAAAATGGAAAATTAAAGAGATAGAGAAAAAAAACTGGACCATCATTTAATATAGGAATCCTCTTATGCAGTATATATTCAAAAGAAAATATCTCATTCTTCCAAAAAGACACAGGCAGTCATATACTCATCATAGCACTATTCATAATAGCAAAGACAAGGAATCAACCTAGGTGTTATCAAGGGTGGATTGGATAAGAAAATGTGGTGCACATACAACATAGAATACTACACAGTTATACAAAGAATGAAATTATATCCTTTGGAGTGACATGAATGCTTCTGGAGGACATTATCCTAAGCATATTTACTCAGAAACAGAAAACCAAATACTGTGTGTTCTCAGTTATAAGTGAGAGCTAAACGCTGGGTACACATAGATAGAAAGATGGGAAACAATGGACACTGGGGTCTACTAGAGGAAGGAGGGAGATAGAAAGACAAGGGTTGAAAAGCTAGCTATTGTGTACTGTGCTCACGACTTGGATGACAGGACCAATTGTCACCAAAACCCCAACACCGTGCAATATTCTTAGGTCACAGAAGTGCACATGTACCTCTTAACATAACTTTTCAATTAAAAAATGTGGAAGGTAATGGGAAAAAAAATTAGATTTTGGAGAATTTTGGATTTTGAATTTTTGGATGAGGGATAATTACATTTAGGGCCAGATATCTTGACCAGAATGGAATTTCAGTACTCCTCTCCAACTGCTTCAACTCCTGAACACACATACACATCTGCCCACAGGCATTCATACAGCCTACTTCTTTTAATGTCCTAGGAAGATTTAGAAACATCTTGTCAATATCATTCAGTGATGAGCATCTGTGCCGTCCAATCTGGAAGCTCAAATGAAAATCAGACCTAAAAAGAGAAAATCTGTAGACCTTTTCTCTGATGCAGAATCTTTAGCCAGAAAAACTGCAACAAATACAGCAAAATGAATAACAAAAATAAAAAAGTACTTGCACCTGCAACAAGTATAGCAATAGGAATATCTAAGCATTGAATGACCCTCCTCGGGGTTTTTAAAATCTGCTCTGGATCTGATAGCCGTGAAGGATACGGGCAAATTAGTCCATTCATTCCATCTCTTCAGAGAAGGCCAGATCTGCTTTCTATGTTTCCAACTGCAATAGTCTAGCATCCAGGGTAGTCAAGTGGTAGAAGCATCTTTAGCCCACTGTTCAGAAAATATCCTCCTTGTCACTGGATAAGGGATATTCTTGCCAATGTTTGATAAGTGTCAGAGTAAAAAGGCACTTGTGAAATGTTGGCAAGAAACATTATCTGTGAATAAACCACATCACAAATCCCAAGACTGGCTCTTGCCTGAAGAAAAAGAAGAAATATTGCTTTTTTTCTAAGTCAGCTAAGGCATGCAATGGAATTCACTGTTTTCTAGACATTGAATTATATTTCTAGTGAATATATTCAAAATTCAGTGAGTATATTGTTACTGATATTTGACAAGCATGCTGTATGTGGTGCAGATATTAGAGTAGCATATTCCCTGAGTTCAAGAAGTCATCAATTTAGTAGAGAGTAAGAGAAAGGTAAAATGGGGCAGAGGAAAGTGGTCCATGGAAAAGACATGCTTAAATGTGCATTTCAAGAGTGATATTTACCAACTGTGATTTAAGTTAATTATAAGCTCTGAAATGCAATTGCCTCATCTATAAAGGGGAGGATAATAATTCATACACAAAAGATTTCTGAAACATCACAAGTGTATGGGATAATATACTCAATCTCTACAGTATAATTCCATTAATAACTTCTCAATTTACCAACTTAAAAATAATTTTAATTAGAATTAATTAAACAATATTCACAAAAAATATTTACACAAAATTTTAACTAAATACAAAAATGGTGCAACAGAACAAAAGTGAAAATCTAGAAAAGGTTGACTAGGGAAGAAATACATAATATTGGAGGAAAAAAGTTCTTATGGACAACAGAAATAGTAAAGAAGAATTAATAATTTATTACTTCTGTTGACACAGAAGTAATGAAGACATATAAATATTATACAAAGGAAGGTGTAAGGGAAAAGTAATGGCAATAGCTCTGTATAAAATCATGGACAGTTTCTTTAGTCTAATCTTTTATTCAATGGTAATGGTAATAAAATGTATTGAGTAATAAATTGAAATTTTATATAGAACTATGTCTGTCACAGTTAAAGGAAAGTTTTAACTAAGTCTTGTTTCAGTTAAGTGAAGTAGGTAAGAGATAGGATGGAGGCAGGTGTCTCTGCAAATGTTTTGTGAAATTAAGGAAGTAGATGGTTATTTTTCTTCAGGAGAGCACCATGATATGGTTGGAATTTGCACAGTGGAATGTGGAGCTAGGTATAATATGGGAGTTGTAGATAACTAAATTGGAGTTTCTGATAGTCATCTGGAAAGGAGGAGTAGAAAAACCTGAAAGAAAAGAAAGACACAGAAATCAGCAAGATTGATGTTGAGAAAACAGTGGACCGACAAAGGGCTTCAAAGACAGAGGCAAATGTCATATGGAAGGCTGGGATCAAATTATTTTAAAGAACAATTCCATCTAATATTAAAGTCTACTAATTATGCTCAAGCTAGAAATGTCTGGGTCTTTTGTGTGGTATCATTGTTTTTGATCATGGAAAAAATTAATTCTAACTTAGGATAAGGTCAGCACAATGTGGAACCAGTCTGTCTCCTGAGGGAGGGCATCTCATTATAGACAATATGTAATTTAACTATATGAGCAGAGCCAAGACCTTCAGGCCATAGGTGGCCAGGAGAATGCAAGTCCCAGGAAACTGCCAAACATAGTGAATGAAAAGATTCAAATGACTTGTACTTAAACCTTGATAAGGAAGTTAACTGAGTTAAGTTACAAAGTAGAAACATCTTCAATGATAGCAGTTGTTTAATACCTTCTTTACTCTGGACCATGCTAAATATTTTGCATACATTAACTCATTCAATCCTTAGAACAATGATAGCTATATTCACATCTATTAGTAAGGAACTCAAAGAAAGCCCAGAGAAGCTAAGAAAAATGAAATCAACTTACCAAGTACTAGATGGTTGTGTCAGTCTATAAAAGCAAAGTTATTACACCAAAGTTCACATTTAGAATTATTCAGATATATTATGTTTTATGTACTTCATACTTCTAGGTAAAACCCACTTTAAGGTAGGGTTCCAATGTGCTTCTTTTGCTTTTCTGCGTCTCTACCCTCTGCTCCCACTATTCAATAAATACTTGAAGTCTGGGCAAATTGGACTGCTGAATGATCCCAACATTGCAGACCTTTTCTATGTGAAGTCAGATTCTAATGTACTCCAGCATAGATCATTTTCCACCAAATTCTCTATTGTTGCTCACAGTTTAAGGAAAATATTTTGCACCTTAGAGAATTTCAATGATTACTAATTCAGTGAATACATATATATAATCTCCTTGGATAAAGGGAATTGAGTTTATAACTTGGAGTCAAGCTTGAGTTGGTCTTCAAAAATCTTATCTAAAGTCAACACCAGTATCTATGCTCTAGCGGGTGAGTGTGTGTTTCTGTATTGATAACCCCAACAAAAGATATCCTGTGTAGAAACTCATTATCTGGTGTAAAAGAGCAGAAAGAAATAAAATCCTCCTCTTTGTGGGCTTTTTTAATAGCATCATTCTGAAAGTCTTCTAGATTTGGTCAGCTTGTGTTTCCAGAGGCTTCTATTGAATCTTTTTTTTTTTTTAATTTATTTATTATTATTATACTTTAAGTTGTAGGGTACATGTGCATAACGTGCAGGTTTGTTACATATGTATACTTATGCCATGTTGGTGTGCTGCACCCATCAACTCGTCATTTACATCAGGTATAACTCCCAATGCAATCCCTCCCCCCTCCCCCTTCCCCATGATAGGCCCCGGTGTGTGATGTTCCCCTTCCTGAGTCCAAGTGATCTCATTGTTCAGTTCCCACCTATGAGTGAGAACATGCGGTGTTTGGTTTTCTGTTCCTGTGATAGTTTGCTAAGAATGATGGTTTCCAGCTGCATCCATGTCCCTACAAAGGACACAAACTCATCCTTTTTTATGGCTGCATAGTATTCCATGGTGTATATGTGCCACATTTTCTTAATCCAATCTGTCACTGATGGACATTTGGGTTGATTCCAAGTCTTTGCTATTGTGAATAGTGCTGCAATAAACATACGTGTGCATGTGTCTTTATAGCAGCATGATTTATAATCCTTTGGGTATATACCCAGTAATGGGATAGCTGGGTCATATGGTACATCTAGTTCTAGATCCTTGAGAAATCGCCATACTGTTTTCCATAATGGTTGAACTAGTTTACAATCCCACCAACAGTGTAAAAGTGTTCCTATTTCTCCACATCCTCTCCAGCACCTGTTGTTTCCTGACTTTTTAATGATCGCCATTCTAACTGGTGTGAGATGGTATCTCATTGTGGTTTTGATTTGCATTTCTCTGATGGCCAGTGATGATGAACATTTTTTCATGTGTCTGTTGGCTGTATGAATGTCTTCTTTTGAGAAATGTCTGTTCATATTTAATCACACAACCCCACGGTTCTCAGGAAATACAAGATTTGTCTTCTACAACTAGCAACTGCCAAGAGAACCACATTCTCCTCTTAACCTGTGTTCAATCGTATTTATCAAAGTGTTGACTTTATCATTTATTCATATGCCCCTAAATACATACATCCCAGTAACAATCTTTTCAACACATTTTACCTTTTCTAATCCTCAAATTTTAACAACATTCCAACATCAAAGTCTCAAATTTAAATACTGTGATGGTTAGTATTGAATGTCAACTTGATTGGATTGAAGGATGCAAACAATTGTTCCTGGGTGTGTCTGTGAGGGTGCTGCCCAAGGAGATTACCATTTGAGTCAGTGAACTGGGAGAGGCAGACCCATCCTAAATCTGGATGGGCACCATCTACTCAGCTGCCAACACAGCTAGAATAAAGGAGGCAGAAGTTGGAAGGACTTAACTTGCTGAGTCTTCCAGTCTCCATCTTTCTTCCATGCTGCATATTTCCTGTCCTCAAACATCAGACTCCAAGTTCTTCAATGTTTGGTCTCTTGGAGTTACACCAGAGACTTGCCAGGGACTTTTGGGCCTTTGGCCATGGACAGAAGGCTGCACTGTTGACTTCCCTACTTTTGAAGTTTTGGGACTCGGACTGATTTCCTTGCTCCTCAGGTTGCTGACGACTTATTTTGGGACTTCACTTTGTGATCACATGAGTTAATTATCCCATAAAATCATATATATATATATATATATGGGGTATATGGGGTGTGTGTATATATATATATCCTATTAGTTATGCCCCTCTAGAGAACCCTAATACAAATATAGAATAAACATCTCCCAACCAGCAATATAATTCACAGAAGCCACATTATTGTATACTGACGGTATGTGTTCTTTCACATTAAGCATCAAACATAAAGAAAGGGAAAAATCCTGGATGCATACGGATGAAGTCAGTATTTTAATGTCTGGTGTTCTCAAAGACATCAGCACTCACCACCACGGCAGGCCTGGATGATGATCACCTTGGGTTTGTCCTTCAAACTTGGACAATTCCTGATATTCAACATTTGAAAGACTTCTTTGACTTCTAATAGATCTGGGACTTGCTGAGGCTACTTCTTCCCATAAATCCTTCCTGAGTACCATGAGACATGAACACCAGGAAGGTACTGCCAAAGGTCTTGTGCTCTGGGCAATGAGCAAATGTCTTCAGTTCTGTAGTCATGTCCTGAAAGAGATCCATACTACTGATTTTGCACTATGTGATTCACTATTACGGCACCTTAGAAATCAAATAAATAAATACCTAAGGGATTTCTTAAGGAATTCCATGACAAACAGCGAGTGGCAAGGAAAATTCTAGTCTTAATTTAGAGAAAAGTAAAGAGAGTGTTACAGAGATCATCCTGAGATTTCTTATAGAGAGAAGGTGGGACTATTGAGTTAATAAAACATTTCCCAATTAAGTTTTACCAGGCTCTTGCTGAATGACTCTTATGTTAAAAGAGAACATGTAGCATCCAGAACCCTCCATTGGCAAGTCTGGATTTTAGATTATCAAGACGTTACATTTCCTGGTCATACAACTAAGCTTTCTAAGATTATTTAGGAATATGAAAGCCATTACCATTGTCTCTATGTGTGATAAAACTTACTGAAGCAGTGACATTTTCTTTCATATCCATGCTGTACCCCAGAGTTTCCACCAGCGTCTTTATATCTCTGACATCAACTTCAGCTCTGACCCTCCCAGGAAGAATGGCATTCCTCGTGGATAATGGCATTCTTCTGTGTCCCACTTTGTGTTTCTTACATCATCATCTATGTGTGAAGCCATAAAGAAAGAGGTACATTCTTAAGAGGACAATCTTGATCTAGTCATTAACACCACCGAGTGAATTCCCTGCTAATGGAACACATTCCAAGCCAGAGGAGATTTCCAGTGGTGCAATGCAGGCATCTACTTTCATATCTTAGAATCAACATTTTTACAAATATTTTAGAGAAAAAGAGAGCTTTCCAAGGCCATGCATAATTAAACACCCAGAAAACACTAAGATATAATTTAATGGAAGTAGTACTTAATTAAATGTTTCTTTAAAAAATATATGCTTGCCTATTTATTTATTTATTAGTCATGATAGCAAGCATTAGACATTGTTTTAATGAGCCTTTGTGCCAACCTTTAGGATTTCTTCTTAGTACACATCAGTTATTTTAACATTGTCATGTTGCAGATTATCAGAGTCATAGAATAGAAGAGGTCTAAGCTTCTGGGTTGAGAAGACCTGCCTATTAGAAAAGAATGACGATTTTAGAATTTTCATGAATGAGAAATAAGTTTCCACCATATCTGAGCCATTATAAATGTTTCACCTTTTTAAAACATCCTGCATTAACGGATACAGGCGTGTGTAGTCTCATTTATATCCCTAAATTATTGGAATGCTTTAATTTCAGGATAGATATTTTTAATTACCTATTCATTAATGATTTATGTATTCATGTGAGTGCAATAAAAATGGAAACATTGTTTATCATATTCATTTTTCTCTAGTCCATAGAACAGGGTACAGAATACAGTTGGCATGTGATAATTCTTTTTCTAGTGGCCTAGTATGTAATATTAAATCTAATGAAATTATTTAGTGAAGTGTTCTTTTAACAAGTATTTATTGAATGCATACTACGGGCAACCAACTGTTAGATGAGACCATACCTATGAATAAGTCAGACATTTAAAAATTTTATCTTAAAGCTTAAAGTCTAGTGGGGGAAACTGAATTTATTTTTTAAATTACCAAAACATGTAGTAAAAGTTATGGCTAAGGAATTATAGGGCATTTCAGGAATAGGGGCTCTGAAATATAGTAGTAGAAGTAGAAATGGAGAGAGAGATCCCAATTTGAACGATAAATCCATAAACTTGGCAAAAGCTTAAATGTTGGACGAGAGTGAGAAGAAAGCTCAAGATGAGTTTCAGGTTTCTGATTTGAATAACTGGTAATGGGGACATCATTAACCAAGATAGGAGAAACTGAAAGAGAAGCAGCATGGGGGGAAAATGGCACATTCAACTGTGGGAATGTTCAGACAAAGGCGTCTCTGGGAGATGTGAGTGAATATGTTCAGTAGACACTTGAATTGTAAAGTTTGGCACTTAAGTGGGAATCAGGATTTAATACACAAATTCAAAATTTGTTCATATAAATGTGTACACAGGAGTAGTGAAACTATCGGAATAGCCTCTGTGGAAGCAGAATAGATTAAGAAGAGAAAAAATAATATGGTCAATCCCTGAGAATTACCCATAACCCTCTTACCCTGGGATTATCCTATATGAGATTCAAAGAATGCTATTTCCTTAGAAGCACCATTAACTAGGAAGGAGAAAACACTGCTTGAGAGTCTTGTGTGTTAAGGTAACTTCCTAGTGGACCTAAAGAAAGATGGACATTGAAATAGCATACTCTCTACTAAATTTTTTTCCACTTACTTGACTGATTGATAATAAATCCTGTTCAAGATGTAAGTCGCTTGAAACCACGAACATCACTTGGGAAACAAGAGGGTCTTCACATGAATGACTGGACAGTTATTTAACAGCTAAGGCAGAATAGATGAGTATCTGTGAGTGACACCTTTGATCTCTGCTTTGTATGGTGAAAGTGGAATTGAGACATTGTCAGATATAGAATTAATAATTCACTTGACATGTGTATGTCAAGGTGGCTCCTGAGGCATCACAGGTGTGTGAAAGTAAAGTTGCCTAACTCAGTTTGATTAACACTCTGGGGGAAAAAAAGACATATATGCTTGGACTCCTAGTTTTGCTAAGATTTATCACAGCAGAAAGTGGTTAACGGTCTCATATGAAAAATGAAATGTAGCTCATTCACACTGCCAAATTCCTCTCCTGTTCTACATAATATTTGATGGTGGTGTGATTTCCAATTATTTCCTTGATTCATTTTGAAATAATAAATACTATAATTTACTCTCATGTCTTCTTTCATCAGTTTTGCATAGTAGCTTAATTCTCTTTTGTGTAAGTTGATCAGAATTTCCTGGGTGCAATTTATTCCATCTTTTCTCACCTCCGATTATCCCCTTTTTCCCCAATGCCTTATTGTGTTAAAAATACATACCACAAAATCGACCATCTTAACATTTTTAAATGTAGTATTTGATGCTAAATCCATTCATAATGTCATATAACAGTCACCCCCATTTTCCTGCAGAATTCCTCTTTATCTGGCAAAGCTCAAATTCTATATCATTAAATAATAACTCCCCATTTCCTCCTCCCCACAGTCCCTGGCTGTCACCCTTCTACTTTCTGTCTCTATGAATTTGAATACCCTAGGTACCTCATGTAAGGGAAATCATACGGTATGAATTTTCTATTGCTGCCTTATTTCACATAGCATAATGCCAAGGTTCATTCATATTGTAACAAATGTCAGAACTTCCTTCTCTTTTAAGGCTGAATGAAATTCCGTTATGTTTATATACCACATTTTGCTTATTCATTCATCAGTTATTGGATAGTTCCACATTTTAGATATTGTGAACAATGCTGCTATAAATGTGGGTGTATAAATATATCTTTGAGACCCTGCTTTCAATTGCTTTAGTTATGTACCTATAGGTGGAATTTCTGGAGCATATGGTAACTCTGCTTCTAATTTTATGAGGCACTACCATACAGGTTTCCATGATGGCTGTACCATTTGAAATTCTCACCAACAGAGCACAGGATTCCAATTGTTCTACATCCCTGAAAACCCTTGTTATTTTCTGTTTGTTGGGGGTTTTCTTTGATGGGAGTCATTCAAATGGGTATGAGGCAGTATTCCACTATAGTTTTCAGTAACATCTTCTTTCATCCTGTTGTTGGGGGTAAGTCACAGTCAGTTTTCTTCATCAGCCAAGTATAGATATTTCATGAGCCATAAAACTCGAAAATCCAGTTAGCTTCCTCCATTTCCACTCACCCACCATTTTCATTGAAATTATATTCACTATTAGAAAAAGACACCATTCATTGGTCTTCACTTTTATTGAAATACAAAATGTTAAATATGCAAGCTGTACTAATGAAGGTGCTCCTTGAAGTTGATAAAGGAGGACTGGGCTGCTTGTGGCTTCCTGCAGGGGAGAGAAAGAACAGAATGTCAAGATGGTCACCCTTGTTGCCTTCATCCCATCCCTCATCATGATTTTTCTTGCATCCTCTTCCATGTGCTCTTGCCACTTCCCTTGATTTCCATTTGTAACATCTTAGTCTATTTACCAGAATGTGATCTTTGTAAGACCTAATTTAAAGCATATCACTTCTTTTTTCTAAAGCACTAGAAAGGCTTCCTGTCTCACTCAGGTAATAATTTTTAAAGGTTTACCATGTGATAACATAGAACCATGAGATCTGACTTCTCATTGCTTCTCCTAATTTGTCTCTGCCATTTTCCCCAGTAACGTTCTCTTTTGGTCACACTGTCTCATTGCAGTTATTTAAATATGTTTAGTGCATTGCTACCCCAGGGCATTTGCACTGGCTGTATTCTGTGCTGGAACACTTTCCCTGCATAAGAACCACGTCATTCACTCCCCAACTCTCTCCATTCTTTGTTCTGATTTCATTATTTCAAGAAAAGCTTTTGAGTGAAATATCTATAGGAGTACAGTATCCATCATTCTGCGTTTTCCTTTCTCTTCCTTTATTCTTCCTTTTATCTTTTTTTGCTTTCTGACCTGTGATGTATTTACCACTTTATGTTTTCAGATTCTGTTTCTACTCACTAGAATATACACTGTCTGAGTGTAAGAAATCTATTTACTTTGTTAATTGGCATATTCCAAGCATCTAGAACAGAACCTGGTGCACAGTTAGTGTTGGCAAATATTGGTCAACAAACAGTTCCATGTCCAAATGTCGCCCCATTGGATGGATTAGGCACTGAAAGCTGTTATGCTGAAATGATGCAATATTGTGACTGAAGTGTCAGAAACCAAGAGTAAAAAATTATGTGGTAAATGTTGGAAGTATTGAGAACAACTTTATACAATTCACTATAAAATATAATTTTAAGTATGCATGTTGGAGAGAAACTGATAATAGTCTTATAATCTAGTGTGAAATAAAGCTGTTATGAGTGAAGAAAGTAATCATTTGGTACAGACTCAATGTACCCATTCTATAACATTGTAATCAAAATAATAACAAAAGTTACGTTGGAGCTTGAAGGAACTTCTGGACTGTGATTGAGGATTCAGAAGCCAACTCTGAGTGATTGGTGATCTGCATTGTGAGAACAGTCTGAGAACCAGAGCCTAGATCAGTACAAACTCTACAGTGTAGGATGTATTTTCTACTATCTGGTAATGGTACCTGGATGTCGGTAATGTGGTATTTGCTGTGACATCCTTACTCAGAGGATCAAAATGCTGCTTTCTCCAGAGTTAGCTCCTTTGTTTACTGCATTTTGTTCAGGGTTTGATGCAGTGTTTGGTTACTTAGTGTCTCTCTCTCTCTCTCTCTCTCTCTCTCTCTCTGTGTGTGTGTGTGTGTGTGTGTGTATGTAAGAAAGGGAGAGTAAAAGAGAAAGACTATGAGAGATAAATGAATATAAATAGTAATGGAAGCATGAGCATGTTTCCATTTTAATAATTGTTATCCTTAGTTTTTCATTATCACACTCTGCTGCAGCTTTTCTTACTTCCTTGATTGATTGATTGCCTGATTAATTGTAGAATTGGAGGAGTCCAAATGCATATAAGTTAGAAAAAAAGTAGCAGATAATCACCAGACTATATCAACAAAAACACCAATTTGACCATCCAAGTACTCAGCTGTCATTTGTCATTGGACCTAACCACCAATATCACTCTCTCATTTATTTCACACACCACCACCAACTCTCAATACTTAACCATTTTCAATTGCCCGGAAAGAGGTAGAAATATCTTGTCATGGACAGTCGTTCTATGGTGGGCATTTGGGCTTTAGCCCTTGGAGTTTCAAATGATTGCTGTACCTGAAAAATAAAATAGGCTGTAAATGAGATAAGACTCTTTTCAGGTCTCAGAAAGCATCTTGCACCATGAACCAGACAACACCTGGAATGAAAAGAGCTTGCAGGTTTCATAGAACCAAGCCCGTGGGCATTCTAACTCCTCAACATTGCACCCTGCCTCTTAGAATTAACACTCCCTGTCAGACTGCACTCTTTACATCAAAATAAACACCTTGTGTCTAATCCAACGTCTTTCAACATTCGTTTTCTCTATTTTCCATTTCTGACCTACAGATGTGACAATAAGTTATTCCTTGGAAACTGTTCATGAAAACTGGATAAGGAAGAACTCTGTACTTTCAATGCCCACCAAAACTGATTCCTCAACTGAAGGAGAATTAAATCTGATATCTTATCTTTTTTTTTTTTTTTGAGTTGAAGTCTTGCACTGTCTCCTGGGCTGGAGTGCAATGGTGCGACCTCAGCTCACTGCAACCTCTGCCTCCCGAGTTCAAGCAATTCTCCTGCCTCAGTCTCCCAAGTAGCTGGGATTACAGGTGCCCGCCACCAAGCCTAGCTAATTGTGTTTTTTTGTATTTCTAGTAGAGACATGGTTTCACTATGTTGACCAGGCTGGTCTCAAACTCCTGACCTTGTGATCCACCCACCTCTGCCTCCCAAAGTGCTGGGATTACAGGGGTGAATCACCGCGCCCAGCCCCAGTATCTTATCTTTAAGACCCAAACACTGAACAACTTTCATATCTCCACCACTAAGCTGATCTTGAAGTTTTTCTGCATCAACTAATTGGTAAGAGTCTACTTATCCTAAATCCAGAATTTTCAGTTCCTTTTTCTATGAACATCCTTGAAAGTACGATATCTAACTCCTAATTATCCAAAAAGATTTAAAAGATTTAGCTTCCTAGATCTCTATTCACAGGAACTCTGTCTCAATTTATGCTGCATTTCCTCCTCCTCCTCCTTCTCCTCCTCCTCCTCCTTCTCATCCTCCTCCTCATCTTCCTCCTTTCAGTATTTTTTTTTTTTTTTTTTTTTTTTTAAGACAGGGTCTTACTCTGTTGTTGAAGCTAGAGGGTAGTGGTGCAATCTCAGCTCATTGCAACTTCTGCTTCCTGGGCTCCAGTGATTCTTCCACCTCAGCTCTCAGGTAGCTCAGATTACAGGCTCTAGTCAATATGCCTGGCTAACTTTTGTATTTTTTGTAGAGACGGGTTTCGCCATGTTGCCTAGGCTGGCCTCAAATTCCTGAATTCAAGCCACTCCACCCTTCTTCGGGCTCCTAAAGTGCTGGGATTACAGGAATGAGTGACTGTGCTGGTCCTGGATGATTTCTTCTTTAAATGCCAAGGTGTATCTTTCTTTCCCATAGGAGTTTTACTGTTTTCTACAATTTTTACTTTACTAATAATTATACTATTCTATGTTAATGCCAATCCTATTTTCTCCTTAAACAAGAGGGAGCATTTATCTACGTATTTATGCATCTATTTATTCAATAATTATTAGTTGAGTATCTGCTACATGCCCGGCTTGTTGAATTACTGAGCAAATCCCTGCCTGCCATCCTGAAGTTTGCATGCTAATGAGTAAATACAAGTTATAAAAAACAGACACATAAATAAACTATTAATATATGCTGAGTGGGTGGAGGTACGAGCTATGGAGAAAAATAATATAGGAAGTAGTGGGAATAAGGAATGTCCCAAGTTGGGCAAGGAATAGAAAACCTTTCCTTGTACACATTTTATTGAAAGAATGACTTCATTTTGTTCCCTCTCACATGTCTTCATGGATCCTATCACAATCTGTAAGCACATATTCGTTGGTTAACCCACATTTTCAGTATCCATATCTCCCACGAAAATGTGAGTCCTAGAAGATAGGCTTACGTCACATAGGCCTCATTTACCCCTCTGTCACTAGAAGGAACTCCATGACCTAGCGGACCACTCAGATTTCATTCATTTAGTAAACTAAGTAATAAAAATTATTTCAAAATATTTTTCCTTCTCTAAAACTTAAGAACTTATAGTCCATAACATAAAGCTTAGGGTTGACATTTTTTTATTTTACTTTGATCTTCTGCTGGGATATATTGGAATTGTCTTTTCTTTAGCCATATTTCAAACAGCCGAATGACAGAAACTAGGTACCTCTCTACTTTCACTTGCCTGACAAAGATTGTCATTGTGAAGTGAAAGGCGAATCATGACAAATTCTTCCTGAAGAAATAAATGAATAGCTAGAAAAGAAAGAGACACTTGCCTTCCGAAATACTTCCTCTAGGTGGCAGCACCAAGAATATTTCTGGAAGCATGTGACAAGCTGTGTGATGAAGACAGAGCCCATTGTGCTGTCTCTCCAGGACACGTTATCTATGATGATACAGATGGATATGCCTTAGGATATGACTTTCAATATGTTTTTGTTTATATTTTCATTTTGAGAATTTTTAAAAAAGAAAAGCATAGCTTGGGGAATTATCTTTACAGATTTGTAGGAAGCACTTACAACCTGACATTTACCCACTTTCCACAGAAAGTAAACAGAAAACCTAGCAAAAGGTGACCAAAAGTTGCAGTTCGTAAGCATTGCAAGAGATTGTGTAATGAATGAATTTTGATTCTTGGGTTTGACTTTCTACTACAAAACTCACACTCATTCTCTCGGCTTTTATAGGGGCTTGAGAAATAACTGGAATTATCCCACTTTACAGAGGAAGGAATAGAAGCTCAGAAAGATGAAGCAACTTCCCCATGTTCACACGTTGAGTAACCAACAAAAAATTGCTACCAGGCTCTATGGTTGTTTGCAGATTATGCCACGCTGTCTTTACCATATAATAAATAAAATGATGAGCACATGACAAGTTTCAGTTATAGAAGACGAAAAAAGTGATAAAAATCTACTGTACAGGATGGTGCCAATAGTAACCAATACTGTTTTATGTACTTGAAATTTGCTAAAAGAGTAGATTTTATGCTAAGTATACTTCTCACACACAATCACGGAATGATGATAATAATTAACAGAGAAGTGGAAGAATATTTAGGAGAAGAGAGATATGTTCATGGCATAGATAGTGGTGATGATTTCAGAAGTACATACATATCTCCAAACTCATTAAGTTGTACACATTAAATATGTACCATTATTTATGTCAATCATACCTCAATAAAGTGGTTTTAAAAAATAAGATTTAAAAAATATACAAATCAAAAACAGTTAAATGTACGCTCCTTAAGATAATTACCTAGAAGTGAAATACTGACCAATGTTCCCTGAGATTAGACCTAATCAACCCCACAACTTTGGAGCCTGGTAGCAATTTTTTGTTGCTTACTCAGTGTGAACATTGGGGAGTTCCTTCATCTTTCTGAGCTTCTATTCCTCCCTCTGTAAAGTGGGATAATTCCACTGAATTCTTCTACTTGTTTTAAAGGGTATCCACAGTTCTAGAAAGGCATGCAATGGCACTGGTCATTGTAGAATCACATGGGAAATATGGAGAAGAAGACTTGAAGTTGATCATTTGAGAAAGAGAAGTCATTCCTGGAATCCATAAAAACACTATGTAAAATGTTAAATGGGCTTAATTAAAAAAAAAAAAAAAAAAAAAAAAAAAAAAACAGAATTCATCATATGTTTAAATGGTGAGTGGTGAATGGGTTTCCATGTATTGGGTTGCTTTAGTATTTGGTATGCCTCTGTAAAGTGTAACACTTACAATAAAAGTACAATTTTCAAAAATGTGTGTTTTGGAGGGGGTAGAAATGTGTTTTCATATCATACATAAGATCATGTAAAATATGTAGAGAGCACACAACATTCTATCAGATCATTATTACATGGGGATTCTTGATTTTGTAGATTCATTCAAAAGGTAGCCTCAGGCCCACAAATCCCTTATTGCCACTGAAAGATACATACGTGGGGTTGAAGAGCAGAAAGCAATGAAGTCCTTCTCCACGTGGGTCTTGTAAACAGCGTCTTCCTCCAGGTTCTCAGGTGACTGTGAAGAGGCCACTTCCAAGGATGCTGGAGAGTCTCTGACCCACAGTTCCCCACGGTTTGCTGTAGAGACATTAACTTTCTGCACACTGCTGTGCCTCCCAGAGAATGGCTATCACAGTTGCCCACCTTGTTCTTTTTGAATATTCATTCTTACTAGTTTCATACATACAGAGCCACACAGATACAAACACACACACACACACACACACACACACACACACACCACTTTGCTTTCTCTCCAGTGTCATTCAACAATGTGCCTACTGATAGTGAAATCATCTTGAATTTACCATTTTTAGAAAAAAAAAATCTGTTTTCTTTCGAAAAGTAGCTTCCAAGAGCTATGAGACAATTGGTCTCAAATTCCTGACCTCAAGCCATCCTCCTGTCTTGGCCTCCCAAAGTGTTGGGATTATAAGCATGAACCACCATCCTCAGCCAGCCATGAGACAATTGAATCTCTGGAGCAAAATTGAACTGCAGCATTCTAAAGTTCCCTGACTTGTTTACTAATATCCCCCTCAATAACTATAAGAAAAAGGGATGCTGTTTTACATAATGGCCCCAGTTTCAAATGAAATTCTTCTCAAACCACACAATGTCCAAATGTCTGTAAAACATTTACAAATCAAGCTATCATGAAAATGATTCCATTCCAAAGTTTCAGTATTTCTGTTTAACTTTGATTTAGGGATTCTGATGATCTCCTTCACCGCTTACTGTGGATAAAATTGTACAGAAATTTCTCCTCTCATGAGATAATTTCTCATTATTACAGACCCTTAGGTAGAGTTTTTTTTAGAATTCATTGTACTTTGTTTGCACTGGATGGGGTCTAATATTGTTTCCCCTAAATATAAACCAAATATCACAATCCTCTGCATACACCTTCGTAACTGTTAGATGTTCAGTCTCAGCACTCACCGCCTCTGCAGGCCTGGACAATGATGACCTTGGGTTTGTCCTTTAGACTGAGGCAGTTTCGGTTGTTGAATATCTGGAAGACGGTGTCATAAAGCAGCACATCTGGGTTTTTCTCATCATGTGCAGTTCCGCAGATTCCCTCCAGGATGCCATGAGACATGAGCACCAGGAATGTGCTATCGGAGGACTTGTGCTCTGGTCGGGCAGCAAATGCCCTCAGCGCTGACTCCATATCCTGTAAAAGAGCAATGTCTAACTTCAGTCAGAGAAGCATCACAATTAATAGGACGTCCCAGATTTACCATGAGTGAAACAAGAAACATATGTGACATCCGGGTCACGGTACTTCACATATTGCTTACTCAGTCACAACAACTGTTTTATGGTTTTATTTTTCCTTCTCTATGGGGCTGTGGGTTCCCATTTTCTCTTCCTGCTGACATACTCTCTTCTTAGTATATTGAATATTGTTATGTGTTACTCATGTTACTTTTTCTTTTCCATCTCAATCTTTTCTCTTCCTACCTACCAAGAGTCATGTGTTATAAATGCAACACAGCACTTTCTTTGTAAAATCCATCCCACTATGCTTAGAATAGAATCAAACTTCTGGCCTGACCATACTCCACCCTCATACTGTGTCCATTCTCCTTCAACCTCTAGTCACACTGGTCTTCTCTTTGTGCTTCTCATATGCCAGGTTCATTTTCAGCTCAGCTCTTTCACAGTAGCATCTTCTACTTTGAAGGCACTGCATTCGTGTCTTTCCAAAGCCGTCTCCAACCAATCCAAAAACATGGCTCCCCACCCTGCAATTCTGTCTCATGTTTCCTTTTTCTTTTCTTTTTGCTTACTTTTGGCTGTCTTGTCACTGTTTTATAGGCACACACATGCACACCTGGTGCTTGAAGTTGCCTTTTTTCTTAAAATTTCACTGTTTCTCTCCACTGTAACCTAGATGAATGCCGGCTGGGAGCTTCCTGTCTCATTTACAGACCTATTCCCAATGTTAAGAATAGCTCTTGGCACCAGGTTTAGGACTCAATATTTGTTTTACAAGTGTACTCCCATTTAGCATTCATTAGTCTATAATTTTCTGGGGATTCTTGGGGCTGCATCCCAATCACATGATTTTGGAATTCAATAAGAAACGTGAAAACATGTGCCAATCATGTTTAGTCTAGTTTTCCAGAATTGAGGATATTTGGAGGACCAAAGAGACATAGATTTACCAATCTAGTACTCTCATTTTGCATACACACACACACACACACCCACACACACACAGGTTGTTAAACCTTGTTGAGCTCATTGAAACTAAGTAGTTATTAGAAGGATGTGTGTTGAATACGTATGTGTTTGTGGCGACTGAGGGTTTCTTACCCTGGCTGTCAGATTCTCTTCTACATCCACACTATAGTCCAGACCCTCAAGCAGCTCCTTCATCCCTGTGATGTCAAAGTCAGCTCCATCCCTTGGAGGCAGATGGTCAAACTCTGTATTGCATATGATGAGAGCCAGGCGTGTGCGGTCATTTCTCTCCTTTATTGGATAGATCTGCAGGATATGGAGATGCAGTAAATTTAATTTACTGAAGTCTTCTTTCAGCCCCCTTATGCCTATCAATGTTGCTTTTTAAGTCTTCATGCAGCTGCTTTCTGCTCTAACTTGCATCAAAGACACTGACTTTCTCTCTCTGAGGAACCCAGGAAAAGAACCAGGACATATCTGAAATGGTTATTCGAGAATCTTGAGGAAACTAGATAATTTCTACCCCTTTTCTTCTCTCTTTTCTTCTTCAACTACTCCAATCTTTCTTAGCATTCAAAGTTCAGGTCAAATTTCATACAAAGCAAGAGATGTCATCATTGGCTCCATTGAAAAATGAATACAGCAAAAGTCTTTGCCTTTGGAAGCATAGCTATTTTGTTACTATTTTTAACACATAAATGTATACTGTTTTTCAAGCTTTAATTATATTTCCCAAGTATCCTTCATGTCTAGACTTTTCAACTAGAGTGCAACCAATTACTAGTCAGCTATCTTATCTTGTAAATATGTTTATTCCATGACTAATGCTACAATTTTCATAAAATCCAAATAATTACAAGAATAAATACATGAGCCATAGAAATACCAATTTTCTCTCAACTCGTGATAAAATGATCTGCATTATGGGTTGAGAGAGGATTGGTATCATTGTGAAGTCACATAATCTTTCCCTTACTAAAAGCAGTATTGCAAATGGTTACTGCCATCCCCACCCCTAATCATTTAGTGCTGTAAGAAATGGTGCACTGAAGGAAAGCAATGATTTCTCTTCTTTTTTGCTGTTTAATGCAGATAGTATAGCACCTCTTCAGCTCTTTCTTTACATAGTCTCAGGAACTCTTCATGAGGGCAAAGCTTGAGGGCATCTGCAGATTCTCCTGACTCAGGTGGTCTAGCCTCCATATTCAGATGAGCTGCAGGATATCACATAACATAAATTGTGATTTCTGCCTCTGTGACCCAATTTATCACCTAAGAAGCTGGAGAGAGAAGACGTCCTGGGAAGAAGATTTCTTTACATACAGGGGTTTTAGTGGTATCTCATATCTAGTATTCCACATCAGGAGATGTATTGCTACTGGAAAAGATAGAAAAGAAGATCTACCCAAACATGTAATCATAGATTCTGATCATTCTGGGGAAAACATTTCGATGATGTTGGGGTTAAATTTGGCCTTTCTTTATACGGTCGAAAGAATTTGATTTTTCCAAAAGTTTTACTCCAGGATACTCATTTATCTGTGTGGACTTTGTATTGTGTCTGTGCAAGAGTATACTGAGTAAATAGTTGTCAGAGTGCTATCTACTACAAATTTAATGTGTGTTCCATGTCCAATATTTAATTTCTACTATCACACGTAAAAGGTAAAATTAAACAGGTAACATTAATTCTAATAACATTTATTTAACATAACATATAAAAAGTATTATTTTAACTTGTGTTTTTAACCACAAGCCAAATGCTTAATAGTTATCCCATAGAGGATGGAACAAAATCCCATTTTGGAGTAATCATCCCCTCCTAATCCCCACTACACATACTGATACATACATACACCAAACCACAGAATATTGAATCTTGTACTTTCAAGGCATTATTTTTTAGCAACTTTGCTGTTAATTTTTAATGATTCTAGAACAAATGAACTTCAGTTATCTCTGTGCAAATTGTAAAGCCAGCTATTTATAAAGCCAGCCAGTCTGAGCTCTGGAGATGTAACAACCTGTAAGAGTGTCTATGAATATCAAACCTTCTGAGCATCTCTTTTCATAGATTACACAGTAATATATGACCTTTGGTCCTATTTCAGAAAATTCTGCCAATGTGAAGGCATGCTAGATCCTTGGATATTCCCTGGTTAGAGGATATGTTTTCTAATCCAAAGTTTTCTGTTTCCAGTTCACTTACAGGTTTGGAGAACTTCCTAACTTAGTCATCTCCTAATGATAATTATGTGTGTATGTGTAGATACAGTGTTTTCAGGTAAAATTGAAATTGAGATAGAATTTCTATCTTACATCCAATAGTAAAATTAGCATGAAAGCAAATTATTTCATTACAAGATAGTACATATTATAGTACAGACTGCTGCCGAAAGAGAGCTGGGTACACTGTAGGTGCACTGGCAGTGTACCTAAATTTTTCTGGGATCACTCTGGAGACTCCATCTGAAGATAGAGCCCAGGGAGCTACTAGACCCCGCCCGTGAGGGGCTGCAGCTGTCTTATTCCTGCCACAGCCTCTGCTAATCAGATAGGTTACTTCAGTTTAGAATCGAATGCTCATTGTGATATCTGGGTTTGCTAAAACCATTCTGAAGCCTCTATTACTTCTACTCTAATTCCCATTAGTTGCACTATCACTGACTTTTTGAAAACGGAGATTGTTTCCATGCCATCCCAGGTTTGAGGAAAAAACAAAACAAACAAACAAAAAGCCCTGCGAAGGGACCAGCTTAAATATGAATAAGGATGCTACCTTCTTATAATCTTGAACAACTGTCATGCTATCATGTGCTCCCTGTTGGTAGGAACACCCCTTCTTCACAGAGGAGTGCTGATTGAAAAACCTCATTTGATATGGTGAGGTCTCAACAATTTATATTTCCTTTTGTTTATTACTATTTATCATTATTGGTAATCTGTAATACTTCATGGCTCAATCTTTAAGCTTAAATTCTGGAGGGGAATTGAGTCTGTCTCTGGTGAACTTCAATGTGAGAATGTTTAACCTCTAATAATACATAATTCAATCTGGGGCAAAAGTTCCGAAAAGAAGTTTTAAAATTTTAGACACTTTATAGAGATTCTCCTTATCATATTTTGTAACTCGCAGAAATAAGTAAGCACTGGAAAAGTCTAGTTCATAGCATCCACATAATAATTATGAAAACTAATATTTATTGAATGCATAATACTTTATTTATTTATTCATCCTATGTTATTTAGGCATCCACTATGTGCCAAGAAAACTACTGATTACTGTTATAAATTGGTGAAGAAACCAGTTGCGTTCTGGTAGGAGAAACTTGGTAGATGTTGTTTCTGTTTACTGAGATGAAAAGGGAATAAAAATGAAACAGTTTTATTCTGGAGAACAAAGTGTATAGTTTTAGCCGTATTTGTTTTGTGATGCCAGCAAAACACTCAAGTAGACCTGTTGAATATACTGCTAGAGCTAAATGAGTCTGGAGTTCAGAGGAGAGAGTTCCAGATGAGAGCTAATATCTTGGGAGTTGTTGGCATATGGTGCCTGTCATTATAATGTTTCTAAGCCTAGACGATCTTATGAGAAAGTACTGGAATTGTCTTCATTTCACAGATGGTAAGACTAACAAATAGGGAGCTCGGGAAGTTAAGCAACTTGCAGGAAGTTGCATAGGTCACAGGTGACAGAATCTAGGTTTAGTTCTATGTATCTCTTACTACAAGGTGTGAACTATTAACTATTTTTGTACAAAATCTAAACACAAGGACTCAGCCTTCTATGTGATTGTAAACTGGATTCCACCCCACAAAAGGTGAAGTGGTCTCTAAAAGGACAATGATAGGTTTAGTGAAAATGATAGTTGAGGAAGGGAAAGATAAGGGTATCACAGAAGACACTGCTTAGGTCTCGGAGTTAAATAGATTCTGGCAAAATTGAGAAATTCATTGTAAAAGACCCAGTCTTACCTTTTTTACTGGGGGATATTTGGTCTATGTTAAAAAAGGTTTGAAGAAGCATTTGACCTGCCATACGTTGTTTCTCTTGGATAGAGTCTGCCATGACCCGAACTTTGTCTTCAGTTTTTGCATCATAATACTTCTTTTTTTCCTCTTCCTTCCAGTTCAGCACATTCTGTTCCACCAAGTTATCCAAAACGCCAGTGAGGAAATCTTTGCCCAGGGATTCCAACATCTTAAGTGGCTTTTTTCTCTGGTTGCCCTCTGTTGGAAATAGAAAGACTCCTTTAACTATGGGCGCAGCTTAAAGAGTTTCACCGTCACTTTAGATGTAGTTCTACAATGTGAAATGCTTCTGAAAGTATGTCCTACTTCACCATCTGTCTTCCTGTACCCGTAGATTTCTGTCATTCATCAAATTCCCACCCGGTTGTTTAACAATTTATTGCCACTTAATACTTTTTATTTTCTTTTTTTTCCTTTTTCTTTTCTTTGCTTTTAGCTTCTCATCTTCCTTCTGTGGCATTGGACCTCATGCTAACTTCCTGGTCATCCACTGCATTCATTTTTCTCTTTTACTGGTTCACAACCCATAGTGATAATGATCTGCCTAAAATATATATTCCTGGGAAAGTCAATGCTCTTGTCTAGAATATAAATTCTTCCTACCAGACTATATGATTTTTACTCTTTTCTGTATTTAGTTTTCTTGGTGAAAGAACTATATATTTGAATTTGCACTTTTTAACATACATCCTATACCCCCATCTTTATATTCAAAATGTTTAAAAGTACTTAATATGCTTGCTAAATACATAAATTAAAGAATAAATGGATGAGTGCATCCATACTTATAATTCTTTCAAATCTTGCTGTCAATGAAAATTTAAAATGGAAAGTAACCTGATTACTAATCTTCCAGTGTAGTCGATTAATTTAATTTGACACCATGTTAATGTATTACTCCTTACAGTAATTTGAATATTTATGAGGAAATATAGATATCAGAATAATACATCCTTTATTTCAATACAACAGATATGATTTTGGCAGATTGTACGGAGAAATGCTGGATATCTTATCAATTCTCAATCAATGCCATGAAGACAATTATACAATCCGTGTAGATGTAAGGATAGTGTTGACACAAAATGACATCTAAAGAAATCATGTCAGGACATTGAACAAAAGCTTTGGCACAGAAGCACCAGCCTCATTGTCTGGGTTATCTTGAATTCATATTTTCATAAATGTTTATTGGGCAACTATTATGAGAAAGACATTAGATATTACAAACCAGGAAAAAAGTTACCTAACATAAATTAACTTAATAAAGGGTAACATCTCCCATGTACTTATTATAAATAAAAAATGAATGCATATGAAGCAATATAAATCATTATAATTATCATTATTATTTACAAATCACTGTACCAAGGGTTTTACAAATTTTAATATACTGGACCCTCACAGTAAGCCAGTGGGGTAGTTATTACATTCCCTATTTTATATTTACCATTTAAATAATAACTTGCTTCATATCACATGAATTAGGATTCAAATCTTGTTTTTTTTCACCATATTCTATATAGTTAATCATGATATTGTTCAATTAAAATAGTTAATATTCATTGAGTCCTCATGCCAAGTGCATTACTGAAATTTCACAAAAATTCCATGTAAAACATATATTAACCTCTCTTATATGGAAAATGAAAGGTAATAAGTAATTAACTCAAATAATGTGAAAGAACACCGAGTATATAGTAGCTGGGAATAAGAATTGAAATCTAGGGATTCAGAATCCAGAGCCCCCATTCTTAATTCATCAAACTACATTGCCTGACAGTTGGTGAAGAGCTTCTTAAGAGAATGTAGACAGGATGTTTAAGGGGCTCAGTAAACATTAGTACATTCCAACAGGTGAGATCACAAAGGCTTCTAAGAACAGGTAGCAAAAATATTAGTCTTGCAACATCATGTACAGATGTTGGAACACAGTGTGATTTGCAAACAGTACACAGATTAGTTTGTGTGATATCCAATCTGCCTGAGTTCTGGGCTTCTGTTTTATTTATTTGTGTGCTCAGTAAACTAATACAGTGTTGACAATAAATGATATGTGAAGAAATATAATAAGCAATAAAATTGAAGAGCTTTTCACAAAAAAATGCCACGTATGACAAACACACAGCTAACATACTCAACGGTGAAAAGTTGAAAACCCTTTCTCTAAGATAGGGAAGAAGACAAAGATACTCACATTCACCACTTCTATTCAACGTAGTTCTGGCCAGAGCAATTCGACAACAAAAAAATAAATAAAAGGCATCAAAATTGGAAAGGAAGAAGTTTAATTGTGCCTGTTTAAAAATGAAGTGGTCTTATATACAGAAAACCCTAAAGGATCCACAAAAATATTTTGGAACAAATAAACAGATTCAAGAAAATTGCAGGATAAAAAAATCAACATAAAAATCTGTAGTGTTTCTGTATAACAATAAACCATCTTTAAAAATAAATAAATTTCTATTTAAAATTGCTACAAAAATACTTAGAAATCAATTTAAACAAGTGGGTAAAAAAAAAAAACATGTACACATAAAAGTATAAAATTCCAACCTGATCAACATGCTGAGACTCTGTCTGTATAAAAAATTTAAAAAGTTGGCTGGCCATCGTAGCAATGTGCCTATAGTCCTTGCTTCTTGGAAGTCTGAGGTGGGAGGATTGCTTAAGCCCAGGAATTTGAGATTATAGTGAGCAATAATTGTGACACTACACTCTAGTCTTGGCTACAGAACAAGAACTTGTCTCAAAAATAACAACAATAATAACAAATCTCAAAACTATAAAATATTGATAGAAGAAATTGAAGAAGACAAAAATAAGTAGAAATATATTTTGAGTTGATGGACGAGAAAATTACTATTATTAAAATGTCCATAATACCCAAAGAAATCTAAAGATACAATGCAATTCCTATCAAAATTCTAATGGCAGCTTTTACAAAAACAGAAACAAATCCTAAAATTTATATGGAATCACAAAATAAAAACCCTGAATACGCAAAGCTATTTTGAGTAAAAGGAACAAAGATGCAGGCATCACACTACCTGAGTTCAAAATAGACTACAAAGGTACGGTCATCCAAATAGCACGATAGTGGCATAAAAATAGAAACAGAGAGCAAATGAACAGGACAGAAAACCCAGAAATAAACCCAACTATTTACATTAATTTGACTTTTCAACAAAGGTTTCATGAACACACAATCAGGAAAGAACAAATTCTTCAATAAATGGTATTGGAAAAATTGGATAACCACATGCAGAAGAATAAAAATCTCTAAACATATACAAAAATAAACTCAAAATGAGTTAAATATGTAAATGTAAGGATGCAAACTGTGAAACTACTGGAAGAAAACAGAGGGGAACAACTTCATGACATTGGTCTAGACAATAATTTTTGGATATGACACAAAAGGACAGGAAACAAAAGCTAACATGTGCAAATGAAATTACATGATAAACTAAAAAGCTTTTACACAGCCAAAGAAACAATCAAAAGATTAAAGAGATAATCAACAGTATGGGAGAAAAGATTTGCAAACCATACATCTGATAAGGAATTAATATGCAAAATACAAAGAACACAATTCAATAGAAAGAAAATAAACTGATTTAAAAATAAGCAAAGGACCAGAATAAACATTTTTCAAAAGAAGACATACAGATAATATGTATATGAAAAATGATCAACCTCTCTAGCCATCAGGGAAATTGAAGCCACAATGAAATACCACTTCCCATCTGTTGGAATGGCTATTACCAAAAAGACAAAAGATAACAAATGGTGGAGAGGATGTAGAAAAAAAGAAACTGTTACACCCTGTTTGTAAAAACATAAATTAGGCCCTGCGTGGTGGCTCACGACTGTAATCCCAGCACTTTGTGAGGCCAAGGCTGGCGGATCACCTGAGGTCAGGAGTTCTAGACCAGGCTGGACAACATGATGAAACCCTGCTTCTACTAAAAATACAAAATTAGCCGAGCGTGGCAGTGGGCACCTGTAATCTTAGCTACTCAGCAGGCAGAGGCAGTAGAATGGCTGGAACCCTAGAAGTGGAGGTTGCAGTGAGCCGAGATTCCACGACTGCCCTCCAGCCTGGGCAACAGAGTGAGACGAGGAGAATGAAGCCAAAGAAGCATATTACCTGCTGGAATACTAGCTGCCTAAGTAACTCATGACTCTATCCCTTAGACTTTTTCAGCTTCTGTGTATAAGACAGATGACCTGAAAGTTGTGTGCAGAATGGATTGGAGAGTTAAGTCCTGGAGAGAAGGAGATCAGTTAAAAACGACAACAACAGCAAAACAAAACAACAGTGATATTAATCCATGAAATATTATATTAAAGTAGTCAGTACCAGGAACAAAGAGAAAGGGGAAAAATTGAATCACTTTAAACAGAGAAAAAATGTAATTCACAATAAGAGATGTCAAAGAGGGTAACACTTCAGAGGCTCTCAGATCTGATTCTGGGAGAAAGGTTTATGATCTGGGCAATTAATTTGGAATCAAAAGAAATATTTCAGAATGCATTTTGAAACTTCTAGAACACACAAATAACTTCCTCTGGCTTTCTTTACCCTCCCTTTGATTACCAGAAACTAAAAGAAAAGAATGATTACCAGAAACTAAAAGAAAAGAATTAACTTCTTTCTGGCTAGAAGACATCTGGAAAACATATGATCTCTCTAACAACAGGTCCCACGATTCAAACTACACACAATCAGTAAGAAAAGGAATTCAGAATGTGTGCTAGTGGCTCACTTCCTTTCTTGTGTTTATTACAGAGCAATAAATCAAGTGTTTTCTAAGATCCTACTCCCAAGCTGCTAGTCAGAAAAGGACTCACCCGCCATAGTTAACAGCCTCTGTCCTTTTCTACAGCGTTGAAAAGAGCCTCAGACTCAAAAATGAAAGTAAACTATGTCTTTCCTTATTGTAAAGGGCGGAAACATGTAATTACAGATTGTGAAACTGCCGTTCAGACTTCCAGGCTCATTTCTCTGTTTAAAGTGCCTTGTCGTCAGCAAATTGGCATGCAATTACTGGAATTTAGTTTCTGACGTGGTGAAAAAAAATGATAAAACATTGTCCTGTGGTTTGACACCTTAGCCTGTTTCTTGTTTCCTGTGGCCACTCTAACTTCTTCTATCCAACTGTCTCTTCTCTTCCTGATCTGTCAGTTTTTCTTTCTCTGATCACATAAAACCACAAATCCTGGAGGAGTTTAATATAACAAGTCTCCTTTCATTTCCTCATAAGAATTAACCAAATAGTTCATATTTCCTGCTTAAACTGTGTTGATGAATTGTCACGATGTCTTCCCCTCTCTGTCTCCCTGTGGTCTTAACCTTTTATTGGAGATAGTGCTGCAAGAACCCTGTGGTCTACTCCCCAGCATGCTTTCCTTTACTACCTGAGATGGCCATAACATTTAATTTTTACTGAGGGTGAAAGTTCACCTTTGCTTTTTGATATCCCCTCAATGAAAGCTGCTTGTAGAAGGAAGCTCAGGCTATAGTAGAATTAATGTTTGATTTTACAAAGGTGATATGTCTGGAAGAACAGTTAGTAAAAGGAGAAAGAAAAAGGCGAGGATGGCCAAGTAGAAACAGCTCCAGTCTGCAGCTCCCACAGAGAAAAACACACAAGGCGAGTGATGTTTGCATTTTAAACTGAGGTACCCAAGTCCTCTCATTGGGACTATCTAGGCAGTTGGTGCAACCCACAGAAAGCAAAGAAAAGCAGGATGGGGTGGCAGTTCACCCAGGAGCTACATGGGACAAAGGGACCTCCTTCCCTCAGGCAAGGGAGACAGTGAGGAACTGTGTTGCCCTCCCGGGCTACTGTGTTTTCCAGGATTTTGCAATCCAGGGTTCAGGAGTTCCCCTCGTGAGTGTACACTATCAGGGCCTTCGGTCTCAGCACAAAACTGGGCAGACCCAGGTCTGCTGTTCTGGTCGGCAGCTGTTTGGGAAGGCACTGACTGAGCTGCAGGAGTTTTTACATAGTCCAGCAGCTCCCAGAACTCTAGTGAGGCAGAGTCCCATCCACTCCCATGGAAAGGGGGCTGAAGCCAGGGAGCAAAATGGCCTCGCTCAGCAGATCCACTCTCACAGAAGCCTGCAAGCTTAGATCCACTGGATTAGCATCCGCTCTAGCCAGCAGAGCAGCCTGCAGTGGGCCAAAGATGACCGAGTTCCACAGGGGAGGGGCGACTGCCATTACTGCAGCTCTTGTCAGCGGTTTTCCCCTACCAGTGCTATGGAGGCTGGGCAGATTGGATTGGGCAAAATTCTTCACAGTGCAGCACAGCCACTGTGGCAGATTATGGCCAGACTGCTTCTTTAGGTGGGACGGAGATCCATCCCTCCTCGCCCGGCAAGAAATCGTTGCAGGAATTCCAGAAACTCCAGCCAGGAGTTTACAGACAGAGCTCTCATTTCCCTCGGACAGAGCACCTGCGGATAGGGGTTACTGTGGTCTCAGGTTCAGCCAACTCAATCTTCCTGCCTGCTGGCTCTGAAGAGTACCAGAGATCCAGACAAGGGAGATTCCCCCAGCCTAGTGCACTAGCTCTGCTAAAGGATAGCCAGACTGCTTCCTTAAGTGGGTTCCTGATCCCGGACCTCCTGACTGGGTTAGACCTTTCAACAGGGGTTGCCAGGCACCTCATACAGGAGAGTTCCAACTGGCATTAGGTTAGTGCCCCTCTGGGAAGAAGCTTCCAGAGGAAGGAGCAGGCAGCACTCTTTGCTGTTCTGCAGCCTCCATTGGTGATACCCAGGTGAACGGTGTCTGGAGTGGACCCTCAGCACACTGCAGCAGACCTGCAGAAGAGGGGCCTGAATGTTAGAGGAAAAACAAAAATCAGAAAGCAACAATAACACAACATCAACAAAAAAGACCCTACAAAAGTCCCATCCAAAGGTCAACAGCTTCAAAGATTAAAGGTAGATAAATCCACAACGATGATGAAAAATCAATGCAAAACCATTGAAAATTGCAAAAGCTGGAATGCCTTTTCTCCTCAAATGATTTCAACACTTCTCCAGCAAGGGCACAGAATAGGACTGAAGCTGAGATGGGTGAACTCACAGAAGTAGACATCAGAAAGTGGGTAATAACGAACTTTGCAGAGCTAAAGGATTATGTTCTAGCCCAAGGCGAAGAAGTTAAGAACCATGATAAAAGATTACAGGAACTGTTCATTAGAATAACCAGTTTAGAGAGGAATGCAACTGACCTGATGGAGCTGAGAAACACAGCATCAGAGCTTCATGACGCAAACACAAGTATCAATAGCCAAATCAACCAGGCAGAAGAAAGAGTATAAGAGCTTGAAGACTATCGTGCTAAAATAAGGCAGGTAGAAAAGACTAGAGAAAAAAATAAAAAGCGTGAACAAAACCTTCAAGAACTATGGGACTATGTAAAAAGACCAAACGTATGACTGATTGAAGTACCTGAAAGAGATGGGGAGAATGGAACCAAATCAAAAACACACTTCAGGATATCATCCAGGAGAACATCCCCAACCTAGCAAGACAGGTCAACATTCAAATTCAGGAATTTTAGAAAACCGCAATAAGATACTCCACAAGAAGATCAATCCCAAGAAACATAATCATCAGATTCTCCAAGGTTGAAATGAAGGGAAAAAATGTTAAGGCATCCAGAGAGAGAGGCCAGGTCACCTACAGAGGGAAGCCCATCAGACTAGCAGTGGACTTCTCAGCAGAAACCCTACAAGCCAGAAAAGACTGGGGACCGATATTCAACATTCACAAAGAAAATAATTTCCAACCCAGAATTTCATATCTGGCCAAACTAAGTTTCATAAGTGAAGGAGAAATAAAATCCTTTTCAGACAAGCAAATGCTGAGGGATTTTGTCACCACCAGGCTTTCCTTGAAAGAGGTCCTGCAGGAAACAATAGTCATCGAAAGGAAAATCTGTTAGCTGCCACTATAAAAACACACTAAAATACACAGGCCAATGACACTATGAAGCAACTACATTAAAAAGTCTGCAAAATTAACCAGGCAACATCATGATGACAGGATCAAATTCACACATACCAATATTAACCATAAAATAAATGGGCTAAATGCCCCAATCAAAAGACACAGAATGGCAAGCTGGACAAAAAGACAGGACTCATCAGTGTGCTGTATTTAATAGACACTGTTGGTGAGAATGTAAATTAGGTCAATGATTGTGGAAGAGTGTATGGTGATTCATCAAAGATTTAGAACAAAAATACCATTTGACCAAGAAATACCATTACTGGGTATATACACAGAGGAGTATAAATCGTTCTATTATAAGGATACATTACATGTATGCATATGTTCATTGCAGCACTATTCACAATAGCAAAGACATGAAATCAACCAAAATGCCCATCAATGATATGCTGGATAGAGAAAATGTGACACATATACACCATGGAATACAATGCAGCCATAAAAACGAATGAGATCATGTCCTTTGCAAGGACAAGGATGAAGCTGGAAGCCATTATCCTCAGCAGACTAATGCAGGAACAGAAAACCAAACCCTGCCTGTTCTCACTTACAAGTGGGAGCTGAGCGATAAGAACACATGGACTCAGGGATGGGAACAACACACATGGGGGCCAGATACGAGGATGGGGGATGGCGGAGAGCGTTAGAGAAAAGAGACAATGCCTGCTTGGCTTAATAACTAGGTGATGGGTTGGTCTGTGCAGCAAACCACCATGGCACACGTTTACCTATGTAACAAACCCGTACATCCTGCACATGTATTCCAGGACTTAAAAAAAAAATTTTAATTAAAATGGCAGTATGAAGTTCAACATTGAATGACTGCAAGAGGTAAGAAATTCGTCTTCACTTTTAATGAGTTTGGGATTAGAAAAGGATCATGATTGCAACTGAATTTGTAGTTCTTCCAGTTCTTCAAAAGCTTCACATCACTGAGTGACTGATTGAACCCCAAACTATTTCTCCTGCACAATGCAGGTGCATCATTTTGCATTCAATGAACTGTAGTGTTTCTTCAGAGTCTCATACTCTGTCTGCTATTACGTTTATGTTGTTGACTGTTATACATTCTTAAGGAGGCTGTGAAATATTAGGGATCAATGCTTGAATTAAAATTTACTTTGTATTTCTCAACACTCTTAGCATAGGTTAGAAATATGCAGGTTCCCTTCATGGATTTGTCAATTGTAAACTCTAGGATTTGGAAGAAAGTCCCTTTTCACATCATGCTCTCACTATCAGAACTGTCTTTCTTCTCCCCACCTCTTCTACTGAGTTCTAAATTCTTTAAAGTTACATACTTTCTATAATTTGTATCTGTATTCCTAAAGCAGAAAGCTCTGAAAATGGTTTTCTGAAGGAAAAAATGGTGCTGTTAGCCAGTTCAGGTCTTATGAATCAAGTATAAAGATTCTAAATCCATTACATGCTCTAAGTTTCATCTTCTTTTTTTTTTTCCAGTGTGGTAAAAAATCAGGACAGTCCTTCATTTTTATATCAGACTTATTGGAATGCTTAAGGAACAATATGTTTTTCAACAGACATGACTCAGAAATTAGGTGCATAATGAGAGAATTCCTGGCTTCTTGTGGGAAAAAGAAATAAAGCAAACACTTTGAAAAGTTCCATGAAAAGATATGCAAGTTATAGTATCATACCACCAATGGGACTATACACATTCTGAAAACAAAAGAGCCCATGCTGTATCTAGATATTCCCCTGCTGAAATGAGAGAGAAACACCTATAAGTGAGCATTTGTAATCTTATTACCACCTCAGAAATCAACATCAACTGACCCTCAAAAGGAGTGGTTTAAGCAAAGAACTTTGAGGGAAGAGCAATGTACTCTGCACTGACCAGAAGGAAGGTGTTCTTTCAGTATCCCCTGTACACCTTCCATAGAGAGTAAGAGAAAGGTAAAAATGGGGTAGGGGGAGTGACAGGGCATTGGAAAAGAAATACTTAAATGTGCATCTCAAGAGTGGTATTTAAGGACTGTGATTTAAGTTAATTATGGTCTCTGAAATGCAATGGCCTTATCTATACAGGGGAGGATAACAATTTATACACAAAATATATCTGAAGCCCAAAAGTGCATGGGATAATAGAGGACATGTAAGATTCAATCTCTACACAGTAATTCTATTAATAGCTTCTCAATTTATATACTTCAAAAATAATTTTATTTAGAATTAAATAATATTCACCTAAAATATTTACACAAAATGTTAACTAAATACAAAAATGGTACAACAGAATGAAAGTACAAATCTAGAATAGATTGATAAGGAAAAAAATTACATGATATTAGGGGAAAGGAGTTCTTATGGAGAAAAGAAATATTAAAGAAGAAAGATTAATTATTACATAGTTAACACAGTTTTAATGAAGACATATAAATATTATACAAAGGAAGGTGTAAGAGAAAAGCAGTAGCAATAGCTCTGTATATAATCATGAACACTTTGTTTAATCCAATCTTTTAGTCAAAGGTGACAGTAATAAAATATATTGAATAATAAATTAAAATTATATTTAGAACCTTCGCTATCTCAGTTAAAGAAAGTCTCTAACTAAGTCTTGTTCCAATTAAAGGAAGTAGGTAAGAGATAGGATAGAGACAGGTGTCTCTACAAATGTTTTGTGAGACTGAGGGAATAGATGGTTATTTTTCTTGAGAGCACGATGATGTGCTTGGAATTTATGCAGTGGAATATGGAGTTAGGTGTAATATGGGAGTTATTGATAACTAAATTGGTGTTTCTGATAGTCATCTGGAAATGTGGGATAAGGAAAGTGAAAGAAAAGAAAGAGACAGAAATAACCAAGATTGGTGTTGAGAAATCAGTGACCTACAATGGGCTATAGTGACATAGACAAATGTCATATGGAAGGCTGGGCTCAAAGGATTTTAAATAACAGTTCCATCTAATATTACAGCCTATTAATTCACTCAAGCTGGAAATGTATGGGATTTTAGTGTGGTATTGTTTTTTTATCATGGAAAAAATTAATTCTACCTTAGGATATGGTCGGCACAATGTGGAACCAGTCTGTCTCCTGAGGGAGGGCATCTCATTATAGACAATATGTAATTTAACTATTTAAGCAGAGCCAAGACCTTCAGACCAAGGTGACCATGAGAGTGCAAGTCCTTAGAAAACTGCCAAACATGGTAGATGAAAAGATTCCAATGGCTTTCATTTAAATATTGATAAGGAAAGTAACTGAGTTAAGTTACAAAGTAGAAACATCTTTAATGATAGCAGTTATTTAGTGCCTTCTTTACTTTGGGTCATGCTAAATATTTTGTATATATTAACTCATTAAATCCTTAGAACAATGATATTTATATTCACATATATTAGTAAGGAACTCAAAGAAAGCCCAGAGAAGTTAAATAAGCGAAATGAATTTACCAAATACTGAATGGCTGTGTAGTCTATAAAAGCAAGGTTCTTACACCAAACCTTACATTTAGAATTATTCAGACATATTGTTTTATATACTTCATACTTCTAGGAAAAACCCACTTTAAGGTGGGACCCAAATGTGCCTTGCTTGCTTTTCTGCTTCTCTGTCCTCTGCTCCTACTATTCTATAAATACTTGATGTCTGGGCAAATTGGACTGCTGAATGATCCCACCATTGCATACCTTTTCTGTGTGGAGTCAGATTCTAATGTACTCCAGCATAGATCATTTTCCATTGAATTCTCTGTTATGGCTCACAGTTCCTGGAAAGTATTTTGCACCATAGAAGAGATAAATCATTACTACTTCAGTGAATATGTATGTAAATGTGGTCTCCATTAATAAAGGGAATTGAGTGTATAAGTTGGAGGAAAGCTTTAGTCATTCTTCAAAAATCATATCTGAAGATCAACACAGGTATCCATGCTCTAGTGGGTTGATGTGAGGTTCTGCATCGATAGCCCAAACAAAGATATCCTGTGTGGAATCACATTTTCTGATATGAAAGAGTAGAAATCAACAAAATGCTTCTCCAGCTAGGCTTTCTTAATAGCATCATCTTGAAAGTCTTTTGGGTTTGGTCAGCTTATATTTCCAGAGGCCTGTAATGAATCTTGTAACCATACAACCCCATGGTTATCTGGAAAGAAAAGATTTGGCTTTGTGAAATCCCCAAATTTGAGACAGGTCTCAGTTAATTTAGAAAGTTTATTTTGCCAAAGTTGAGGATGCTTATACCCATGACAGAGCCTCAGGAAGTCCTGATGATATGTCCTCAATGTGGTCGAGGAACAGTTTAGTTTTATACATTTTAGGGAGACATGAGACATCAATCAGTATATGTAATAATTACATTCATTTGGTCTGGAAATGTAGGACAATGTGAAGAAAAGGCAGGAAGACTTAAAGCGAGGAGGGGTCTTCCTGGTAACAGATAGGTGAGAGATGAATTTGCACTTTTGAGTTTCTGATTATCCTTTCCTAAGGAGGTACTCAGATGATATACATCTATCTCAGTGAGAAGAGGGGTGACTTTGAATAAAATGGGAGGCAGGTTGGCCCTAAGCAGTTCCCAGCTTGACTTTTTCTTTTAGCTGAGTGATTTGGGGGCCCCAAGATTTATTTTCCTTTCACATGCCCCACCCCTCTTTTGAAATAATTTGGATAAAGCATTTTGGAAGAAAATGTGTCTCTGGGCTAGAATTCATCTGATCTCCTATGGTTAGGATGGTTCATTCCTAGACAGTATGTCCTGAAAGTTCATTTTTAGCAGGTTGTGGAGTCTCATGTCCTGTACACAGAAAACAGGAGTAAGAAGGGAGAAAAACAACAAAAAACAAAAGAACACTCTGGGAAAACTGATATAGGTCACATTACTCTGAAGTCTGTTCATCAGTAAGGAGTTATGAAAGTGGATTGTGTATGTAAATAGGTGACTGTTATTTTCTTCTGAAGTTTAAGTTGTCTAGTGTCAGTTCACAGGGCTTTAAGAAAGCACACCTTAGTTTCCAGTGACTTCCAATTAGCAAAAAGGAAAAAAAAAGAAAAAAATAGAAAACGTTATTCTGAAGACTTGTAGCCAAGAAAAAATTAGAATTCAATCCAAACTTTAGAAATAATAAAAATTGAAAAACATTAGGCAAGATTAGAATCTAACAACAGTTGTACTTTAGTTTTTGAAACATAATTTTTCTCTCTCCAGTTTCCCATTGTCCTGAAAGACAAATCTTAGTAGGACTGATTTGCTTTATTACATTTGGCTTAATTATTTGTATACAGTGCAGCAAGAATAATTACTTTTTACATAGGTTTTCAGATTGGCTTTGATGGAACTTTGTTTCATAGCAGGAATATCAGATAAGACATTTTTAAAGCTGATCCCAATCACAGATATGTGCCATCATATATCTAGGAGTTCGGTGATCATCTTTTATTGAGATTCAAAGATAAACTTAGGGCTCCTGGACCTGTCTGAAAGTGACATTTTTTACTTACCACAGGTTAGGAACCCCATACAGCGTCAGTGTGAACCAAGAGCATATTGGCTGCTGAAGTCAAGTTTGATTCCTTAAAGGAAAACACACCTTCCCAGTGAAATCCTTGGTAAACTAACCAGTTCCTCCAATTGTGTCTTGTTACAAATGAAAACAGATTCTTACGGTACTTATGAGAATAAATGTATTGCCATAAGTTAAGAATACTCACAAATAGATTCCAATTCCTGGAGAAATCAGGCAGAGAGAAACAAATATGCTCCAAATTTCTTCATTGGAGTATACTAAATTGTTAAAAGATGTCAATATCTCAAAAAAATATTTTAAGACTCTGAAAAACAAAACAATCAGCAAACATTTTAAGCAAAAAGTTAAAAAGATTAGTTAAGTCCATGCAGTTAATTCCTGTTCTGCATGATACTCATTAATATTTTAGCTCTCCACAAGTCCTGAAAGTTTTTCCTTTATTCTCATGTCATAATCTCCAAAGATACCAGAAATCTGTATTTAAGAGCAATGGTTAGAGTTTTATAACTGATTACAAAACTGCCTTCTCAAGAGGACCACAACAAGGCAACAATTGTCCATGGATGAAAAAAATTTTAAGGCAGCCATAGTCAAAAGACACAAATGACAGAGAAATTTGTTAACACTGAGGCACACAATAATTTTACCATGACAATTATGATTATTACTGATAATATACACTAAGCTATATTAGAATTACAGGAGTTTCCCACAGTTTTGGAACGCATACCATATTTATACAAATACTACTCAAAGAAAACCAAACAGCATTTCATATTTGACAATGCTTCCTGTATACTTTTTATAGCAAATAAGCCTAATTATGTCATTTTTGGAATTTAAGGTAACTAATATCTGCAAAAGATTAATTAGGTCAGAAAAAAACATAATTTATAATTTGATTTTGAAAAGTTTGGCAAATATAAAAGGCTTAAAACACTCAATATCACAAAATAGGATTACAAATCATTGTAAAGTGATTCATTTAGCTAAAGTGATAACTGAATGATTTTTTTAAAAAGAAAAAACCATCATTCTTTGAGACAGGAGACTTAATTTTCCAAACAAGAAGCCCTAATAAAAACAGAATGAAACCAATTACGTTTGTTCTTCAAAATTTTGTACACAATCTATAAAATTTAATCTCCATCATAAAATATAACTTTCATAACTCTTTTATAACCTTTATGACCTTTAGTAAGGAGTTTGTTAATGCTTCAAAAAAGCCTTGTTCATCTTACACAGGGGTTCATATATGGATGTTGTATCGGTGTGCCCTTGACATTCATGATTAACTTATAGAGAAACTGAGTTTATTTTATATTTCAAAATCATCCCTTACAATCTTATGCATCCACCACTTCTGTGAGTTCTTGGGCCTTGAGGAGTTGAATGTCTTTAATTTATGACCCTGTGTCTCAGGAAGGCAGTTAATATTTATTGGCATCTTTTACAGGGCCTGTAGATGAGGCTATAATTGCTGTCAGTGTTTAAGATTTAACAGGATGTGGTGTCCTTTTTAGACCCAACAGTCAAAGCCCAGTAACTCAATGTCACAAGGACATTAAAAAGCACATACAGAAGGGTAAGTGGAACTAATAACCTTAACTAAAAAAAAAAAAATTAATCTCAGATTTTTTCAAAAAAACCCCAAACTTGATAATAATATGACAATTTGATCATATTAACATTTTTGTTTTTTTCTTGTAAAGCCTCTTATTGTGACTTACACTGCCATTCACGACATACTTGTACTTTTTATTTTGTCTTCAATACTCCTCCTTCTTAAACAACCAGTCATTTTATTTTAGGACTGAATTTATCATACAAGTTTCACATATAAAATTATTCCTCTGTAAGCTTTCTTAAAAAAAAAAAAAAACCCTCTTTATTTTCATAACTTTCTTTACATCCTTTTTTATTTCCTGGTTCCTTTTACCTTGTTTTATACATAACCTTTATATAAGCTTTGAATTAGACAAAACTTGTTCAACTTTTTTTTTTTTCAAGGAACATATTTGGTTTCCTTACAATATATATTTATTGGAAAATACCCAAATAATGAAGTATCTATTATTTAATTTAACTTTATATTCTAAATTATGACAAGTTTGCTTACAAGTATGTATCCCATTACATTTACCTAATTATTTTATTTTAATTGTTTACCAAGACGATTTTTGAAAACTGTGATAATCATAATTTAAAGTTATAAAATCACCATCTGCAAAAATATAACTGAGGCAGTGAAAAAGATATGGCCTAACCAACTCCATCTTGCTTCTAACCTCCAAGCTTTCCTTGATCATTCCTGAACTTTGGGAGGAACTTAGTTTATAGTTTAGTTTTGAAGCAAAGGTGATAATAGCACTTTCCCAAAACAAACCTCTCTACTGCCTGTGAACTAGATTGTCTAAAGCCACAAGATTAGAAGTTATTGCAATATTACTGAATTTAAGATGCAGTTATTTTCATTAAACCAATATAAAAGTCTTATTTATTAAAAATTATGGAAGCAAAGATTATTCTGCTTTGGGCTTGATTTAGAGTTTTATAACCCCTATGCCAAATTTTTATACCTTCCAGTATTTGGCAGGGATAAGTATGAAATTTCCTGATTAATAAATGCAAATGAAAAATGTATGCTGGCAATTCTTAAGTCAAATCTAATTTACTTTACCAATAATTTTAAAGCTAGCTTATTTATTAAAGATTTTACTTAAGTTACATAAACTTGAAAAAGCATTTGACTAGTCTTTCCTTTTTTCCTGATAAAATATTTAATTTAAATGCTTATATTAAAGGAGAAGGTTAATAGGAATGTGTTCTTCATCCTAGAATGACAGATATTTGTGCAAAGTCAATAATATTGCCTTAACATGTTTCTGAAATTTTTTCAAATTTGTTTCACACTGATATTAAAAATCTCCCCTCTAGTGAACTAGTGTAATTTCCATGGTCCAGAGGGACTTAAGACACATATGTTAGATCATTTTATAAGTTGAATGTTGTGATGTACATGAAAGTTACAGGCAAATATGCTGTCAACTTCACTATGTGAATTTCTTGTCCCAACCATTCACTATTCTCTATACTGTGTCCTCTATTCCCTACCTATATCTCTATGCCGTATACTATGACACTGCAAGCAAAGTGGAAATTCAATTAATAATAATAACAATAATATGGAGTTAACATTTATTACTCGGTTCTTTTAGGGTTGCCATTATCACCTATGGTTTGCAATATTGTACTAGCACTTAACCTGTCCCCCTATATCCACTCTTGCTGTGCTATAATCCATTCCCCACAGAGCTTTCAGCGTGATTCTTTAAAAATGAAAATTTTATCACTTTATTACTTACAGCCCTCTAGAATTTCTTATCATGATTAGTATGAAGGAACATATAAGGCCTCGGATATTCTGGTCCCTCCCTCACTTCCCAGCCTCCCTGCTGGCATCTCTCCTGACACTGTGTTCCAGTTACTAAGCCCTCTCTCTGAAGCTCTGTTTTGTCTGTAAGTTCCCCATATACACTGCTTCTCTTGTCTAGAATATTCCTCTTTTACCCTTGATTTGCACTCCTTCATTTTTCAAATGTGAGCATAAATGTTTCTTTAAAGGGTTTTATCAGAGTGGACAATCATTATTTATTCCTACTACATTGTGCCTGCGTTTTTTTCTCCCAATTAATGTCTGCCTTTATGGCCTGACTGTAAATACCATAAGGTTTAGGAACCATGTCTCCTTTAATTGTGCATCATATGTCCTGCATCTAGCCTAGTCTTAGCACACAACTACATGTACAAAACAAAAATGAAAAAAAGGAATTTGCTTATTAGACTGTATTTCTGCAACTAAATTGAACAATCCTTCAGAATGTGTATCAGGCTTTATATGCAATTTTAGGTTCCTTTAACAGCTATAAGTATAGAACTCTTCTTTCAGATAAATTCTAGAAAATATATGATGGGTAATAAGACAGAATATAACTGGGGAAGCTATCTGAGTTGGGAACTAGAGGAAATATGTTTAGCCAGAGCAGAGAACAAATGGAAAGTTTTGCTGTGTATGTGATTTATTTTAGTTAGTTTTCCTCAAGCAGCTGAGCAGAGAGTGATGCCATTGTCAAACTGGGAAAGAATGGGCTTAAGAAGCTTGTTTTGGAAGGACTCAGAGAAAGAAAAATAATGAGAAATTAGAAATTTTATTTTAAATTCCTGAAATTTGAGCTACCAATTAGATATGCAAGGAGACAGGTAAAGCAGAAAATTTTATGTATAAAACAGAAACTCGGTTTTTATAGAGTTCTATATAGTCTCATGGTTCTTGTGAAGGGTCAAAGATACTTAGACTAATACTAGATGCCCAACAAGTCTTTGATGTTAAAGTGGTTTAAGTAGCCTAGAAAACACTATTATTAGTAATTCACTAGAATAGTTCTAAGGAATAAAAAGAGTACTTAAACTATAGGCACAGAAATTATTATTATATAACTTGATTTCTTTTTTACATGAATAAAGGACAGTCACCTTTTGAAAATATCTGGGTAGCTAAATCATAAATTCTACTCTTTATACCTTTCAAGGAACTATATAAACGAGATAAGAGTACTAGTTTCCCTAAGAAATCTATTAGTGAGCAAATGGCACACATAAGATGCATTTTGCATGTGTCCCCAAACATGTGACCATTACTTGGTTCATTTTGCACCTTTATTGTTTGAAATATTCAGTATTTATTGCAGCGATTGTATTGAATTTAAAAAGAGTATGTGCCACCGTACTCTTAAAAAAGCACTTACATAAATTTAAACATATCCTGTTTCCCCCATAGTGCACAAAATTTAACTAAAAAATATTTGTTTTTATTAAAGTTATTCTGAATCAAATCAGAAAAAAGTCAAATGATACTAAATACATATTTTTGCTTGTCTTGTTTTAATTTTTGCATTTTTTTCTCTTAATTACATTCAACACTTATAAAATGATTTTGTGGGAACTAATTCCATCACGAAAACTTTGTAAGTATGCCATGCTCCACACTTCCATTTAGCGTTTTGTTCTTTATAAAAAGTATATGGCCTAAAAGTACACAAATACAGACCTATTTATAGGATACTTAATATCCCAAACAAGTTAAACTATATGTAAGACTAATCAGAGTCTTTGGCAGAAACCATATTTGTGTCTTAGACTTCAAAAACATCTGCCTCAGCCTTGTTCAGTACCAAGGAAAAATTCCACGTTCTGTTATTGACAGATTTAGAAGCCTCAAAAATTACACCTCAGAATGTATCAGTTTGTTATGGCCACAATACTGCCATATAACAAATGGTCTCAAAATTTCAGTGCAAATTTCACTAAGCTCATTTTGCACCTGTGGGTATACAATTCAGCTGCAGGAACCTCTTACTTCCCTTGCTGGTCATCTCAGTGCATCTTTTCCATAACTCTCATTCTCCTTTAAGTCTGGTAGGTTTCTGTCATAGCAACTGCAGAAACTGAGAGGATAAGCCTAATCACTTAAGGATATTTCAGACCTCTACTTGGATTAATCAGCTGGTCATTTCAACTGCAAAGAAGTTGCTATGGAAGATCTAAAACATGTTACTCAGGACAATTTACTAATACTCTATGTCCTAAAGATTTCTCTGATGAATTGAATACAAATATTTTCCTCCATTTGATCTCCTGTGGTAAATATTGATTAAGCCATTTAATAAAAAGATGCTTTATATTCTTTCCCATAGGGTAGATACTTTCTGACATGTAATTTTTTTCTGAGGTTTGAAAGCACCATGAAAGGATGTACTAGAGAGATTTTTCTCAATTTGTATAGCAGATGTTCAGCACAATGCCTTAAATAAATTATTGTTTTTAATAATGGACAAAATATAGAGACTAAAAAGGCATTCTTTTAAAAAAAAAAGGATCAGACAATTTTGGTTGGAGTTTTATTTATCAGTAGGATATCAATCAAAATACAGAGGCTGCAAATATCACCAGGTTTACTATTAACTTTCTGCCTACTGTAGTCAAAAGGGAGCTCTGATCATTGCAGTTTTTTTGAGAACTGGAATGATGGAAGATCCATTTTGACACATGACTTTACCATGGCAGAGAAACAGTAACTAACAAATGGTGTTCTGGTTTTCAACCGATTCTCTCAAATGGAGGCTCACATATTACCTCTGCTTATGTGGCGTTAGTGAAAGTAATCTATGTAGCTATAGAAACCTTGAAAGGAGATGGGTGCAATCCTACCACATTCTAAGAGGCAGACCCATGAGATGAGTACCTTTATTTCTCCTGTTTTACAGAAGAAAATAAGACTTCAGGCTGTAGAATAACCTGTGAAATCACACAATTGGAAAGTACCCAAGTTGAAGTGTACATCAGTGTATCTAAGAATGAAAACCTATGCTTCTTGGCACAGCATTTCTTTACATTTTTGTGTGAAGCAGGCTTTCCAGTAGAGGCTATGTGCTATTGTCTGAATCTTTATTTTCCCCCTAAAATTCATATATTAAAATCCTAACCCCCAAGGTTATGGCATTTGGAGGTGGGGCCTTTGGGAAGTGATTAGGTTATAAGAGCAGAGCCTTCATGACTAGAATAAGTGCTTTTATTTATTTATTTATTTATTTATTTAGTATACTTTAAGTTCTAGGGTACATGTGTACAACATGCAGGTTTGTTACATATGTATACATGTGCCATGGTGATGTGCTGCACCCATTAACTCATCATTTACATTAGGTATATGTCCTAATACTATCCCTCCTCCCTCCCCCCACCCCACCACAGGCCCTGGTGTGTGATGTTCTGATGCAAACTATCTCAAGGACAGAAGTCAAACACCGCATGTTCTCACTCATAGGTGGGAATTGAACAATGAGAACACTCGGATACAGGATGGGGAATAAGTGTTTTTATAAAAGAGACCCCAGAGAGGTAGCTCTTTACTACTACCACATGAGGATAGAGTTATAAGATGCCAGACAGAAATTAGAAAGTGGGCCCTCACCAGATCTAGATCTTCCAGTGCCTTGATCCTGGACTTCCCAGCCTCTAGAACTGTGAGAAATAAAATTCAGTCATTTATAAGCTACTTAGTTTATGGCATTTTGTTCTAGCTGTCCAAATGGAGTAAAATAGTAGGTACTAACAAATACTAACTCTTGTTAACCTTATCCCTTGTTTTTTCTACTGATGATAATGATAATTAAGAATGTAAGAATTAAATAACTCTAAAAAACAAAACACAAAAGAAAGAGAAAATTTGATCTTCTTAGCCCAATGTGTGTTCATCTCTACCTAAAAGAAGGTCGGTAGACTGTCTTTTTGGAGATATTGCTTGTTAGTAATGAATATACTATAGTCCGTAATGTAAGATGTGCCCATTATCAGTGGAGATTTTAACATGCTTAAGAAACCATTATATAAGTCCAAAATGTTAATTTATTTTTGAGAAATATAACTTTTATAAGAAATAGAATATTTGCATTAATATAGTAAGGTATTTTCTTTCAGCAACCTGGCCAAAAGTATAATCAGAAGAATGCTAAGTGGATATGCAGTCAAATGAGGGGGAATTAGATAAATCAGCTTGTAATATCATCAAGCTAATAACTCCAACTTAAAGGAAATACTTCTGCTTATGGATGAAAGTATTCAAAGTCCATTGATTACACAACCCTTTGCATACTTTCACCATCACTAAATGCTTTGTTGTCATTTGTCTAAGGCTATCTCCCACAAGGTGAAGAGGAATGGGTACTGTCACCCCTGCCTCTGTGACTGTTTTTTCTTATTTCAATGTCTGTCTAGACATAGACTTTCCTCGAATGTGTACTTACGTTCCTTCAGTTTGCCAAGTCTCCTAGGCCTCAGACTTGTTTATTAATATCACATTTCATACCTTTGCACTATCATATTTATTTCTGATTTCATATTTAAATTTCAGAATAAAGTAGTTCTCTACTGTTTTCAGATTTATCAAGAAAATCTCATATATGACAAGAATAACAATGATGATGATACAGAACCAAGTTTAAATATTGCTCCAGAATTAATTCCAGGGACTTGCAATGTCAGTGGATGAAATATGTGTCAAAAATTGGAGTAAAATAATGTTTTTCCAAATTAATAAGTGATATGTAAACATCTCTTAACTAGAAAGACTAAACCAGTCAAAAATAATAACTACAACTACTTTTCAAGATGTAGACAGTATACTAAGACATCAAGAGAAACAACAAAAAGTTAAAAATTGGGGTGATGCAACTAAAGTCTACACTTTTCATTAGTTTTCTTTTTCCATGGTTGTTTGTTTATGCAATTAGTATTAAGCTGTTATCCATTTAAAATAATGAGTTATAAGATAGTATTTGCAGGCCTCATGGCATCCATACAATGGGTACACAAAAAATAAAAAGCAAAAATTAAATCATACTACAAGAGAAGGTCAATTTTGCTAAAAGCATTACAAGAAGAAAGGAATAAAGGAAGATAAGACCATAAAACAAGCATTCAAAGTATTGGTAGACAAATTTAAAAAATGGCAGGTGTAATTCTTTACTTATCAAGAATAACACTGAGTATGACTGGACTACATTCCTTACCATAAAGACATAAAGTGGTTGAATGTATGAAGATATAAGACTTAATGATCTATTGCCTACAAGAAACGTACTTCACATAGACTGAAAATAAAAAGATGAAAAAATATATTTCATACCGGTGGAAACCAAAAGGAAGAGGAGTAACTACACTTATGTCAGACAAAATAGATTTCAAGACAAAAACTGTAAGGAATCACAAAGAAGGTCATTATATAATGATAAAGAGGTCAACCTAGCAATGGAGTATAATGATTGTAAATATATATGTACACAACACTGTAGCACCTGGATATATAAAGCAAGTCATATTGGAGCTAAATACAGAGGTAGACTTCAGTGTGAAAATAGCTGGTGACTTCAACACCCTATGTTCAGCATTTGGCAGATCTCTCAGACAGAAACTCAACAACAACAAAAAATTAGACTTCATCTGCACTATAGAGCTACTGGTATACCTACAGGACACTTCGTTTGATGGCTGCAGAACACATATTGTTCTCCTAAGCACAAGGATCATTTTCAAGAATAAGCCATATGTTAGGTAACCAAACGCGTTTTAAGTTTTCAAAAAAATTGAAATATTATGAAGCATCTCCTCTGAGCACAATAAAATAAAACTAGAAATCAACAACAAGAGGAATTTTGGAAACTATACAAACACATGGAAATTAAACAATATGTTTCTGAAAGACCAGTAGGTCAACAAGGAAATTAGAAAGGAAATGGAAAATTTTTTTGAAACAAATGATAATAGAAACACAACATACTAAAACCTATGTGACACAGTAAAAGAATTACTAAGAGGGAAATTCTGAGCTATAAGTGCTTTGAATTTCTATAAGTGCCTACATCAAAAAAAGAAGAAAAACTTGAACTGAATAACCTAACAATGCATCTTAAATAACTAGAACAGCAAGAGTAAGCCAAACTCAAAATTCATAGAAAAGAAATACTAAATATCAGAGCAGACATAAATAAATTTGGAATGAAGAGAAAAATAAAATCAATGAAGAAGAAAAAATAAAATCAATGAAATAAAAAGTTGATGTTTTGGAAAGACAAACAACAATGTCAAACCTTTAGCTGGATTAACAGTAAAAGAGAGATGACCCCAATAAATACAAGGGTCAGAAGATAAGTTACAACTGATGATGCAGAAATTCAAAGGATCTTTGGTGGTTACTACGAGTAACTATACACCAGTAAATAGAAAATCTAGAGGAAATGGATAAATTTCTAGACACATACAACCTGTCAATTGAGATTGAACCATAAAGAGATTCGAAACCTGAACAAGTTAGTGACAAGTAACAAGATTGAAGCTGTAATAAAAAGCACCCCAGCAAAGAAAATCTTGTGAGTTATTGGTTTCACTGCAGAATGTTACCAAACATTTAAGGAAGACCTTATATCAATCCTACTCAACTGTTCAGAAACATAGAGGAGAAGGGAATATTTCTACACTCATTATATGAAGCAGTATTACCCTGATACCAAAGCCAGACAAAGACATATCAAAAAAGAAAAAGAAAACAAAAAGCCAATATATCTGATGAATATTGATGCAAAAATACTCAACAAAACACTAGCACACCAAATTCAACAATACTTTAAAGAATCATTCATTATGACAAAGGCAGATTTATCCCAGGAATGCAAAGGTGAGTCAACATAGTCAAATCAATAAAAGTGATGCATTGTATCAATAAGATGGAGGACAAAATCCATCAGATTATTACCATTGATGCTGAAAAAGCATTTGATACAATTTATTTTACTTTCATGATAAAAATCCTAAAGAAACTGGGTACAGAAGGAACATACTACAACATAATAAAATCCATATATCACAGACCCACAGTTAATATCATACTGAGTGGAGAAAAACTTATAGCTTCTCCTCTCAGATCTGGAACATGACAAAGATGCTCACTTTCACCGCTGTTATTCAACATAGCACTTGAAGTCCCAACTAGAGCAATGAGACCAGATAATAAAATAAAAGGCATTTAAATTAAAAAGAAAGAAGTCAAATTATCTTTGTTTGCAGATTATATTTTCTTCTTATTTGGGAATCCTAAAGACTCAACCAGAAAACTATTAGAACAGATAAACAAATTTGGTAAAGTTTCAGTATATAAAATCAATATACAAAATCTGTAACATTTCTACATGCAAACACTAAACACTTTGAAAAAGAAATTTAAACAGTAAGCTCATTTATAGCAGCAATAAATAAATGCCTAGAATTTACCCTCACCAAACAAGGGAAAGATCTCTACAATGAAAACTATAATACACTGATGAAAGAAATTGAAGAGGACACAAAAAATAAAATGATATTCCATGCTCATGAATGGAAAGAGCTAATACTGTTAAAATATCCATACTACCCAAAGCAACCTACAGACTGAATGCCATCTTTGTCCAAATGCCATCTCTGTCCAATAAAAAGAATACCCAACAACATTCTTTACAGAAATAGAAAAAATAACTCTAAGATTTATATTGAACTACAAAAGACCCAGAATAGCCAAAGCTGTCCTGAGCAAATGGAACAAAACTAGAGGAATCACATTACATAATTTCAAATTATACTACCGAACTATAGTAATTAAAACAACATGGTACTGGCATAAAAACAGATGCATAGACCAATGGAACAAAATAGAGAACACAGAAACAAATTTACACACCTATAGTGAACTCATTTTTGACAAATGTGTCAAGACCCTGAGGAAAAGATAGCCCTTTCAATAAATGGCACTGGGAAAACAGGATATCCATTTGCAGAAGAATGAAACAACACCCTTATCTCTTGCCACATCCAAAAACAAAATCAAAACAGATGAAAGATTTAAATCGAAGACCTCAAATTATGAAACTACTAAAATAAAACATTAGGGAATCTATTAGGACATTGGTGTGGGCAAAAATTTTTTGAGTAATACCCCACAAGCACAAGAAACAAAAGCAAAAATAGACAAATAGAATCACATCATGTTAAAAAGCATATGTGGAATAAAGAAAATAATCAAAGGGAAAGACAACCAACAGAATGGGAGAAAATATTTGCAAACTCTCCAAATTAAAAGGGATTCATAACCAAAATGTATAAGAGCTGAAACAACTCTATAGGAAAAAAATCTGTTGATCTAATTTAAAAATGTATAAAATATTTGGATAGATATTTCTCAAAAGAAAACATAAAAATAACAAACAGGCTTATGAAAAGATGTTCAGCATCATTGATCATTAGAGAAATGCAAATCAAAACTCCAATGAGACATCATCTCACCCCAGTTAAAATGACTTTTATCCAAATGATAGGCAATAACCAGTGCTGGTGAAGATGCGGAGAAAAGGAAAGTTTCATACACTGTTGAGAATATAAATTAGTGCAACCACTATAAAGAACAGTTTGGAACCTCCTCAAAAAAATTAAAGATAAAGCTACCATATAATCCAGCAATTCCACTTTGGGGTATGTAGCCAAAAGAAAGAAAATCAGCATATTGAAGAGACATCCACACTCCCATATTTTTTGCAGCACTGTTTACATCAGCTAAGATTTGGAAGCAATGTAAGTGTCCATCAACAAATGCATGGATAAATAAAATGTGGTACACAATGCAGTACTATTCAGCCATAAGAAAGACTGAGATTCTGTCATTTGCAACAACACGGGTGGAATGGGAAGTCATTACATTAAGTAAAATAAGCCAGCCACACAGAAAGACAAACCTCACATGTTTTCAGTATTTGTGGAATCTAAAAATAAAAACAATTTAACTTATGAGTATAGAGAGTATAAAGTTGATTACCAGAAGCTGGAAAGGTTGTGGAGGGTTGTAGGAGGTAGGAATGGTTAATAGGTACAAAAAGATAGAATGACTGAATGAATAAGACCTAGTAATTGAGAGTACAGCAAGTGACTACAGTCAAAATAATTTAATTGCACATTAAAAAATAACTAAAAGGGGATAATTTGATTGTAACACAAAGAATAAATGCTTGAGGGTATAAATATCCTACTTTTTCATGATGTGATTATTGTGCACTGCATGCCTGTATCAGTATATCTCATGTATCTCATAAATGCATTCATTATTTGTAATAACACAAAAATTAAAAGTTAAAAAGCATCTCATACTTTTCTCTGTTGTTATACATATTCTCCAACTAAAAATGATGGTGGGGTGGGATTATGGATCAAAAGATTACAAGGCAAAAGATTACAGGGACTATGTCTTTAAAACTTTCAAAATATGTGTAAATAGTTGCTAATGTGAGTATATGTCAACACTATTTACTTCTCTTTCACTGAAAGTTAGGGAAACAAGGAACGCGGTGGATGCTTCTTCTGAGTAAAGGAAAATAGTTTCGCTAAATTCTTGTCTTTATTTCAGAAAATGCCTGCCCTTCAAGGCAGATAAGAGAGTTTTTATATATGTATATATTTTTAAGTCTAATGTTCCCCTTTTGAGTCAAATTGTTCTTTTCTCTTTGGGTGACATTATTGATTATTATTATCTCCAATGGAAGATAGCTACATAAATGAATGGAGGGAAAGAGAAGTCGTTTGGAAATGAAAGACTAACAGAAAAAAGTACGAATATTATTTGAACCCAATTCATTTTTACTTTGATTCCTAGTTATGAATTCTAATGCTATCCAACCTTAGTTTTAGGAATCTTGGCAAAGAATTGTAACACAGGCAATTTTGACTTCTTGTATGCCATTCAACCTGCTGTCCATTCTGCAAGCCATCTTTCTTAATTATAAATCTGACTATATATAATGCCCCTGTTTAATAATATTCTAAAATAATTTACACTGTCCCCAGGACAAATGATTACTCCTATATGTTTCATCAGTTCATCTAATCTTTTCAAACCATAATTTAACTTTTACATTGCAGACATACAATTTTTTTCCCCAAATTTGTCTTATCATTTCGCACTCTCAATTGAGAAAAATCTCAATGATTTTCCCTCCCCCTTATAAAATTTTCTTTTGGATATAACAAATCTATCACAATGAAAGCATGCACACTTACACGCAAACATAAGTCTCTTGTGTTCTGTTTCCCTGTCAATTTTTAACACCGTTAATAATTCAAATGAAACTCTTATTTTTCATTGCACCACCGCTAGCCTCTAAATTGCTGGGAGTTCTCACTCCACTGATGCCTGCACAACCCTGGAAGTATAAATTTGGAAGGTGAGGGGACAGAGTCTGACTTAAGGCTGCCAGTGATACTCCGTTCACTATTTCAAAAAGTCGCATAAGTGATCTCTTTTCTTCTCTCTCCAGTTCTGTTCATTTGTCTATTGGGGTATTGTTTATCTATCACACTCACTTGGGTATTTTTGTTCATTAAATATACAAAAGACTGATACTTAAATCATTTTTGGATAATAAATATAGGTTTGCCACTAAAATTAAACAACAGAAAAGTTTGTAAAGTGGAAAAGGATTATCCACACTCTTTAATTTGACACAAGGTAACCACAGTTATATGTTTAGCCTGCATCTTTCTGAATTTTTTCTATGCTTTTGTAAAACACTTAATACATTACTGATTTTATTGATTTCCTTAATCATTGGCTTCCTAGTATCCTTGCCCTTTGCTTCAACCCTGAACTAGTCTTATGATTTGGTTTTGGCCAACATAATGCAGTAGAAGGATCTGGTGCAATTCCCAGCTCAGGCTTTACAAAGCCTGGTGCTCTTCTTCCTCGTGGACACCTGAACCTAAAATAGGATGAGCCTGAGCTACATTGCTAGCTGATAAGACACATCATATGGAAAAGAGGCTAATTGCCCCAGCCAAGGTCATTCTAGACCAGCTTCCAGCCCTGCGCTTTCCAAACATATGAGAGATCCTAGCCTTTCAGTAAAGAGGCCTACCCCATGCACAGGTGATCTCAGACACATGGATAATCTCAGCAGAGTCAAGAACTACTTAGCTCACTGGTAACCTTGTGAACAATAGTAAATGCTTATTGCATTAAACTACTGAAGTTTTGGGTGTTTTGATACCCAGAAATAAATAACTGGCAGACACATATTTACCTATACCTTTTTCCTTATAGCACCAGTATCATATTATTATATTATCAACAATTTGCTCCATTTGTTTAATTTTTGCTTCACAACATATGACAAACCCTTTAAAAATCCAACACATTAAAATTCAATACTATCTGATTTTTGGACATCTATAAATTATTAAAAGTGCCAATTCAATATAATTTTAAATGTTTTGTCAAAGTAATACATTCATGAGACAGTCCATAGTACAGAAAATAATATAATAAAAATCATATTTCCCAGTACAACTCTTCCCACCTTCAGTCCCACATACTAGATGTAATTTCCTTCAATAGTTTTTGTTTTGTTTTGTTTGGCAGTAACATTTGGAATTTTCAATAATGACTCTTACAGCTCTGTGTTTCCTGATATATAGAACATAAACGATGCCATTGACTACCTCATATGAAAAATGAGATGCGGTTCACTTACATTGCCACATATTTAGTCTATTCTACCTAATATTTGATGATGTCATGATGTTCAAATCTTTTATTAATTGTGAAACAATTAATATATTTAACCATAATTTCTTCTTTCATCAATGTTGCTCAGTAGCTAAAATTTTCTCTATGTAATTTGATTAATGTTGCTCTCATACCTTCTCGCTTTCAATTTTATCATTATATTTTCGCAATTTTTATCATAGTAAAATGTCATAACAAAATTACAAGCTTAACAATTTTAAGCGTACAGCCAAATAGTATTAAATACATTCATAATTTTGCACAACAATCACCCATCAACAATCACCCATCTACCTCCAGAATTCTTTCTGTCTTGTAAATCTGAAACTTTATAACCATTAAATGACTCTTCATTTTCTCCTGCCCTAGCACCTGGCAATCACCATTTTACTTTCTGTCTCTGTGAATCTGATAATCTAGGTGCCTCATATAAGTGTGATCATATTGTATTTTTGTGTGTGTGAATGGCTTATTTTACCTAGCATAATGTCCTCAAAGTTCCTCTATATTTTAGCATATGTCAGAACTTCCCTCTTTTCTATGCTAAATTACATTTTAGTATATCTATATATGATATTTTACTTATCAATTTTTCAGTCCATGGATACTTTTGTTGCTTCCAGATTTTAGATAACATGAGCAACATTGCCATGAACATGGGTGTATAAATATATATTTGAGACCCTGCTTTCAATTATTTTTGGTATATACCCAAAGGTGGAGTTTGGATCCTATGATAATTCTAGCTTTACTTTTGTGAGGAACTTCCATACTGTTTTCCACAGTGGTGCCATTTGACATTCTCACCAACAGAGCACAGGGTTCCAATTATTCTACATCCCTGCAAACACCTGTTATTTTCTGTTTCTTTGTATGTTTTGATGGGAGTCATTCTAATGGGTATGAGGTGGTATCTTTCTTATACTTTTAGACACCATCTTCTTTCATCCTATTGTTGGCAGTAAGTCACAGCCAGTAGTCTTCATCAGTCAAGTATAGATGTTACATCAGCCATGAAACCCAAAAATCCAGTTAGCTCCTTCCACTTCATTTCCACTTGTCCACCATTTTCATGGAAATTATATTGTCTATTAGAGAATCTAAAAATATACAGTTCATACAATCTAAAAAGATACCATCTTTACTTTTATCAAAACACCAAATGTTGAATATGCAAGCTACACAGGTAAAGGTGCTCTTTGGTGTTGACAGAGGAGGGCTGGGCTGCCTATGGTTTCCTGCAGAAGAGAGAAAGGACAGAAGGTCAAGATGGTTATCCTTCACTGCCTTCATCCCATCCCTCATTATGATTCTTCTTCCATCTTCTGCCATATGCTTTTGTCATTTCCCTTGACTTCCATCTGTGACCTCTGTGACTGTTTAGCAAAAAGTACTTAGGAGTATCTTTGTAAAACCTGAATTAAATTAAGTCACTTCTCTTTTCCAAAGCACTGGAAGGTTTTCCTATCTACTCAGATAATATTTTTTTAAATATTTACCATGTGACGTTCAAGCACAATGTGATGAGGCTCCTCACTGTTTCTCCTAATTTGTCTCTGTCATTTCCCTCACTTGCATTCTCTTTTGGTCACACTGTCTCATTGTAGTTCTTTTTAAACACGTTTAGCATTTATCTGCCTCAGGGCATTTGCCCTTGTATTCTGTGCTGGAACACCTCTCCTGCATAAGAACCTCATGGTTCACTCTCCAACTCTATCCATTCTCTATTCTAATTTCATTATTTCAAGGAAAGTTTCCTGAATAAAATACCTACAGTTGAGCATGTGTTTTCTACTGTCCAATAACTGTGGCTGAATGTCAGTAATGAGAGAGCCAAGTAAAAAGCACTCCCTGGCAGAACCTCCCACCAGCCTGTGCACTGGGAAGAATGTGCACTGGGGTGGAGCCTTGGGAAGTTCATGCCATTTGCAGCAGGGAGAAGCCTGGCCCCTCCTCTTCCTGGGTGGTACCTGGTATTCAAACTGCAAGGCAGAAAGGCACTAGCAGGATTCTGGCTCTGTGAAGGGTCCGTTTCCCATTTTTTTTCCTTTTCACACAATAAACCCTGCCCTCTTCACCTTTCAGATTGTCTGTGAGTCTAATTTCTCATGGTCGTGTAACAAGGACCCCATCTTTAGCTGAACTAAGGAGAAAGTCAACAACAGTAATGTGATACATGCACTCAGAGGACCAAAGCCTTGCTTTCCCCATAGTTAGTTCCTGTGTTTACTCTTGTTTTGTTCAAGGTCTGATGCAATGTTGGCAACTAAGTGTGGCAGATGGGAGAGAAACAGAGAGAGAGACAAAGAGAGGGAGTGTATGAGAGATCGATGAATATAATTAATAATGGTAACATTTATACATTACTATTTTAATAATTACTAACCTAGGACTTTCATTGTGTATTACATTTTGCTGCAATTTTCCTTACCTCCTTGATTGATTATATAGTTGGGGGAAACTAAATGCATATAAGTAGAATAAAAAAGAGCACATAAATTCTCACCAGACTGCGTCAATAAAGAACTCTAACTTGACCATACAAGTGGTCAGCTGTCATTGGCATTGAACTTCACCACTAATATAGCTCTTTCATTTATTTCACCCTCCAACAACTCTCAATACTTACATTTTCAATTGCCAGGAAAGAGGTAGAAATCTCTTGTCAAGGATACTCGTTCTATGGTGGGCATCTGGGCTTTAGCCATTGGAATTTCAAATGATTTCTGTACCTAAAAGAAAAAACAGTAGATGAGATAAAACTCAGAAAGCACTTTGCACCATGAACCAGGAAATACCTGGAATGAAGACAGCTTCCAGGGTTGATAGGACCAAGCCCATGGATATTCCAACTCCTTAACGCTGCTACCCTACCTCTTAGAATTGACACCCCATGTCAGACTGTACACTTTACATCAAAATAAACACTGCATGCCAAGTCAAGGCTTTTCAACCTCCATTTTCTCTATTTTCCATTTTTGACCTACAGATGTGGAAATCAATTAAATATCCCTTGAGATATGCTCATGAGAACTGGATATGGAAGACAGTACTTTCAACCCTCACCAAGGCTGATTCTTCAATTTAAGTAGAATTAAATCCCAGAATCTTGCTTTAAGGCCTGAACACTGAACAACTTTCATGCCGACACCACCAAGCTGACCCCTGAAATCTTATGCAAGGACTGATCAGTGAGATCCTGCTTACCGTAAATCCAGTATTTCTAGTCTTTTTCCAGGAATACCCTCAAAAGTACAATGTCTCATTCCTAATCATCCAAAAGGACTTAACGTCCCAGTTCTCTATTCACAGAAACCCTGTCTCAATTTATAGTACAATCTTCTTTAAACGCCAGTGGTATATATTCTTCTTCCCACAAGAGTTTTACTGTTTTCTACAATTTTTAATTTAGAAACAACCACACTTTCCTGTGTTAATACCAATCCTATTTTCCCTTAAAAAGAGAAGGAACATTTATCTATTCATTTATGCATCTATTTATTCAATATATATTAATTGAATGTCTGCTATATGTCAGGCATATTGAGGTGCTGAGCAAATCCCCGCCTTCTTGAAGTTTGCATGTTAGTGAGTAAATACAGGTAAAAAACAGACACATAAATAAACTATTAATATATGCTTAGTGGGAGGAGGTAAGAACTGTGGAGAAAATAAAGTAGGAAGGACGGGGAATAAGGAAGGTCCCAAGTTGGGCAAGTAATAGTAAACCTTCCCTTCTGCCCTTTTCCATGGAAAGAGTGATTTCTTTTTTATTCCCTCTTACATGCCTTTCTGAATTCTACCACAATGTGTAATTACACATTTTTTTGTCAGCCCATATTTCCAGTATCCATATCTCTCACAAAAGTGTGAGTCCTAGGTAGTCTTAAGCCATGCAAACCTCATTTACCCCTTTGTTATCAGGATGAAGTCCATCACCTCCATCCAGTTTTTATTCATTTAGTAAATTAATCAAAATTATTTCAAAATGTTTTCTATTCTCTGAATTTTAATAACTTACAACCCAAAACATGAAGCTTATAGCTGATATTATTTTGTTTTACTTTGCTCTTCTTCTGGGATATATTGACAATTTCTTTCTCTAAACCAGATTTTAAACACCTGAATGACAGAAATCAGGTGCCGTTCTACTTTTGCTTGCCTGAAGAAGTGTGTCATTTTCATTCAATTAGGGAATAATGATAAATTCTTTCTGAGCAAATAAATAAATGACTAGAAAAGGAAACGGAAGCTTACCTTCTGAAATATTTTCATTAGGTGGTAGCACCAAGAATATTTCTGGAAGCATGTGATAAGTTCCATGATGAAGATGGAGCCCTTTGTGCAGTCTCTCCAGGACATGTTATCTATGATGATACAGACTGATATACCTTGGGCTACGACTTTCACTATGTTTTTGTTTATATTTTTGTTTTTGCATAGCTTGGGAATTTACTTGATAGATTTATGGAAATCCCTTATAACCTAACATTTACTTAGGTTTCACACAGAGGAAACAGAAAAGCTGGCAAAGGTTGAACAAAAAAGACAGCTTGTAAACATTACCAGAGATTGCATAGTGATTGTATTTTCATTCTTGGAACTGACTTTCTATTATGGACCTCATGTTCATTCACTTTGCTTAGAAAAGGGGTCTTGAGAAATAACTGGAATTGTTCCACTTTACAAAGTAAAGAACAGAAGCCCAGAAGGATGAATAAAGGTTCAGTGAGGAAGCAACAAAAAATTGCTTTCTGGTTCCAGGATTGTTTACAGATTGCACCATGATGTCTTTTACCATACAATAAACAAAATAGATGAACACATCCAAAGTTTCAGTTATAGAAGATTAAAATATCATAGAAAAATACTGTATAATATGGTGCCAATAGTAAATAATCCTGTCTTATACACTTAAAAATTTGTAAAGAGAGTAGATCTTATGTAAATTATCTTTATCACACCCTTGCAGAATGATGATAATAATGAATAGAGAGCTGGAGGAATCTTTTGGAGGAGACAGAGATATTTACAGCATAGATTTGGGTGATGATTTGAGGGGTGTGTACTAATCTCCAAACTTATTAAGTTGCGTGCATTAAATATGTACAGTTTTTGTATGTCAGTTATGCCTCCATAAAGTGGTTTAAAAATAAGACTTAAAAATTTACAACTTGGAAAGAGTAAAATGTAAAGACCTTTAGGATGATTACCTAGAGGTGAAATGCAAACCACTGTTTCCTGTAATTAGACCTAATTAGCCCCACCCTAACATTTCCTACTTTTTTTTAAAGGGCATTCACATTTTTACCTGGACACTCAATAACATTGCTCTTTGTAGGATCAAGTGGAATGTATGTGGAAGAGGGCTTGAAGTTGCTCATTTAGAAAGACAGCCAGTACTGGGATCCATAAAACTTATATTCAAAATGTTAAATGGATTTGATAAAAAAACAGAATCCATCATTTATGTTTACATGGTGTGTGATGAATGCGGTTACTTGTATTGTATTGCTTTACAATATTTGGCATACCTTTGACTGTAAAGTGTAACACTTATAAAAAAACTACAATTTCTTAAAATGTGTGTGTGGGAGGGGGAAGGAATCTGTTCTCACAGCACACATAAGATCATGCAAAATATATAGAGAGCACACACCATTCTCTCAACTCATTGTTGCCTAGGGCCTATGTTGATTTCATAGGGTCATTCAAAGGTGTCCTCAGCACCCCCACATTTTTTACTGTTGCTAAAAGACACATACGTGGTGTTGAAGAACAGAAAGCAATGAAGTCCTTCTCCACGTGGACTCTGCAAACAGAATCTTCCTCCAGGTTCTCAGGTGACTGTGAAGAGATGACTGCCAAGGATGCTGGAGAGTCTCTGACCCAGTGTTCCCCACGTCCTTCTGTAGAGACATCAAAGATACATCAACTTTCTTTTCTTTTTTTCTGTCTTTTAGGTTACGTTAAGTTCCAGAATAGAAATGCAGAATGTGTAGGTTTGTTACATAGTTATATGTGTACCATTGTGGTTTGCTGCACCTATCAACCTATCATATAGGTTTTAAGCCACGTGCATTAAGTATTTGCCTTAAGACTCTCCTACCCCTTCCCCCCCGACCTCCCGACAGGCCCCAGTGTGTGATGTTCCCTTCCTTGTATCCATGTGTTCTCACTGTTCAGCCCTCACTTATAAGTGAGAACATGCAGTGTTTGGTTTTCTGTTCCGGCATTAATTTGCTGAGGATGATGGCTTCCAGCTTCATTCATGTTCCTGCAAAGGACATGATCTCATTCCTTTTTATGACTACACCGTATTCCATGGGATATATGTACCACATTTTCTATATCCAGTCTATCATTGATGGGCATTTGGGTTGGTTCAAGAGGCATCAACTTTTTATACACTGCTGTGCCTCCCTTACCATGGCTATCACAGTTGCCCACCTTGTTATTTTTCAGTGTTCTTTCTAACTAATTTAATACATATATACAGACCCACACACATGCAAACACACACACACACACACACACACTTTGCTTCGTCTCTAGTGTCATTCAACAATGTGTCAATTAACAGTGAATTTATCATGTCATTACCAGTTTTCAGTTAAGTTATTTCTGCTTTCTTAAAAAACAAACAAAACATACATCCCAATAGTCATGAGGCAATTGGAAGTCAGGAATAAAAAGAGAGAGAGAGAAGATTGACTTAAACCCCTTAAGTTTTCTTAACTCCCTACTCGTTTTCCTTTCAACAACTATAAATAAATAGGGTGCGTGTCTCACATGATAACTTCAGTTTCAAGTGCAAATTCTTCAGAAACCACATAATGTCAAAATGTCTGTAAAACATTTACAAATCAAGCTATCATGAAAATGATTCCATTCCAAAGTTTCAGTATTTCTGTTTAACTTTGATTTAGGGATTCTGGTGATCTCCCTCACCGCTTACTGTGGATAAAATTGTACAGAAATTTCTCCGCTGATGAGACAATTTCTCATTATACCAGACCCTTAGGTAGAGTTTCTTTAGAATTCATTGTACTTTATTTGCACTAGATGGGGTCTAAGACTGTTGCCCCTAAATATAAACTAAACATCAAAATCCTCTGCATACACCTTCATAACTGTTAGATGTTCAGTCCCAGCACTCACCGCCTCTGCAGGCCTGGACAATGATGACCTTGGGTTTGTCCTTTAGACTGAGGCAGTTTCGGTTGTTGAATATCTGGAAGACGGTGTCATAAAGCAGCACATCTGGGTTTTTCTCATCATGTGCAGTTCCGCAGATTCCCTCCAGGATGCCATGAGACATGAGCACTAGGAACGTGCTATCGGAGGACTTGTGCTCTGGTCGCCTAGCAAAAGCCCTCAGTTCTGACTCCATTTCCTGTAAAAGAGCAATGTCTAACTTCAGTCAGAGAAGCATCACAATTAATAGGATGTCCTAGATTTACCATGAGTGAAACAAGTAAAATATGTAACATCTGTGTCACGGTGCTTCGCATAGTGCTTACTCAGTCATGACAGCTGTTTTATGTTTTTTGTTTTTTTGTTTATTTTTTCCTTCGTAGCGGAGCTGTGGGTTCCTACTTTTTCTCCCTGATGACGCACCATGCACTGTCTTCTTAATATACTGTATATTTTTATATGTTACTTATATTACTTTTTTTAAATCTCAATCTTGTCTCTTCTTTCCTAACAAGAGTCATGTGTTATAAGTGCATCACAGCACCGTCCTTATAAAATCCAATGTACGTTGCTTAGAATAAAATCAATCTTCTTGCCTGACCATTCTCACCCTTACATTATGTCTGTTCTGCTTCAATCTCTAGTCATACTGGTCTTCTCTTGTGCCTCACGTGTGCCAGTTTCATTTTCAGCTCAGCTCTTTCACAGGTAGCTCCCCCTACTTGGAAGGCACTGCATTCACATCTTCCCAGAGCCATCTCATTCCTTTTGGTAGTTCAGTCCAACTCCTGTGTTCTCTCCCGACAGAGGCTTTTCTGGACCAACCCAAAAACGTCACACTCCATCCAACATTCCCTCTCATGTTTCCTTTTTGTTTTCTTTTTGCTTATTTTGGATTCTCTTCTTATTCTTATGCAGACACATACACACACTCATTCTCTGAAATTGGTCTGGTTTTGCTTATATTGTGAGATTTTACCTCCACTCTAACCTAGATCCTTGTAAATTTGAAGCTTCTTGTATCATTTACAGACTTATCCACAGCATCAGGAAAAGCTCTTGGCCCCAAAGTTTGGATTTAATATTTGTTTTAAGAGTGCACTCCTGTGCCAAGTGCAGTGACTCACGCCTGTAATCCCAACACTTTGGGAGGCTGAGGCGGGCAGATCACGAGGTCAGGAGATCGAGACCATCCTGGCTAACACGGTGAAACCCCATCTCTGTTAAAAATACAGAAAATTAGCTGGGCATGGTGGCACACGCCTGTAGTCCCAGCTACTCGGGAGGCTGAGGCAGGAGAATTGCTTGAACCTGGAAGGTGGATGTTGCAGTGAGCCGAGATCATGCTGCTGCACTCCAGTCTGGGTGACAGAGTGAGACTCCGTCTCAAAAAAAAAAAGTGCACTCATGCCAAAAACACATTACTCTGTGATTTTCTGTGAAATCTTGGGGCTACATCCCAATCACCTGATCTTACTGGAACTCAATAATAATTGTGAAAATACATGCCAATCATATTTTGTCTAGTTTTATGGAGTTGAGGGTATTTGAGGCTCAGAAGAGACACAGATTTATGTATTCAATAGTTTCTTTTGCTAGTGCATGTGTGCGTGTATGCGTGCGCACACACACACATGAACCCAGAGGTTGTTAAACCTTGTTGAACTTCTATAAAGCTAACTAATTAGAAGAATATATGTTGCCCATGGGTGAGTGTGAGATGGCTTAGGGGTTCTTACCCTGGCTGTGAGTTTCGTTTTGTCAACCACGTTGTAGCCCAGGCCCTGAAGCAGCCCTTTCATCCCCAGGATGTCAAAGTGAGCCCCAGTCCTTGGTGGCAGATGATCAAACTCTGTATTGCATATGATGAGAGCTAGGCGTTTGCGGTCCTCTCTCTTTTTTATTGGATAGATCTGCAGGAGATGGAGATGAAGCGACTTTGATTACCTGAGTCTCTTTTCAACCTCCATATGCCTCATTATTTTGCTTTTTTCATGCAGCTGCCCCCTTCTCTAAACTCTATCAGAAGACACTGCCTTCCCCTCTCTCTCAAGAGCCCAGACCAAGAACCAGGACATATCTGGAATTATTATTTAACTTTCCTCTCTCTAGAGCCCAGAGCAAGAACTGGGACATATCTGGAATGATGACTCAAGAATCTTGAGGAAACTGAATAATTCCTACCCCCTTCCTTCGTTTTCTTCTCCACCTACTCAAACATTTCTTATATTCAGGTTCAAATCAAATTTCATATAAACCAAGAGATGTTGTCATTGGCTCCAGTAAAAATAAATATAGCAAATATTCTTTGCCTTTGATACTATTTTAAAAACATAAACTTACAATGATTTTCAAGATTTAATTATACTTTTCAAATATATTTTATGTCTAGGCTTTTCAACTAGAGTACAATTACTACTCAGCCCTGTTATCTTAAAAACATTTTTATTTTGTGACTATATCTGAAATGGTAGTAAATCCCAAATAGATACAAAAATCAATAAATGATAAAAATGAGGAAGCTACATTTTATCATGGGTTGAAAGAGCATTGGTATCTGTTTGAAGCCATATGAATCCTTGCCTACTGAAAGCATCTATCGTAAAGGTTACCACTGTCACCACCCCCTCATCATTTACTGCTTTATGTATTTCTGCATTTATGGCTGGTACTGTGGCTCCAGCCTGTAATCCCAGCGCTTTGGGAGGCCAAGGCTCATGAAGACAGGATTTGGAGAACAGACTGGGTGACATAGTGAGACTATGTCTCTACAAAAAAAAAAAAAAAAAAAATCAGCCTGGCATGGTAGTGTGCATCTGTAGTCCTAATTACTTGGGAGGCTGAGGCTAGAGAATCTCTTGAGCCAATGTGTTCCAGACAGCAGTCAGCTATGATCACACCACAGCACTCCAGGCTGGGCAACAGAGCAAGACCCCATTTTTTAAAATGTGCATTTAGTGAAAGCAATTGTTTCTCTCTTTTTCCCCATTTCATGCAGAGAGCACGGAACCTCATCATGGTTTTCTTTACACCGTCTCAGGAATTCTTCATGAGGACAAAGTATGAGAGTATTTGTAGATTCTGCTGACTCAGGTGGTCCAGCCTCAATTTGCAGAAGAGCTGTGGGATATCACAAAATATAAATTAAGATCTAAAATTGACACCCTAACATCACAATTAGAAGAACTAGAGATGCAAGAGCAAACACATTCAAGAGCTGGCAGAAGGCAAGAAATGACAAAGATCAGAACAGAACTGAAGGAGGTAGAGACACAAAAATACCCTTCAAAAAATCAATGAATCCAGGAACTGTTTTTTTGAAAAGATCAACAAAATTGATAGACTGCTAGCAAGACTAATAAAGAAGAAAAGAGAGAAGAATCAAATAGATGCAATAAAAAATGATAAAGGGGATATCACCATCTA
>NW_012101260.1:473248-500203 GCF_000951045.1 Mandrillus leucophaeus
TCCCATTACTGGGTATATACCCAAAGGATTATAAATCATGCTATTATAAAGACACATGCATACGTATGTTTATTGTGGCACTATTCACAATAGCAAAGACTTGTAACCAAGCCAAATGTTCATCAATGATAGACTGGATTAAAAAAAACTGTGACACATATACACAATGGAATACTATGCAGCCATAAAAAAAGGATGAGTTCATGTCCTCTGTAGGGACATGGATGAAGCTGGAAACCTCATTCTCCGTAAGCTATCACAAGGACAAAAAGCCAAACACTGCATGTTCTCACTCATAGGTGAGAATTGAACAATGAAAACACTTGGACACAGGAAGGGGAACATCACACACTGGGGCCTGTCATGGGGTGGGGGGAGGGAGGACGGATAGCATTAGGAGATATGCCTAATGTAAATTACGAGTTAATAAGTGCAGCACTACATGGCACATGTATACATATGTAACAAACCTGCACGTTATGCACATGTACCTTAGAACTTAAAGTATAATAATAATAAATATATATATATATATATATTAAAAAATTATGACTTCTGCCCCTGTGACCGAATTTATCACCTAAGAACTTTGAGAGAGAGAGAGAAATCTTAGGAAAAGACTTCTTTGTATGTAGGGGTTATAGCTGTACCTAATTTCCAGCTTAAGGAAATGTATTGTGGGAATTCCCTGACAGAGAAAGCAGATCTCCCCCAACCCCACCAAGAAAAAAAATGCAGTTATAGATTCTGATTATTCTGGAGAAAAACTCTTGATGATTTAGAGTTAAATTTGGCTTTTGTGGCCGGGCGCGGTGGCTCAAGCCTGTAATCCCAGCACTTTGGGAGGCCGAGATGGGCGGATCACGAGGTCAGGAGATCGAGACCATCCTGGCTAACACGGTGAAACCCCGTCTCTACTAAAAAAAAAAAAAAAAAAAAAAACTAGCCGGGCGAGGTGGCGGGCGCCTGTAGTCCCAGCTACTCGGGAGGCTGAGGCAGGAGAATGGCGTAAACCCGGGAGGCGGAGCTTGCAGTGAGCTGAGATCCAGCCACTGCACTCCAGCCTGGGCGACAGAGCAAGACTCCGTCTCAAAAAAAAAAAAAAAAAAAAAAAAAAATTTGGCTTTTCTATATTCAGAAAAACAGTTTGATTTTTCCAGTGGTTTTACCCTAAGTTACTCATTTATTTATTTGGACTTTTTGCTGTGTCAGGGCAAGAGTGTGCTAATACTTGTCAGAGTGCTATCTATTTGAAATACAATGTGTGTTCCATGTGCAATATTAAATTCTCTAATATCACATTTACAAAAGGTAAAAATAATTTTAATAATGTATTTATTTAAATAATATATTCAAAATATTATTATTTCAACATGTGTCACTAGCCACAAGTTAAGTACTTAATAGCTACATCTGTCTGGTGGCTACAAAACTGGATGGGACAACATCGTATTTTGGAGTGATAGTCCCCTCCTAGTTCACACTACATACAGATATATGCATACAGCAAACACTTAACAGAATATTGAATTCTGTACCATCCTGGTAATTTTTAAGCAACCTTTATGTTAATTACTAATTTTTCTAGAGGAAATAGGCTTCAGCTATCTTTCAACAAATTGTGAAATCACCTATTTATGAAGAAATGTCGTCTAGTGACAATAGTACTGTGTCCAAGGTCAAAGGGACAAATGTTTGTATGAGATTCTGACATAACTCTGGACATCTTGTCTCTAAACTGCTGGAGCAGCCAACACTGTCCAACTCATATTTTATAATGTGAGGAAATAATACATCTCTTTTGGATAAGTTGGCTTCTGAGTAATTCTGATCTATCCCCTTGTGAAATGTAATATTGATCTCTTTTAACCGATATTGTGCGAAAAACTGGGAGATTATTGAGCCCTCCTTCTGGAAAAGAAAAAGAAATTTACATATACAAACTAGAAGAAAAGTTTACTAAGATCTAATAAGAAGATTTCTTTTCATAAAAGGAATGGACAGGCATATTTTTATGTTTGGTTAAGTGATCCAACCAAGACATAGGAATCATGAGTAAAGTAATATTATTCTGTATAAAATTTGCATTGTTTTGTAATATTTCATGTATTTTTTATATTTCTATCATTTGTTTCTGTTCATTTTTAATAATATTTTAAAGTAAATGTCTTGCTAAAGTGTATGATAAAAGCCTGAGTTCTGGGAATACAATAAGTTATAAGTGTGTAAGGAAACCAAACCTTCTAAGCATCAATTTTTTCATAGATTAAACAGTGACAGATGCTTTTTCTTCTCATTTCAGAAAATTCTGCCAATGTGAAGACATCCAGGGTCCTGGGATATTCCTGGTCTGAGGGTATGTTTTCCTGTTTAAAGGTCTGGAGAACTTCCAACTTAACAGTCATCTCCTAATGACTTTTATGTGTCTGTGTGTAGAACAGGTGTTTTCCAGTAAAATTAGAAATTAGAGAGAAATTCTATCTTATATCCAGTAGTAGAATTAGTATAAAAATACTATTTTATTACAAAATAATAAATATTATAGTACAATCTGCTTCCAAAGAGAGTTTCTATTAGCCTGGCAGGGCAACAAGAAGTAATGTGGAAATCAGGAGTTTAGATAAAAATTTCAATTTGAGTCTTATCTGTTATCTAATGAAACAGGAATCTCTCAGGAATCTGCTCAACAATCTCTTTACATTGACACAAGAAAGGGAGTGGTGGAGTGGTACAGGATCAGAAAAGCAATTTCCCACATCACGTAGGGACTTACATGGTTATCTCTCTGACTAAATCACATCATTGTTATATAGTGTGTGTATGTGTATATATGTGTGTGTGTGTATATATATGTGTACATAAGTGTGTGTGTGTGTGTGTACATACAAGACTTTGTTAAATAACAAACGAATAGCTAGGATTCTTCTTATCCTGCCCTCCAGAATCCAATGCTCTGCTGGAAACCCTCAGAATTACAATCATATCCAAAGACCTGTCCAAGGCCTGTACCCCTTCTAATAGCCCAGCCCACCCAGCTTCCTGGTATGCTGGGCCAGTGTACTCAAAGTGTTCTGGGATTGATCTTTCTGGAGAATCCAAACGCAGACAGAGTGCAGGGAGCCACTGGACCCCTGCTGCAGGGATTTGCAGCTGCCTCCTTCCTGCCACAGCCTCTGCTGATCAGATAGGCTATTTCAGTTTATAATTTAGTGCTCATCATATATGATATCTGGGATTGCTAAAATCATTTTGAAGCCCTTATTGCTATAAATATGATTCCTATTTGCTGCATTATCTCTGATTTTTTAAAACGAATATTTTCCCCCTGCCATTCCAGGTTTGAGGAAAAGGAAAATACTTGCAAAAGACCAGTTTAAATACTAATAAGAATGCATCCTGGCCTAAAATCTTGGACAACTATACTAGCATGTGGTTTCTGTTGAGGGGAAACTTTCCCCATAGAGAAGGGGAGTTTATTTTGTGTAGTGACGTTTGAACAATTTATGTTGCTTTGTGTTCATGATCATATATGATTATTGGTAAACTGTAGTAGTTCAGGGCTGAAGATTTCAGTTTAAAGTCTATGGTAAATTGAGTTCATCCCTGGGAAACATTAATCTGAGAGTATTTAGGCTCTAATAATTCTGATAATTCAATCTGTGTCAAAGGTTTTGAACTGTTATAAAATTTAAACATTTTATAGTAGTTCCCTGATCATAATTTTGTAACTCACAGAAATGAGTAAGCATTGGAAAATTCTAATTTGTGGTGCCCAAATAATAATTAAGAAAGCACTCTTTATTGCATGCATACACTTCATTTGTTTATTTATCACACATTAATTAGGTATCTGCTATGTGCCAGGATCTCCATTAATTTCTCTTATTAATTGGTGAAGAAACCAGTTACATTCTGGTAGCAGAAACTTGGTGCATATTACTTCTTTTTACTGAAGCGGAAAAGGGTTAAAAGTGGAGCACGTTTATTCTGGAAAACAAAGCGTTTAATTTTAGCTGTATTCATTTTGTGATGCCAGTGAAACACTGGAGCAGAATTGTTGAATATGCCACTAGAGCTAAATGAGTCTGGAGCTCAGATGAGAGAGTTATGAGAGCTAATATCTTGGAAGTTGTTGGCATGTGGTGCCTGACATTACAATGTTTCTAGCTGTAGACAGTCTAGTGAGAAAGTACTGGAATTGTCCACATTTCACAGGTGGTAAGACTGATGACTAGGGAGAATGGAAGGTTAAGAAACTTGCCTGAAGCTGCATAGTTCACATGTGACAGAATCTAACTTTAGGTTTAAGTATCCCCTACTAAAAAATCTCCCCTATTACCTATTTCTGTGCACAGTCTACACACAAGGACACAGATTTTTGGCTAATTGGAAATTTGTTCTCATTCCATAAAAGATAAGGTGGTCTCTAACAGGACGATGACATGTTTACTGAAAATGAGAGTTTAGAAATGAAAGTGTAGGAGGATCACAGATAACACTGCATGGGCCTTGGAGTTGAATATATTCTGGAAAATTTAACATATTTATTGTGTTAGATGCAGCCTTACGTTTTACACTGGTGATCCTTTGGTCCATATTGAGAAGGGTTTGGGTAAACCTTTGATGAGCCACGCGATTCTTTCGCACAGAGTCTACCAAGATCAGGGCCTTGTCTTCAATTTTGGCATCGTAATATTTTTTCTTTTCCTCTTCCTTCAATGTCAGAACATCGTGTTTTGCCAAGTGATTAAAAACACCATGAAGCATATCTTTGCCCAGGTATTCCAACACCTTAAGTATTTCTTTTTTGCGATTGTCTCCTGTCAGGAAGAGAAAGACTCCTTTAACTATGGGCACAGCTTAAAGAGTTCTGCCCTCACCTAAGACATAACTCTGTAATATGGAACTCTTCTGAAAATACATTCTATTTTACCATGTCCCCAACGAATAACACACCCTTATTTTTGCACCTGCAGAGTTCTCTCACCCATCAAATTCATACCAGACTGTGCTTAGCAATTCATTTCCTCTTAAATTTGTTTTTATAGCTTTTCTTCTCCTTTCTGTGGCACTGGGCATAATGCTAACTTCCTGGTCACCTGCTGTTTTCATATTTCTCTTTCTCTTGTTCCCAGTTCATGATGATGATGATTTACCTGAAAGGCACACTCCCAGGACAGTCCATGCTCTTGTCTAGACTGTAAATACTACTAAACTATACAATCTGGCCTCTTTGTTGTAGTTAGTTTCCTTGGGGAAAACACCATACCTTTTAATGTGCATTTTTAGCACACATCCTATACCCACATCTTTGTGCTCATTAACATCTTTGTGCTCAAAACGCTTAAAAGTACTTAGCATGCTTGCTGAATACATGACTTAATGAACAAATGGATGACTGCATCTACAGTCCTAATTTTTTAGGATCTTTTCCTCAATCAAAATTTGAAATTGAAAATAATATGACAACCAATCTAGCATGGTGAATTTATGTGACATCAGGTTAATTACTACACCTTAGCTTAATTTGAAATTTTATTGGAAAATATAGATATCAGTGATAAATTGTTGTGCCTGTCCTTCTACCAATTACTGCCAGTCATTGGTAAAGCAACCAGTTGCATTCTGGTGGGAGAAATTTGATATATATTAGTTTCTTTTCCTAAAATGGAAAGGGGTTAAAGTGGGAACAAATTTGTTTAGAAGAAAAAGTGTTTAATTCTTAGGTAAAAATTAGTTTAATAAAGCCAATGAAACACTGGAGCAGAATTGCTGAAAATGCATCTAGAGCTAAATGGGTCTGGAGCTCAGAGGAGAGTTCTGGATGACAGCTAACATCTTGGGAGTTGCTGGCATGTTGATGCCTACCAGCACAATGTTTCTAACCTTCCACAGTCTTGTGAGAAAGTACTGAAATTGTCCTCATTTCATGGGCAGTAAGACTGATGATTTGGGAGCAAGAGAAGTTAAGATACATGCAGGAAGTGACATAGATTATTAATGACAGAATCTAGGTTTAGGTTTGAGTATGTCTTACTACAAGCCTCTACTATTAATTATTTCCATGCACAGTCTGAACCCAAGGACTCAGCCTTCTAGCCAATTGGAAACTGGATCCCACCCCACAAAAGACAAGGTAGTCCCTGAAAGAAAAATTATAGGTTTAGTGAAAATGATAGTTTCATAAAGGTAGGATGAGGGATCACAGAAGTCACTGCATGGGTCTTAGAATTGAATCGATTCTAAAACATTGGAGATATCCGTTGTAAAATATCCAGTCTTACTTTTTACACTGGTCGACTTTTGATTCGTAGTAGATAGGATCTGCATAGATGTTTGTTCAGCCATGTTGTCCTTTGGCATGTGGTTTGTCACGAGGGGCCCGTCTTCTTTTCCTCTTTCTTTTTTTTTCTTTTGTTTTTTCTTTTCCTCTTTCTTCAATTCGAGAAATCTTTTTTTCACCGAGTTATCTGATGTACTCCGAAGGGCACGTTTGAACAGAGCTTCTAAATTCTTATGGAGGTTTTGTTTGCCGCTGTCTTCTGTCGGGAATATAAAGACTCCTTCAAATATGGGCATAGCTTAAAGAGTTTTGCCCTTGCTTTAGACAAAACTCTGTTATGTGAAACATCCTTGAAAATACCTTCTGTCTTACCATGTCTTCAACAAATACTCACTATTTCTTTGTACCTGTAGCATTCTCTGACCCATCAAATTCCTACCAGACTGTGTTTAACAATTCATTGCCATTTAAATTTGGTTTTTATAGCTTGTCTTTTTCCTTTCTGCGGCATTGGGCCTAAGGCTAATTTCCTGATCATCCACTGTATTCAGATTTCTCTTTCTCTTGCTCAAAGCTCATGATGATCTACCTGAAATGTGTGCATCCAGGACAGTCCATTCTCTTGTCTAGACTGCAAATTATTCCTACTAGACTGTAGGATCTTTCCTTTTCTCTGTATTTAGCTTCCTTGGTGAAATAACTATATCTTTGAATTTGCATTTTTTAACACACAGCTATACCCAATAGTGCTAATTAAGAATTTTCTGCTCAAAATGCTTAAAAGTACTTAATCTGCTTGCTGAATACATAAGTAAGCATCCAACTTAATCATTCAGTGGGTAAATGCATCTGGATACCTAATTCTTTAGCGTCTTTTTTCAAACCAAAATTTAGAACTGAAAATATTTAACAAATATTATGGTAGATTAATATGACACTGAGTTATTGTATTACTCCTTGGCATAATTCAAATTTTTACCAGGAAATATCTATATATATCTATATATATCTACATATATATACTTATATATATGATATATACATATATATCAAAGTAATAAATCATTTATTTCAATACAAGAGATATGATTTAAGCAGATTGTATGTGGAAAAGCCAGATATCTCCTGTCTTCTCAGTTAACTCTATGAAGATTGTTATCTAGTTCATCTAGATATAAGGATAGCTTTCACGCAAAATACATTTTCTAAAGAAAACATGTCAGGACATTGAACAAAATTTTGGCCCAGAAGTACCAGACCCATTTTCCAGGTTATCTTGAGTTCATATGTCAATAATGAACCAACCATTATTAGAAAGACACATGGAAGTTACAAAACAGGAGAAAAAGTTACCTAATAGCATATAATAAATGTAACATCTCCTATGTATTTTTTGTGATTGAAAATGAATTCATATAAAGCAATGACAATCATCATTATCATTATATCATATGAGTAATTATCATGATTATTAATAGTGTCAGTAATTATCATTATTATAATGATTTAATAAATCAATAATTATTATTATTAGAATCAATAAATCAGTAATTATCATTATTAAAGTGATACAATAAATCAGTAATTATCATTATTATTATTATATCACATCAGTAATTATCATTATTATTTACAAATCTCTCTTCTAAGTATTTTACAAATAGTAGTATACTGGACCCTCACAATAAACCAGTAGAATATTTATTATTTTATCAATTTTATAAATCATTTAAATAATAGGTTGCCCTAAATCACATGAATTAGGTTTCAAATCCTATTTTTACACCACATTCCATAGAGTTAACCATGACAGGCTTTCAGTAATAATAGTTAATACATGTTGAACCCCCATGAGGTCAAGTGTTTTACTGAAATTTCACAAAAACCCCATGCAAAATGTATATTAAGCTCTTTTATATGGAAAAGGAAACATATACAGATAAGTTACTTAAGAAATTGAGTGTAATCTTGTGAAAAGAAAACAAAGTATATAGTAACTCCGGAGTAGGAACAGAAGTACAAGTGTTCAGAATCCAGAGCCCCAACTCTTAAGTCATCAAACTACATTACATGACAGTTGATGGAGAGCTTCTTAAGAGAACACAGATAAGATGCTTAAGGAATTCAGAAAAGATGAGAAAATTCCAGGAGGAGAGTTTACAGAGGCTTCTTAGAAGACAAAACAAAAACGTTGGTTTTAAATGCTAGGTAGGTGTCGGAACAGAGAATGTGAAGATTTGCAAAGAGTACGCAGGTTAGTTTATGGAATGTCTACTCTATCTGAGTTCCGAAGTTCTGTTTAACTTATTTGCATGCTTAGTAAACTAATATAGTATTGACTGAATGAATATGTGGAGAAATATGATAAGCAATTAACCTAAAGAGGTTTTCAACACAATAAATGCCACATATAACAAACACACAGCTAACATCATACTCAGTGGTAAAAAGATAAAAGCTTTTCTTCAAAAATTAGAAAGAGGACAAACATACCCACTTTCACCACTTCTATTCCAGAAATCCTAACCAGAAGAATTAGACAACAGAAAGAATTTAAAGACATCAAAATAGGAGAGGAAGAAGTTAATGTGTCCTGTTTATGAATGACATGATCTTACATATATTAAGAAAACCCTAAATGCTCCACCAAAAATCTGTTAGAACTAATACACAAATACAGTAAGGTTGAAGGATACAAAAACAACATGCAAAAATTAGTATCATTTTTATAATAACAACAAACTAAAAAATTGGATAATAAAAATCTCATTGATAATGGCTATAAAAAAATTTCAGGAAATAATAAGGAATAAATGTAACCAAAAAGTTAAAGACGTATATACTCATAACTATAAAACATTGACAGAAGAAACTGAATGAGATTCATAAAAATGGAAAAATACCCTGTGTTCATGAATTGGAAAATATTATTATGTCTATACTACCCAAGAAATCTATGAATTCAATACAATTCCTATTAAACCTCCAATGGCATTTTTTACAGAAATAGGAAAATCAACTTTAAAATTCATATGGAATTATGAAAAAATTCAAATAACCAAAGCATTCTTGAGTAAAGAACAAAACTGGAGGCAGCACACAACCTGATTTTAAAATATACTGCAAAGTTATAATAATCAAACATAGTACTGGCATAAAAACAAACACAGAGAACAGTGGAATAGAACAAAAAGGCCAGAAATAAACCCAGTTATTTGTAGTAAATTTATTTTTGACAAAATTTCAAGAACACACAATAGGCTAAGGACATTTTCTTCGATAAATGATGTTGGGAAAATTAAATATCCAAGAGCAGAAGAATGAAATTGGGCCCTTATCTGTCATCATATACAAAAATCAACTCAATGGATTAAAAACATAAGCCTAATAACTGAAACTATTAAACTACTACACGAAAACATGGGAAAGCTTAATGACATTGGTATAGACAATGATTTTTGGATGTAACACCAAAAACATGGGAAAAGAAAGCAAAATTAAGATATGAGATTACATCAAACTAAAAAGCTTTTGCAAAGCCAAGGAAACAGGAGTGTGAAGAGACAACCAACAGAATAGGAGTAAATATTTGAATCCATATATCTGATAAGATATTAATATTCAAAATATATAAGAAACATAATTCAATAGGAAGAAAATAAATATTACAAAATGAATCAAGGACCAAAATAGACATTTTTCAAAGGAAGATGCATAAACGGACAACAGGTATATACAAAATGCTCAACATCTCTGATCACTAGGGAGATTAATACCACAATGAGATATTGCCTCACACCTGTTAGAGTGATTACAATGGGTATTATATAAAAAGAAAGATAACAAGTGTTGGAAATGATGTAGAAAAAAAGGAACTCTAATATACTGTTGGTGAAAATATAAATTAGTACAGTCATAATGAAAAACAATAGGAAACTCCTCAAAAAGTTAAAAATTAAAATGAATTAAAAATGTTAAAAATGATGTAGCAATCCAAATATTTAGTATATATTTTAAACATTAAGTAAGTATGTTGAAAAGACATATACACTTCCATTGTGACTGCAGCATTATTCACAATAGGCAAGATATAAAATCAACCTAAGTATCTGTAGATGGATGAATGGATGGAGAAAATATCGTAATGCAACAGTATTCAGCTTTAGAGAAATGAAAAAAATCCTGTCATTTGTGACAACATTGATGAACGTGGATAATATTATATTAAATAAAATAAGCCAAGATGGGCACCAAAAAACAAATACTATATGACCTCACTGATGTGTAGACTCTAAAAAAGTTAAACTCATAAAAGCAGAAGGTAGAATGGTGGTGATTAGGAGAAGACAGGAAGTTTGGGGAGATGTTGATCAAAGGAAACAACATTTCAATTAGATAAGAGAAATAAGTTTAAGAAATCTATTGCACCACACAGTGACTATAGTTAGTGATGTATTCTTGAAAATTGTTTGACAGTGTAAATTTTAAGTGCTGTGATCACAAAAAAAGATAAGCATGTGAGGTAATGCATATGTTATTTAGCCCTTTAGGGATTCTACAATATATATTTCAAACATCATTTTGTACATAAGTATATAAAATATTTATTTTCCAATTAAATAAATAAAATAATTTTTATAAAAAACAATTCAAGACATTTGACTTGAGATCTTCTTTTCATAATCTATAAATTCTCATAGCATCAATTATAAGTTTAAAATAATAAATAAATTACTTAAATTTACAGATCAGCCCAGATGTGGATCCTATATGGAAACCCATATGTCCAACAATGAGACTTCACTTAAAATTATCCCACAACCTCATTCAATTGAACTTTTAAAATTGAACTGCTAATTTTCTTCTATTTCCATCCTTCATTTTCTCCTCCATACAGTAAAAAATAATACCTAACTTCCAAGTGCAGGAAGGCAGCAAAATGTTATGATATTAAACTTCTTCTGCCTTCTTTGTGTCTTATTCCCCAACTCAATTCACACTGCACTGATTTTATTTACTAAACATTTTCAGAATCTGACCACTACTCTTAATTCTAATTGTACATTACTTCTATTCAGGCCAACACCCTTTCTTTCTTAATTACACCAAGAACCTTACACATCTTCTTTTTCTCCCTACTATTCTATTATTCACAATGAAGAGTGTTCCAATATCTAGATTTGGCCAGGAAACCCCTCAACTTATTCTAACCTAGGCCTTCTCGTTCAGCCTCATCTTCTGATACTCTCCCCACCTTGCTCATTACAATTAAAATATTCTGCTCTTCATTTAACATCTGGTCCAGTCTCCTACCTTCTCCTTGCTGCCTATTCTCCTATGCTTTCTGTTTATTCTCCAAGTGTAAGATGGGATGACATTTTTTTTTTTTCAGGCAACCTTCTGATTCTCTGAGGGGAGACAATGTCAGAGGTACATGTCCCTAGGGCACTTTGTTTCTCTTTAGGGTAGCATACTTTTTACCTTTAATTGTGATTTCCAGCCTAATTCTCAGCATCCACCATTAGATTTTATGCTCTGTGAGGGCAGGTGGCCATAAACTAGGCCTGCACTACTTCTGGCATTCAAGGGAAGTCTAATAATTATCGACTGAATCACTAGTTGAGTGAATGTAGAAACAAATGAATACATTTTAGGTATGGCCCAACTCTTGAAGAATATTTAATAAAAGGTAAGTAAGTTTGATTTTATTTAATAGACAATAAGCACACACTGGAAGTTTCAAGCAGAAGAAAGGCATATTCATTCTGGAAAATTTAGTGAGCAGAAGTTTGTGAAAAATACTCTGCTAGTGGTGAGGGTACCATTTTGAGGAAATATTCTTACATTTTCAAGCTTACAGTCAAGTGGAAAGATAGATATGCAAATAAGTAAAATAAAAAACATTATAAGGATTTAAATAATAAGCAGATGCCCCCCAAAAAGCATGAGCACACTGTGTCTCAGGTAGAAGATAGTTGTCCAGAGAAGGGAGGGCTTGGCACAGACACCCAAAAGACTAGGAGGAATTTGCCCCTTGGACAAGTGAAGGGTGGTCTCCTAATAGAGAGCAGTGTGGGAAGAAACAAAGATTTTAGGGTGTCTAAAGTAATCAAGAAGCTGGGAGAACTGGGCTTTAGAAAGTATTGAAGTGTGCAGCCAGGACTGAAGTGGGCGTGATCAGAGATAGGGCCCCCATCTGAAGATGTTTCTTCGCAGAAAATTGACAGAACGTTAGAGTGTCGAGTTTAAGAGTCAGGCCAGCCTAGAGTCACTCTTCTCGAGAGACATTAGACCAAAAGAAAATTTTGTAGTCCTTTTCTAGACATCTTCCTCAACTATAAAATGGCAATAATAGCACAGACTTAACTGACTGGTTTTAAATATTCAGTCAGAGAGAGTGCATGAGATACCTATCACACAGGATTATTTTTAAAAAACAGTTTTTATTGTTTATTTTTTGTTATTTTAATAATCACTGAATTGAAGTTGCAGTGATAATAAAAACGAATGGAATAATTTAGAGGCCAAATTCTTCGAGATCAGTTTTGGTCCTAGGCAAAGTGATGTGATGTTCTTACACATTTTACATAGGGTACTGTTTTTCACTAGTTTTAGTTAACAAAGACCAACTGCACATGGTTATTTATAATTATTGACCCACTTAACTCGTTTTTGATTAGCACCCTTCAATTTCTCCTATCTATTATCTAATGATTCTCCTGACTCCAGGCTATGACCAGTAAAGTCAGCCTGCCTGGCCAAAGAGGTAGCCATGGCTATGAATTTGACTTACTCCTCCCTGGCCAACTGCTTTTTAGTATCATAAAATACACAAAAAAATTTTAAAAGCGAGCAATTCCTGCATTTTAGGAGTTTCAGTTAAATGTTGTGAGGTGAGACGTAAACCTTGGAGATAATTAAGCTACGGGAGAATCAAAGGAAGAAAGAAACTCAATAGCAAGGAAGTACAAGTGAAGTAAAATACAGTCAATATTTGCTTTTTTTTCTTATGAACTTGAAAATCGTGCCTCAGTGATTAATGGAAAAATGAAAAAGTATATTTTGAAAGACAGAAACACCTATCTGAAAGCTTAGATATTTTTAAAAAGGCAACAGGGAGTCAATGTATGCTGCTGAGTAAGAAAATTACATTAATAGATCCCTAGCATATGAGAGGTGAGATTTAACTGACACCAACTGTGCTAATAATGCTAACCTGCAGAAGAACCTATGCCAGGCTAGCTTCATAAGAATTGTCGGCAGATCTTTAAAGGTTAATAAATGTCTATAGACTGTAAAGATTGAGCTATTCAGGGTTGGGAAGGCGGTAGTAATCTGATTTTTAAATGTGACTACAGATTATTCATATATGTTATAAGGTTTAGAAAACACTGATCTATTCCAGTTTCTTCCTTTTTCCAATGAGGAGAATGAAGCCAAAGAAGCATTATGACCTGCTGGAATAGCAGCTGCTTAAGTAGCCTAAGACTCCAACTCATAGGCTTTTTCAGCTTCTGTGTGTAAGACAGTTGGCCTGAAATTAGTGTACAGTATGGACTGAAGGGTTAAGTTTCTGGGAGTGGGAAGCCAGTTAAAAGTCTATGATAGCAACCTAAGAAATATTACATTATAATAGTTAGTACCAGAAGTACACAGAAAGGTGGAAAAAATGCAATCACTGTAAACAGACCAATAACGTAATTCAAGATAAGAGATGACAACACGTTGAGAACACAGAGGCTCTCAGATCTGATTATAGGGAGAAGGTTCCTAGTCTGGAGGATTAATTTGGAATCAAAAGGAAGCAGAGAAGATTTCAGAGTGCATTTAGAAATTTCTGGAGTTTTCTCACACAAATAACTTACTCTGTCTTCCCTTACCCTCTCTTTGATTAACAGAAGCTGAAGGAAAGGAATTAGCTTTTTTCTGGCTTGAAAACATCTAGAGAACATATTCTTCTTCAGTGTCTCTAACACAGGGTCTCATGATTCAAACTACATACCACCAATAAGAGAAAGATTCAGTATGCACACTATTGTTGATTTTCCTTTTGCTATTTCTGCCTGTCACACAGCAATAAATCAAGGTTTTTCTAAGACCTGAGTCCCCAGCTGCTAGTCAGAAAAGGACTCCAGACTCACCAGCCATAGCTAACAGCCTCTGTCTCTTCGTGCAGCACTGGAAAGTGGCTCGGACTCAGAATTAAAAGACACCAGGTATTTCCTTATTGCAGGGAGTGGGAACATGTGATCACAGATTACAAAGCTGCTTCTGGGAACTTCTAGTTTCATTACTGGGAAGTGCCCTGTAGTCAGCAAATTGGCTTTCTAGTCTTGAACTCTAGATTCTCCCCTGGGGAAAAAAGTTCAAATAACAAAACATTGTTCTGTGGGTTGAAACTTCAGCCTGGTTTTCTTTTTCCTTTTCTTTCCATAGCCCCACATCTTCTATTCATCCTTCTCTTCTGATCTGTCAGTTTTTCTACCTCTACTCATCTAAAAACACATGTCTTGAATGAGTAAAATCTAACTAGTTTCCTTGCATCTTCCGATAAGAATTAACCAAATATTTTGTATGGCTTGGGTTTCTTTATTTTTCATTTCAATTTTTATTTGCGTTTCAGAGGTACATATGCAGATTTGTTACAAGAGTATATTATGTGATGCAGAGGTTTGTGGTACAATTTAACCTATCACCTAGGTAGTGAGAATAGCACCCAGTATATAGTTTTTCAGTTCTTGCCCTCTTCCTTTACTCCTCCCTCTAGTAGCTCCCCGTGCCTGTTATTCCCATCTTTATGTCCATGTGTACACAGTATTTAGCTAGAACTTACAAGTGAGATTATGTGATATTTGGTTTTCTGTTTCTGCATTAATTTGCTTAGAATAATGGCCTCCAGTTGCATCCATGTTGCTGCAAAGGGCAGGATTTCATTTTTATGGCTGTGTAATATTCCATAGTAAGTGTGTACCACATTTTTAAAATCCAGTCCACCATCGATGGGCACCTGGGTTGATTCTATTATTTTGGCTGTGGTGAATAGTGCTGTGGCAAACATTTAAAGCACATGTCTTTTTGATAGAACAATATATTTTCCCTTGAAGATTCAGTCAGTAATGGGATGCTTGGACAAATGATACTTCTTTTTTTCGTTCTGTGGTAAATCTCCAAACTGCTTTTCACAAAGATGGATGTATCACGTTACTGGACTTCAAGTTATGCTAGAAGTCTGCAGTAACCACAACAGGAAGGTACTGGTACAAAATACAGACACATAGCCCAAGGGAACAGAATAGAGAACCCCAAAATAAAGCCACACACCTACAACCAACTGACACTCAACAAAATCAACAACAACAACAAAAAAGAAAGAAGGAAAGGATTGTTTATTCAATACATGTATTTCTTGCTTAAACTGTGCTGAGGAATCATGATGGAGTCTTCTCCTCCCCATCTCCCTGTCTTACCCTTTGATTAGAGATAGTTCTGAAGGAATCCTCTTAACTATTTCCTGGAATGCTGTTCTTCAACTGACTAAAACTGCTTTAACAGTTAATTTTTACTTAAGGTGGTAATTCACTTCTGCTTTTTGATATTCTCTGAGCAAAGACTGATACAGATGTAGTCTCAGGTTGTAGTAGAATATGCATGATAGTACAGAAGAAATATGCCCAGAAAAACAGTTAATAAAGGGCAAAAAAGAAGAGAGAGAGAGAGAGAGAGAGAGACTGTAATGTGTTCAACTATGAAGGTTTTAAAAAAGTCAGAAATTAACTCTCATTTAATATGTTTAATACTAGAAAAAACTCATATTTGCAAGTAAAGGGGTAGTTCTTTGAATCATCCCTAAATTTTAACATCACTGAGTGAATGATTTCACCCCAAACTCATTTTCTCTGCACCATACCAGGACTTCATTGTGCACACCATGCATCCTAGATTTTCTTCAGGGTGTCATGAGCCATTTGCCAAGTGCTTCATTTTGGATGGCCGTCTTACCTTTTCAAGGAGTCTGTGAACTACTGAGGGTCTAGGGTTGATTTCTTTGTCTTAAATACTTTTGCAAAGCGTAGAAACATGCAAGTTCTGTTCATGGATTGGTCAGTAGTAAACTGTGGGATTTAGGAAAAGTTTCTTATCACACTACACTGTCACTGTCAAAACTAGCTGTCTTCCCCCATCTCTCCTGCTGAACTCTAAATTACTTGAAGTCAGACACCTGCTGTAACTTACATCGCATCCCCAAAGCAGAAAGCCCAGCAAATTATTTTACTATTTTTAAAAATGGCACAAAATAAATTTTTGTTCAAGAAAGTAATTAATAACATTACTATGTTTGTAAGTCTGATTTTCCTTTTTTTTAATTTTTATATTTTATTTTACTTTAAGTTCTGGGAAAGAAAAGTGCCAATAGCCAGTTCGGGTCTGACAGATTAAGTCAAAAACTCTAAATTCCTTAGTCGCTCTAAGTTCCAATCCCTGTTTCTTCAGTATGGGAGAAAACTGAGGACAAGTTTTCATTTTTCTAACAGATTTATTAGCTCAAAAAAAGTTTATGATTCAGCAGACATAATTCCAAAAACCTTTACAGAAGGATCTCTTCACTTCCTATGAGAAAAAGAAATTTAAAAAAAGTAAACATAGGAAAACATTTTGTTAAAGACATGCAAGTTATAAAGTTATACCACCAATGGGAACATACACAATTTTAAAAGGAAAGACCACATGCTATGTTTAAATATACCCTGCTGAGGTGAAGGAGAGAAACATCTAAAAGTGAGGGTTCATAGTCTTACAGCCACTTGTGGACCAAAGTCAGCTGAATCTCAGAAGGGGTCTAAATGAAAAACTTTGGGAGAAGAGGAACGTGCTCTGCACTGACCAGAAGAAAGGCATTACTTCAGTATTTTCTGTATATCATATTATGGCTTGATTATCCCTTATCTGAAATGCATGCTACCAGAAATATTTCAAATTTCAGATATTTTTGTATATTGGAATTCAGCAGTATACTTATTGGTTTAGCATCCCCAATCCAAAAACCTATAATTTGAAATGTTTCAATAAACATTCCTTTGAATATCATGCAGGCGCTCACACAGTGTTGGATTTTAGAGCATTTCAAAATTCAAATTTTTGGATTAATGATTCTGAGCCTGTAGACCTAGAATTGTTGACTAAAACGGACTGTCAGTACCCTTTCCTCAGCCTTCCCACACTCCCGACCATACACATGTACCTGCCCACAGACATTCGTACAATTTCCTTATTTTAATGTCCTGGGAAGAGGTAGAAACATCTTGTCAAAGTCACTCTTTCAGTGGTGGGCATCTGCACTCTACCACCTGGCTGCTCAAATGAAAGTCGAACCTAAAAGAGTAAGGAAAGTCTGTAGCCCGTTTTGGTTTTTTTTTTTTTTTTTTTTTTTTTTTTTTTTTTTTTTCAAGAGCTTCTTGAGTTGCGCCAAAGAACTACAACAAATATAGCAAAATAAGTGACAAAAACAAAAAGTACTTCCATCTGCAACAAGTATAGCCATATATGTATGTAAGCATTGAATGACCCTCCTCAGGGCATTTTAAGTCTGCTGCTGGATCTAATAGCCATGAGAGACACAGGTAATTAGAGTCCACTCATTTGTCTCTGAAGGGCAGGAGCGGGTGAAACTAAATGATTGTTTTCTCAAGGCCGTGGGTGTCATTACAGGTTGGATCTGGCTCCCAGGTTTGTCCACGCTCTAAAGAACTCCAAAACTCTTTTGGAAAAAAAGGGTATTATTGGAAGATAAACACGTCTGGATCTGCTTTCTATGCTTCCAATTGCAATAGTCAAGCATTCAGGGAAGTAGAGTGAAAATAGCATCGTCTAGAGCCCTACCTTGCGGAAAATTTCCTCCACATCACAGGAACAAGCATATTCTTGTATATGTTCAATGAGTCTTATAATAAAAACAGAGCCCTTTGTGGGATGTCTCCAAGAAACGTTATCTGTTGATAAAGCACATTTCAAATCTCAAGACTAGCTCTTGCCTGAAGAAAGAGAAGAAACCCTAATATTTCTACTCCAGCTGAGTGATGTTTGAAATCATAAATTTAGTAGCAAATAAGGAAAAGGCAGAATGCGGTAGAGGGGAGTGATTGGGATTTGGAAACAAAATATCTAAATGTACATTTCCAAAGTGGTATTACTGACTGTGATTTAAGTTAATTATGCATTCTGATATTTAATAGACTCAGCTGTACAGAGGATGGTAATAATTCCATACACAAGTGGTATCTGAGGTCACACAAGTGTTTGAGATAACCCAGGATATGCAATACTCAGTCTACAGGTAATTATATTAACAAATCTCAATTTATATACTTCATAAAAAATTAATCAAAATTAAATAACATTGACAGTAAGATATTTACACACAAAAAGTTAACTATAAAAATCATAAAACAGAACAAAAGTAGAAATCTAGAAGGAGTAGATAAGGAAATGAGTGTATTATATTGGAGGGAAAAAGTTCTTATGAAGAAGAGAAATATTAAAGAAAAGCAATATTAATTTACTGCATAGTAGACACAGAAGTAATGAAGGTATAAAATTATACAAAGGAAGGCATAAGAGAAAAGCAGCAGCAATAACTGTATATAATGACAGACACATTCTTTAATGACACATTTTAGCCAGTTATAATGGTCATAAAGTATATATTGATAATAAAATTCTATTTAGAAACACAGTCATCTCAGCTAAATGAAGGCTTTAACTGAGACTTGTTCTAGTAAAAGGAAGTAAGTGAAAGATACGGTGGAGACAGATGTCTCTGCAAATGTTTTGTGAAATTAAGGAAGTAGATAATTATTGTTCTTCAGGAGATCACTATGATGTGGTTGGGATTGGCACAGCAGAATGTGGAGATAGGTTTAACATGGAAGTTATAGATAACTAAATTGGAGTTTCTGACAGTCATCTGGAAGGGAGGAGTAAGGCAAGTGAAAGAAAAGAAGGACACATAAATCAGCCAGATTGATGACAAGAAGCCAGGGGCCTGCAAAGAGCTACTTAGAGAGTGGTGAATGTCATGTGGAAGGCTGGGATCAAAAGATACTAAGTAACAGTTCTGTCTAATGTTAAACTCTACTATATGTACTCAGGCTGAAAATGTATGGTGTTTTTGGGTGCTGTCATTGTTTCTGATCATTAGGAAAAAAATTATTGAGTTCTACATCAGGGCATGTTCAACACAATACAGAACCAAACCTCTTCTGAAAGAAGATATCTCATTTTAGAAAATATTTTAGAAAACTTAACTATTTGAGCAGAGGCAGGGCCTTTGGGCTAGAGGTGACCAGGTGAATGCGAGTCCTTTCAGGAAACTGTCAAACATGGTGAATGAAAGGATTTAAATAATTTTTATCTAAATCTCGCTTAGAAAAGTAACTGAATTAAGTTATCAAATAAATACATTTTAAATAATAGCAATTCTTTAATGTGTGCTTTATTTTGTGTCATTTCCAATATTTCAAACATATTAATTTATTAAATCCTTAGAAAAATAGTATTTATATTCACGTATTAGTGAGCAATTCAAGGAAAGCCCGAGGAACTAGTGGAGTTGTTTTACAAAGTACTAAATGTCTGGGTCAGTCAATAATAGCAAGATTCTTACTCCAAAGCATACATTTAGAAAAATTCAAATATATTCTGTCTTGTATGCTTCATGCTTCCAGGTAAAACCCACTTAAATTTAGAGCCCTAAAGTGCCTTGCTTGCTCTTCTACTTTTCGGAACCTTGCTACTACTCTTCTCCTATAAGTATTTGATGTCTGGGCAAATGGGATGAATGAACGATCTCAACATGGTGGAGTTTTCTACGGAGAGGCAGATTCGGATGTACTACAGCACATACTGTCTTCCATTTAATTCTCTGTTATCACTCAAATTGCCAAAAATATTTTGAAACATAGATGACTTCTCTAACTAGTAATGCATTGAATAGATATGTAAAATTGATCTCTTGGATAAAGGTAATTGTGTGTATAATTTGGAACAAAGCTTGAGTTGGTCTTGAGTTGTTAATCATCACCTCTAGTGGGTGACTGTCACTTTTTGTATTGATAGCCCCAACAAAGATGTCCTGCGTAGAAACCTGTTACCTGGTGTGGAAGAGCAGAAAGCAATAAAATCCTTCTCTATGTGGGCTTTCTTAACAGCATCATCCTCAAACTCTTCTGTAGTTGGTAAAGATACATTTCTAGAAACTCCTGCTGAATCTTTTAACCACACCACACCATGGTTCTCTGGAAAGACACAATTTGATTTGTTACTACCTATCAATGGCTGAGAAGATGATGTTTCCCTCCTAGCCTCTGTTCAATGATATTTATTAATGTGTTTGCTCTATCATTAATTTACATGCAAATACACACATACATTTCAGTTACAATCTTTTCAACAATATTTATCTTTTCTAACCATCAAACAAATTGTAAAAATTTCCACACATCAAAGTCTCAAGCTTGAATATAGAACAAATATCTACTAACCAGCCATTCAATTCACAGAAGCTGCAATCTGGAATACTGACAGTACGTGTTATTTGACATTAAAAGACAAACAAAAAGAAACCAAAAATTCCTGGATGCATACAGAGTAAGATAGTATTTGAATGTCTGGTGTTCTCAAAGGCATCAGCACTCACCACCACGGCAGGCCTGGATGATGATCACCTTCGGTTTGTCCTTCAAACTTGGGCAGTTCCTGGTATTCAACATTTCAAAGATTGCATTGAGTTGTAATACATCTGGGACTTGCTCAGAGTATTTCTTCCCACAAATGCCTTCCCGAATACCATGAGACATGAACACCAGGAAGGTGCTGTCAGATGTCTTGTGCTCTGGGCGGTGAGCAAATGCCGCCAGCTCTGTAGTCATTTCCTGAAAGAGACCATATCACTGATTTTCAACTATGTAATTAACTATCATGGTACCTTGGAAAGCCAATAAATAAATACTTAAGCAGTTTCTTAAGGGATTCCATGACAAACAATGGGGTGCCAAAAAAAATTTTAGTCTTAATTTCAAGAAAGGTGAAGGAAAGTGTTATAGGAAGTCATCCAGAGAGTTATCTTGTAGAGAGGCAGTAGCATTACTGAGTCAATAAAACATTTCCCAATTCAGTTATACCAGGCTTGTGCTGAATGACTTTTATGTTACAAGGGACCATGTAGTATCCAGCACTCTCTCAAGGCAAGTTTGTATTTTACATTATCAAGAGATTACATTTCTTGGTCTTATAACCAAGTTTTCTAATATTATTTAGTTATACGAAGGGCATGACCATTGTTTCTGTTGTATAATAGAACTTACCGAAGCTGTGAGATTTTTTCTCACATGTACGTTGTACCCCAGATTTTGTAGCAGCATTGTCATGCCTGTGATGTCAACCTCAGCTCCAGTTCTTCTAGGAAGAGTGTCAAATTCTTCATTGCAGATAATGAGAGCAAGACGTGTGCGGCCTGACTTGACCATTATTGGATAAATCTGTAGGAAATGTAATTTGAATGAACAGCCTTGTTCTCTCCAATTAAATATTTCCATTGTTGGTTTATGACAGCTTCCCCTTCCTTAGTCCTATCAAAATACCAAACCCCATGAACCATACATTGAAAAGGGGGAACAGAATTGAATGCTGCTTCAGGAGTATGCATGAACATTGCAAATGCCCAGATGGCAGCTGAGCTGCTGACTTCATTGTTCTTGATAGGTAGGATTTTGAAAGATGCACGAGCTTTGAAGCAAAAATACTGAATTCTAAAGGTGATTGTTCCAATTTCTGATTGTTTTTCTTTGAGAAAAATATTTAACAATACCATGTCTTAGCTTCTTGATCTCTAAAATGGGTTATGTTTAAGGTAAAAGATTATGTATTATCATGTGCAAAATGCTTAGAACAATGCCCACTCATAAAAAGCATTCAATAGCTGCCATCGCTGATGTGATTTACCCAGGAAGTGGATCCAATTTGGATCTCTTTCTATAAACCTTGGATTCTAGGATATAGAAATCCTTTATGTAAGAAGATCAGAAGTATGATTCTCCAGAACTGCTCAATGAAGTTGACTCTAAGAATAAGCCACTGCATTTCAGAACTGCCTCAAGTGTATCTTTCACCCCACTCTATCCTTGTGTTCTGAGCATGGCACCTCTGCCGGCTTTTCTTTCCATATCCTTTGAGCTTCTTCTTGGGAGCAAAGCTTGACATTCCCTTTTGAGCCTGAGGATGTGGGCATAGCTGGGTTGTCCTGCATTGCCAGAGAAGCTGCAAGAGACAAAGAACATCATGAACAGTGGCATCCCTGTTTGTTCTGCTTTGTGTTTCTTACAGCCTCACCTATGGATGAAGCCAACAGAAGAGGAAATGCACTCTGAGGAGGACAATCCTGAGCTACATCATTAACACAGCTGAGTGAGTTTGCTCCTAATGGAGCACATTTCAAGCCAGAGATTTCCGGGTATGCATTACAAGTATCTTCTTTCATATTTCGGGATCAGCCTTTCTACAAACATTTTAGATACTAACATAGAAAGGGAAAATTTCAAGTCTGTGCCTGATAAAACACTCAGAAAACAAACAACGTGTGAGATAAAATAGTTAGAATATAAACTTTTTTCAAAATATTCAAACCCTAAGATAAAATTTAATGGGAGCAGGTCTTAATTAAATCTACTAAAATATTTTTAAAAATATATGTTTATCTTTTTATTTATTTACTTAATATACATGGTAGTAAGCACAAGGAATATTTTTTAATGAATCTTTATCCTGTCCTTCAGGATCTCTTCCTTCTATGTATACATATGAAATGACATTAATATTGAATATATGAACTAGAATGAAGATACAATGATAAATGTTAAAATCAAAGTACACACTAGATGGATTCATAGCACTAAATATTCATTGCACAGACACATGAGGAAATGTTTTCACAGAGTTTATGTGAGAAAATCCTTGAGGCTTTTATTTCATCACAGGTTCCACACAACCCGACAATGTGATGTCCTTGTTAAAGAAATTAATGTAACCTTTGTTTTAAAATAGAAATAAATTTTCTAGATATGTGGAGGATCTTTTAGAAACTATTAAGGCAAAAAATAATATTTAATTCTAAAAACAAATTTGAAAAACGATTATACAATCAGTTAAACAAAGGCAGCATGAAATGTGTTGATGTGGAAAAGAACTAATTAGACATTTTGGAGAAAATTATAGAATAATCTTTGTTGGATAAAATGTTGGATTCCTTCATAAAGAAGTGTGAAAACAATAGAAAAAACTAAATGTAAGTAGTTATAGGTTATTTTTGAGCTATTTTTTCATAGTAAAGAATACAGTATTTATTTATACATTGAATATCCCATGCTGTGAAATGTTTAAGAAAATATTCATGATATCCTACCTTAATAAATTCAGTAGAGTAATATCTGAACTTGATAAATAATTTGCATTCCTAACCTCTAAATTGCTTTCAAATGTAAGTTTCTTTTTTTTTTTAAGAGTGCACTAAGGGAATAGCAGTTTTTTAACAAAATAATAGAAGTAGAAATAGAGAGACGGTTCCAAATTTGAGAAAAGCCTGTATAAAACTTGGCCATGGCTTGAATATTAGAGGTGCATGAGAAGAAAGGGTCCCATATGAGTTTCAAGTTCCTGCTTTGAACAACTGGTGATGGTGGCACCAATAATCAAGTTACACAAAACCGGAAGAGAAGCAGGGTGTGGAAGTACGGCATGTTTAGCTCTGGGAAAGTTTAGAATAAGGTGTCTCTGGGAGATGGTAGTGAATATTTCAGTAGGCTTAAATAATGAAGTTTGGTACTTATTTGGGTAATCAGGATTTGAGACACAGATTCAGAATTTTTAATATAAACAAGGATAGTGAAGCACTGGGAACAGTTTCTACAAAAGCAGAGTAGATTACAAAAAGAAAACTGTATGACCTATCTATGAGAATTCCCAATAGCCCATTTACCCATGGTTCATCCCACAAAATTAATGTCAAGGAAGATGAGGGTCAAAGAATGCTCTTCCTTTAAAAACAGCATTACCTGGAAAGGAAGAAAGTACTCCTTGATCGTCTTGCATATTAAGGGAATTTCCAGATGTTTGATCTATGAAAAGATAAAGGATATTGAATTAGTCACTTATCGTCTCTGGAAAACTATACCCCAATCTGTAAAACACTCCCCACTAAAAATTTCTCCCATAACACTGACTGACTGACATTAAATATTGTTCAAGATGTTCTTTAATTTAGAGAGTGGTGGGAGGTAAAAAAATGAAAGAGGCGTTGATAGAAAAACACGTGTTTATTACATATAGATGAAAACAGAAACATCTGCAATGTCTACTTAGACAGGCATAACCTTTCCCTAACCCTTAGAACGAAAGGCTTTTGCTTTCAAAGAACATCTACCTCTGAAGGTGGCTTTAGGAAGTGCCACACAGACCAGTGACTGGGAATTCACCAGAACTCTCATCCTCACCACGTGGTAGGTCCAAGTGGTCATGAGATTTGGCCAGATCAGTTCCTGAGCCCTGTATTGGGCTTGAGGAGGGTTGCAAGTGGAGAATTTCCAGGCCTCACAGCATGATCCACCCCCTGGTAACAGGCAAACGGGTGATCTTACTCAAAGAAAATACAAGCAGGCAACTGGAGGAATGAGGCCACTAGAAATCTTTACTTTTCTATACGTTCAATGTGTTCTCTGAGTGTATCGCCATCACTAAAATATATTTTATTCTTTTGGGAGGGTAAAATTTTAGAGAAAAGTTATAAAAAGTATTTGATTATAAACCTTAAAGCTTCATGTGGCTTTACAACTACATAAGTGCCTACGGACCCCTTGCACTCAATAAAAGTAAGTCCACAAGTAAATATTTTGCCTTGCCAGGAACACTGGAACCCATAGCATGAAGCTTTTCAGATGGTTCTCATGAGCTTCAGCAAAGGAACTACCACATACTCAGAACAGGAAATGAATAATCAGAAGAGGGCCACTGAGGATGAAGGAAAAGAATCAAAGGAGAGTCAAAGCACATGCAATAGGGACCCTGCTGCAGAAATATGGCCCTGAAGCCAGAGATAAGAAAGTTTTCTTCAAATTAACAGGACTAGTAAAGAAATTAAATGTTAGGCATGAAGACAGGCCCTAGGTGAACTTGAGTGTGAGTCACTAACCCTTACCTGCTGAAAGTCCCAGCGTCCCTGCCAGGTACCTGTCTTCTTCACAAATGTATGTGATGCAAATTTGGGATGCCTGTGCCCCTTTGCGAATAACAGAGTCAATCACAGCTCGGGCCTTATCCATAACTGTAGGATTTTCACGTTTTACTTTCTCCATCTCTTCCTGGTTCAGCACCCTTGTCTGTAATAATTCATCCAGTAAGCCATTTATTGTACCTTCACCCATGGAATGGATAAACAGCTTTCTCTTCTCCTTCAGGACCTTGTCTGTTTGGAGCACAAAGATTTCTCACATCATAAAGACAGCCTCATATTCCTCTCATGTAATCAACAGAAAGTGAGCTCATTTAGATTTCATCAGTGAAATGTCCCCCTCCTCACAGTTGGGTAATCCATCTTCTTACTGTATCGCTGCCCTACTTGTTTCCCTCAGTAGTCTCCATATGTGTGCATGGAGTGGCCTGAAGACTGAGTTTACCATTTCCATATTAGTCCCTGGAAAGTGAAGATCATCCTCTTATGTCCTTTGTTTATTTAACTCTGAATAATAAAGTAATGAAGCAGAAATACCCCATTTCATTTAGGAACCACTGCTGCTAGTACTCCTCCTGTGCCAATTCTGTACCCTCTGTCAGATTTTCGACATATAAGAGTTTAATTAAGATTGCAAAATGACAGCAGCCTCCCCCTAAAGCCTCAGTTCCTTTCTGGGCTTGCCTTTCCTTTCTAAAGGCTGCAAGAATCTTCTAGTTCTTTCTCTCCTCCCTCTCCTCCCTCTCCCCTCTTTTCCTCACTTCTGCTCAAGTAAACTTCCACAGATACGAATTATGGTTTCCAGAAGAACCAGCTCTTTCCACAACTCTTTCTTCCCAGCAACCTGTTGTCAGAAAAGTAAAAGACTCACCAGCCATGGCTTTTCTCCTCTCCCTTCTTGTGTGGCTGAAACTGAAAGTATGCTTCGTCTTCCTTTTTGGCAGGGCCTGTACATGTATTGGGAAACAGTTACTGCACATGCATATGCATGTCTTTATTTTTCTTTCCATTAAAGAATCAGAACTGTAGCCTACATCAGGTAGTGTATCCATGGGAAATTTTCTTCACCAACCCTTGGATAGATCAGGGTAGGAGGGGAATGGAGCTTGGAGAATAAGACAGGATTGAAAAAGTATGTGTACAATTAAATTCACACAATGAAGAGTTTCTCAATCATTAGAAAGCTTGAAAGAGAAAAGTAACACAACCTTTGGAGTATGTGAACCACTGTTCCCCTGACCCCACCTCACAGCTCTTGGGAAAGTTGTGGGTAGTGTATACCCCTGTGAAACATTTTTGCTTTAAGGGAAATAGAAACATTTTTCACCAGAATTAAAGCTTTTCTTATTTAAGGTTCTTTTCACATTGCTTTTTCTTTTCTTTTCTTTTCTTTTCTTTT
>NW_012101260.1:500253-577283 GCF_000951045.1 Mandrillus leucophaeus
TTTTTTTTTTTTTTTTTTTTTTTTTTTTTTTTTTTTTTTTTTTTTTTTTTTTCTGATACAGGGTATCATTCTGTCGTGCAGGCCGTAATGTAGTTTCTCAACCATGGCTCACTGCAGCTTCCACTTTCCAGACTCAGATGATTCTTCCAACTCAGCCTCCCGAGTAGCTGCAATTACTGGCACATGCCACCATGGCCAGCTAATATTTGTATCTCTTGTAGAGACAGGGTCTCCCTGTGTTTCCTAAGCTTGTCTTCAGCTCCTGGGCTCAAGTACTGTGCCCACCTTGGTCTCCCAAAGAGCTAGGATTACAGGCATGAGCCATCCACCCATCCTGGAGGGTTTATTTTTGAGGGAAATTGCATCATAGAGGCCCAGGGCATAGGCTCTGGACTCAGAATGTTGAACTTAGCATTTTAAACTTCCCTTCCTTGGCAAGATATTGAACTTCCCTATGCATTTGTTCCTCTGTCTGTGAAATAATTTTACTAATAGTATGTACCTACACAGTTTTGAGCATTAAGTGAGAGAAAATGTGGAAAATGCATGGAACATAGCCTGGCAAATGGTAAGCAAATAATGATTGATATTACTATAATTAATACAAATGTTTAAGGTTAGAAAAATAATCAAGGATGATTATCTGCAGATTATCTAGCTAAGTTTACATTTTGTTAGAATCCTCAATTAGTGCGTCTAGTCATTCGTTTAGCAAACATATATGGATGACATTGCTCTAAGTGCCAGAGGTTCAGTCAGAACATATCATGGTCCTTTCCCCTTTGGTCTCACATTCAAGAGGGGAAGACAAACACGAAGGCTGGTGATGTGGTTTGTCTCTGTTTCCCTACCCAAATCTCACCTTGAATTGTAATCATCCTCATGTGTTATGGGAGGTATTTGATGGGATGTAATTGAATCATAGGTGCTATTTTTTTCCACACTGTTCTCCTGATAATTAATGTCTCATGAGTTCTGATGGTTTTATAAAAGGGAATTCCCCTGCTCATACCCTCTTGCCTGCATCCATGTAAGACGTGTCCTTGCTCCTCTTTTGCCTTTTGTCATGATTCTGAGGCCTCCCCAGCCATGTGGAACTGTGAGTCTATTAAACCTCTTTTTTGTTTTACATAATTACCCAGCCTTGAATATGTCTTTATTAGTAGTGTGAGAAATGACTAATGCAGTAAATTTATACCAAGTAATGGAGTGCTGCTGTAAAGATCTCCAAAAATGTGGAAGTAACGTTGGAACTGAGTAAAATGCAGAGGTTGGAACAGTTTTTAGGGCTCAGAAAAAGATGAAAATGTAAGAAAGTCTGGAACTTTCTAGAGACTTGTTGAATGGCTTTGACCAAATGCTGCTCATCTCAGATGAAGATAGGAACTTGTTGGGAACTAGAATAAAAGTGACTCTTGCTGTGTTTTAGTGAAGAGATGGTGGCATCTTGCCCCTGCCCTAGAGATCTTTGGAACTTTGAACTTGAGAGAGATGATTCAAGGCATCTGGCGAAGAAATTTCGAAGCAGCAAAGCATTCAAGAAGTGACTTGGGTGCTGTTAAAAGCATTCAGTTTTATGTATTTGCAAAGATATGGTTTGGAATTGGAACTTATGTTTAAAAGGGAAGCAAAGCATAAAAGTTTGAAACATTTGCAGCCAGATGATGTGATAGGAAAGCAAAATCCATTTTCCAAGGAGAAATTCAAGCCAGCTGCAGAAATTTGCAGAAGTAGTGAGGAGCCAAATGTTAATCTCCAAGACATTAATCTCCAAGACAATGGAGAACATGTCTTCAGAGTATGTCAGAGAACTTCCAGGCAGCCCATGCTATCACAGGACTGGAGACCTAAGAGGAAAAAAATGTTTTCATGGGGCAAGCCCAGGGCCCTTCTGCTGTATGCAGTCTAAAGACTTAGTGCCCTTCTTCCTGGGCCACTGCAGCCATGGCTAAAAGGAGTCAAGAAATAGCTTGGTCTGTGACTTCAAAGGGTGCAAGCCCCAAGACTTGGAGCTTCCATGTGGTGTGGGGCCTGTGGGGGCACAGAAGTGAAGAATTGAGGTTTGGGAACCTCTGCCTAGATTTCAGAGGATGTATGGAAATGCCTGGATGTCCAGGCTGAAGTTTGCTACAGGGGTGGGACCCTCATGAAGAACTTCAAGTAGGGCAATGCAGAAGGGAAATGTGGGGTGTGAGCTCCCACACAGAGTCCTCACTGGGGCACTGCCTAGTGGAGCTGTGAGAAAAGGGCCACCATTCTCCAGATCCCAAAATGGTAGATCCACCAATGGTTTGCACCATACACCTGGAATAGTCACAGGCACTCAATGCCAGCCCATAAAAGCAGCTAGGAGGGATGCTGTACACTGCAAAGCCACAATGGTGGAGCTGCTCAAGGCCGTGGGACCCCAACTCTTGTATCAGCATGACCAGGATATGAGACACGGAGTTAAAGATCATTTTGAAGCTTTAAGGTTTGGCTGCCCTACTGGATATTGGACTTGCATGGGGACTGGAGCCCCTTCCTTTGACCAATTTCTCCCATTTGGAATGTGTGTATTTACTCAACACCTGTATCCCCATTGTATCTAGGAAGTAACTAACTTGTTTTTGATTTTACAGGCTCATAGGTGGAAGGGACTTGCCTTGTCTTAGAAGAGACTCTGGACTTGAACTTCTGGGTTAATGCTGGAATGAGTGAAGACTTTGAGGAACAGTTAGAAGGCAGGATTGGTTTTGAAATGTGAGCACATGAGATTTAGGAGAGGCCAGGGGCAGAATGACAGAGTTTGGCTCTGTGTCCCCACCAAAACCTCACCTTAAATTGTAATAATCCCCAGGTGTCATGGGAGGCACCTGGTGGGAGGTAATTGAATCACAGAGGCGGGTTTTTCCCATGTTGTTCTCATAATAGTGAAAAAGTCTCATGAGATCTGATGGCTTTATAAAGGGGAGTTCCCCTGCACATGCCTTTTTGTCTGCTGCCATGGAAGATGTGTCCTTGCTCCTCCTTTGCCTTCCACCATGATTGTGAGGCCTCCCAAGACATGTGGAACTAAGAGTCCATTAAACCTCTTTTTTTCTTTATAAAGTACCCAGTCTTGGGTATGTCTTTATTAGCAGCATGAGAACAGACTAATACACCTGGTATGTAATATGTAACTGGAATATTCAGAATGTTCAAATGTAGCAAGTGATGAGAACAATAAAAATTCATTGGCAAAGTAGGAGACAAAATATTGCAGGACTCATGAACTATAGACAGAGGAGCCAGGGAAGGCCAGAACACATCTCTGTCTTTGCAATCACATCTTCAATTGCTTATCCCAGAAACAAACTCAATATGGCCAATTTATTTTATAAATCTATTTTATGAAAAGTGGGCTAATAGCAAAATGCACACAGTATGTTATGTTTATCAAATTCTTTACCAAAATTCTCTTGAGTTGTTACCTTAATATTTTTGGAGATTAAAGACCCAGAGTTAGAAAAACATCCACCTTTTGACATGTGGGCTACCAGTTTTATTTCCTGTGCTCTAGGTGAAGAGTTAAATGTGTTTGGGTTTGACTAGAACTCACTGTGTAGGAGGACATCATTTTGTATTTTTATTTTTATTTTTTATTTTTTGATGGAGTCTCGTACTGTCACCCCACTGGAGTGCAGTGGTGCCATCTCCGCCTCCCAGGTTCATGTGATTCTCCTGCCTCAGCCTCCCAAGTAGCTAGGATTACAGGCACACACCACCACACCTGTCTAATTTTTTGTATTTTTACTAGAGACGGGGTTTCACTATGTTCACCAGACTGGTCTCGAACTCCCGACGACGTAATCTGCCCACCTCAGCCTCCCAAAGTGCTGGGATTATAGGTGTGACCCACTATGCCCAACCTCTCATGGTGTTTTATCTTTACTTTGCTAATAACTTAATCAGATGGCAGCACAAACTTGTGCTCCTTGCCACTGGGAGGATTTGTAGCATGGAAGAAAGCAGAAATTGCCTGTGTATTACTTATCTTCCAATCATTTACTTTTAAATGATTCATTTTTTTTCTCTATTAACTAAAGTATTTCACATGAGGGTTTCTCCCCCAGCCAGAGCCATGAACTACTGAGTTGAAGCATGTCAAAGTGACATCCCGGAAACGGAAGCCATGACTAGACCATGTATCTGGGAATGTAGAGCCATGAGCCTTGAGTCTCATGTCTTGGAAAGGTAAACATTGAGCCACTGGATCCCAAGGCCCCACTGTTTCCTCAAAAATGAAGATGTCAAAAACTGGAAACAAATCAATATCCAATTCAGGAGCATAAAATAACAATTTGTGCTACGCACATGCACTGAAATGTTATTCAGTCATAAAAGGGAAAAATTACTAATATATGCAATAACATGGATGAAAAAATGTTTCAATTATGAGCGAAAGAAGCCATAGAGGAAGGAACACATACCCTGTGATTCCAATTATGTAAAGTTCTAGATTAGGAAAAACTAACATATAGTGATAGAAATTCAGTCACTACTTATCTGAGGAGGAAGTGGAAGGAGATTGAGAACAATGGGCATGACAAAACTTTCTGGGGTGACAAAATCGGTTTGCCTGTTCACTGGGATGTTATTATACTAGAATATTCATGTTTCTTTAACAAAGAAATTGTATTCTTGAAGGGGGTACATTTTCTTTGACATAAATTATGCAAAAATAACATTAAAATTTTGAAGCAAAAATGGTCAGTGGTTGTAATAATAAATTTTTTTTTCTTGATTTCTGGCTGGACACACTCCACAAATCTGTAAAAATTTTGGTAAGAGGAAGTGGTTTTTATAGTGCCTGAGTTGTAATTACCAACCACCCAAGTTGGATGGGGAACTGTATACAGAGTGGATATAATTTAGAGGAACCAAATTATTGACTTAAATATGTACTTGAAAATATAATTACAAAGGTAAAATCATCTCAAAATAAATGAATGTAGCAATTTTATTATAAGTAGTATTTTAAATGTGCATAATGTTATAAAATCTTGTCAGTGTGAAGTCTGTGCTACAATATCATTTTAAATGACAGAGTAGGTACTATACAAATCTCTGACATAGAAGACAGAAGATTCCTGTGCTTGGGTTTTGGCCATTCCATTTCCAAGCCTTAGAAGTTCATGGACCCTTTCAGTTTATCCAACTCTTCTTAGTTATGTTTTTGGACTATCAGCGCATTTTGTGTAATATAACTTACAGCACTCATCAACTATTACATGTTATTCTATTTTTTCTTTGTCTAAAAACCTCTCTCTTTCTGCCCAGCTTTTCAGTGTGGACTTTGGCATCTAATAGCCCTAGGGTCAACTTCTATTTGTGAGGTGTGGATCTTAGACAAGTTATTTAACATCTCCCATCCTCTGTGTTCTCGTATATAGGAGGGGCCTCATAATCATTCTTACCTTCTAAGATGCAATGCCAGGTGTAGAGAGCATGCCATTATACCGCTCATGTATAGTAGTCATAAGCTATAGCCCAGAAGCAAGGTGATGTTAAAATGCACTTTGCGGTAAAGTGCTTCTAAATTTTTTATGCTTCATTTTAATATGTTAAATAAACAGTAATTTCATTTTATGAATAGGAACAAAGAGAAAAAACTGACTCCAATTCTTGGTAAGCACAAGTTGGAGAATTGGGTGAGAAGCCAGAGTCCACTTCAATACTTGTTCGATGTGATGTGCTTCTTTCCAACTGGGCACTACACTGGAAAATCTGGATTATACAAGCAGACAAAATGGCTTGTTTGTGTCATTGGGAAATAAATGACATTTGTGTCAGTGGGAAATAAATTCCAAGGGACAGACTGGGTGAAGACTACGATAATTTATGAGTTCCAGTTTGCAACTCTTTACATAAACCTGGGATTCTAGGATATAGAAATCCTTTATGCAAGGGGAGCAGAAGTATGATTCTCCAGAACCACTCAATAAAATTGCTTCTAAGAAAAAGCCACTGAATTTCAGAACTGCCTGAAGTATATCTTTCACTCTACTTTATTATTGTATTCTGAACATGGCACCTCTGTGACTTTTGTTTCCATATCCTTTGAGGTTCTTCTAGAAAGCAAAGCTTGATGCTGCCTTCTGGGCTTGAGGATGTGGACATAGCTGGGTTGTCCTGCACTGCCTGAGGAGCTGCAAGAGACAAGGAACATCATGAACAGTGGCATCCCTCTTTGTTATTATAGTCTCACCTCTGGATGAAGCTACAGAAGAGGAAATATATTCCTAGAGGACAATCCTAATCTAATCATTAACACAGTTGAGTGTGTTTGCTGCTAATGGAGCACATTTCAAGCCAGAGATTTCTAGGTATGCATTACAGGGAGTATCTACTTTCATATTGGAGGATAAGTATTTCTACAAGCATTTTAGATAAAAACATAGAGAGAAGGCTTTTCAAGGCCATGCATGATAAGGCACTCAGGAAACAGTCAATCCGTAATATAAAACTGTTAAAATATGATTTGTTTTCAAAAGATTCAAACCCTAGGATAAAATTTAATGGAAGCAAGTCTTAATTAGCATTAATTAATTTTTACAAGATGTGTTTATCCTTTTATTTATTTACCTAATAGACATAGTGGTAAACACAGGGAATATTTTTTTAATGATCCTTTTTCCCGTCCTTCAGCATCTCCTCCTACAATGTATACGTATGGGAGGACAAGAATATTGATTACATGAACTAGAACAAATATAAAATAGAATGATGAATGCTAAAATCATGGTGTGCTCCAGATGGATTCATAGCACTAAACATTGCTTGCACAAATGTACGAGGAAATGTTTTCACAGAGTTTATGTGAGAAAATCTTTGAGGCTTTTACTTCATCACAAGATCAACACAATCTGACAATGTGATGCACTTGTTAAAGAAATTAATGTGATCTTCATTTCAAGATAGAACTGAGTGTTCTAGATATCCAGAGGCTCTTTTAGAAACTATTAAGGCAAAATAATAATATTTAATTTTGCAAACAAATTTGAAAAACTGCTATGCAATCGGATAAACAAAGGCAGCATGAAGTGTGTGGACATGGAGAAGAACTAATTAGAATGATTATGTTGGAGAAAACTATAAAATAATAATTTAGTAGAAGAAATGTTTGGTTTCTTTGTAAAGATTTGTGAAAGCAATAGAAAAAAACTGAAGAAAAGCATTTGAGTTATTTTTGAGAATACAGTATTTGGTTATTTAGTGAATATCCCATGCTGTGAAACATTTAGGAAAACATTCATCAGGTAATCATCCTTAATAAATTCAGTAGAGTAGTATCTGAACTTGACAAAAATGTGCATTTCTAGCCTCTAAATTGCTTTCAAATGTAAGTTTCTTTTATTTTAAGGGGGTCACGTAAGGAATAAGAGTTCTTTAATAAAACAATAGAAGTAAGAATGGAGAGAAATTTTCAAATTTGAGAGAAGAATGCATAAAACTTGGCCGTGGCTTGAATATTAGAGGTGCACGAGAGGAAAGGGGCCAAGATGAGTTTCAGGTTCCTGGTTTGAACAACTGGTGATGTTGGCATCAAAAACCAAGTTACACAAAACTGGAAGAGAAGCAGGGTGGGGAAGAATGGCATGTTCAGCTCTGAAATTGTTTAGATAAAGGTGTCTTTGGGAGATGTTGGGGAATATTTCAGTAGGCTTAAATAATGTAGTTTGATACTTATTTGAGTAATCAGAATTTGAGATACAAATTCAGAATTTGTTAGTATAAATATGAGTAGGAAAGCTTTGGAAACAGCTTCTGCAAAAACAGAATGGATTAAAAAAGAAAATTATATGATAAATCTGTGGGAATTCTCCATAGCCCCTTCAAGCACGGCTCATTCTACTGAATTAATGTTAAGGAAGATGGGGTTCAAGAACGCTCTTCATTTAAAAACAACATTACCTGGGAAGAAAGAAAGTACTCCTTGGGAGTCTTGTGTACTAAGCTAATTTCCAGGTATCGGACCTATAAAAAGATGAAGAACATTGAAACAGCCACTTATCATCTCTGGAAAACTTTACAGCAATGCGTAAGCCACTCCTCACTACAAATTCCTCCCACAACCCTGACTAAATGACAGTAAATGATGTTCAAGGGCACCAAAGCTCCGATCCTCACCATGTTGTAGGTCCAAGGGATTATAAGAATGGACAAGCTCATTTCCTGAGCACTGTATCAGGCCTCAGGAGGGCTGCAGGTGGTGGAAGTCCAGGCCTCCCAGTATGATCTGCAGCCTGGTAACAGGCAAGTGGATGATCTCACTCAAAAGAAAATGCAAAGGGGCAACGGGAGGAAAGGGTCCGGTTGAAATCTTCACTTTTCTGTAATCATTGAATGTATTCCCTGAATGTATCATCATCACTTAAATATACTTTATACTTCTCAGAGGGCAAAATTTTGAAAAGAATTTATAAAAAGTACTTGAATACAGACCCTAAAGCTCATGTCAAACAACTACATAAGTGCCTAGGGACACGCTGGACACAAAATAATATATCAATCAATAAATATTGTGCCTTGCCAGGAACACTGGAACATATAGTATGAAGCTTTTTAGATAGTTCTCATGACCTTTAGGAAATTAGCTACCACGTACTTAGAACAGAAAATGAACTTTAATCAGAAGAGGGCCACTGAGGCTGAAGGAAAAGAATCAAAGGAGAGTCAAGGGACATGCAATAGGGACCCTGCTACAGAAATATGACCGAAAGGCAGAGATAAGAAGATATCCTGCAGATTAATATGACTAGTAAAGAAATCAAATGTTAGGCATGAGGACAGGCCCTAGGTGAACTTGAGTGTGAGTCACTGACCCTTACCTGCTGAAAGTCCCAGTGTCCCTGCCAGGTACCAGTCTTCTTCACAAATGTATGTAATGAAAATTTGGGATGCCTGTGCCCCTTTGCGAATAACAGAGTCAATCACAGCTCGGGCCTTATCCATAACTGTAGGATTTTCACGTTTTATTTTCTCCATCTCTTCCTGGTTCAGCACCCTTGTCTGTAATAATTCATCCAGTAAACCATTTATTGTACCTTCACCCGTGGAATGGATAAACAGCTTTCTCTTCTCCTTCAGGACCTTGTCTGTTTGGAGCACAAAGATTTCTCACTTCATGAAAACAGCCTCATATTCCTCTCACGTAATCAACAGAAAGTGACCTCATTTAGATTTCATCAGTGAAATGTCCCCCTCCTCACAGTTGGGTAATCCATCTTCTTACTGTATCGCTGTCCTACTTGTTTCCCTCAATAGTCTCCATACATGTGCATGGAGTGGCCTGAAGACTGAGTTTACCATTTCCACATTAGTCCTGGAAAGTGAAGATCATCCTCTTATGTCCCTTGTTTATTTAACTCTGAATAATAAAGTAATGAAGCAGAAATAGCCCATTTCATTTAGGAACCACTGCTGCTAGTGCTCCTTCTGTGCCAATTCTGTACCCTCTGTCAGACTTTCAACATGTAAGTAAGAGTTTAATTTAGATTGCAAAATGACAGCAGGCTGCCCCTAAAGCCTCAGTTCCTTTCTGGGCTTGCCTTTCCTTTCTAAAGGCTGCAAGAATCTTCTAGTTCTTTCTCTCCTCCCTCTCCTCCCTCTCCCGTCTTTTCCTCACTTCTGCTCACCTAAACTTCCACAGATACTAATTATGGCTTCCAGAAGAGCCAGCACCTTCCAAAACTCTTCCCAGCGACCTGCTCTTGGAACAGTAAAAGACTCACCGGCCATGGCTCTTCTCTCCTGCCCTTCTTGTGTGGGCTGAAACTGAAAGTATGCTTCGCCTTCCTTTTTGGCAGGGTGTGTGCACATACTGGAAAACACCCACTGCACATGCATATGCATATCTTTATTTTTCTTCCCAGAGAAAGAATCAGAATTGTAGCCTGCATCAGAGAGTGTATCAATGGGATTTTTTTTTCATCAGCCCCTGGATAGATCAGGGTAGGAGGAGAATGGGGCTTAGAGATTAAGACAGGATTGAGAAAGTATGTGTACAGTTAAATTCACACAGTGAAGAGTTTCCCGTTCATTCGAAAACTTGACGGAAAAAAATTAACACAACCTTTGCAGAATATGAACCACTGTTCCCTTGACCGCATCTCACAGCTTTGGGGAAAGCTTGTGGAAAATATATGTTCCGGTGAAGCAATTTTGCTTTAAGAAATGTAAACATTTTTCACCAAAATTAAAGTCTTTCTTATTTAATGTTCTTCCTTTCCTGATGGCTTTTTGTTTTGTTTTGTTTTCTCATACATGGTGTCACTCTGTTGCCCAGACTCGAGTGCGGTGGCATGCCCATGGCTCACTGCAGCCTCTACCTCCCTAGGCTAAGATGATTCTCCCACTTCAGTTTCCTGGGTAGTTAAAAACTACAGGCAAGCGCCATTGGGGCTGGTTAATTTTTGTATTTTTTGTTGAGATGGACTCTCCGTATGTTTCCTTGGCTGATTTTGAATTCCAGTACTCAAGCGATCCGCCCATCTTGGCCTTCCAAAGAGCAGGGATTACAGGCATGAGCCATGAGCCACTCACTCATCTTGGATGTCTTTCTTTTGAAGGACATTGCATCATAGAGGCCCAAAGCATAGACTCTGAACTCAGAATGTCGAACCTAAATGTTAAACTCACCTTCCTGGGGAAGATATGGAAATTCTTTATACATTGGTTCCTCTGTCTGTAAAATAATATTGCTAATAGTACATATACATATCTACACAGTTTTGAGCAGCATTGAGATAAAATGTGAAAAAAATGAATGGAACATTGCCAGGCAAATGGTAAGCAGATAATGAGGGATATTACTATAATTAATACAAATATTTCAGTTTAGAAAAATAATCAAGGATGATTATTTGCAGATTATCTAGCTAAGTTTATCTTTTGTTAGAATCCTCACGCAGTGCCTCCAGTCATTCATTTAGCAAATATATGTGGACAACATGGTTCTCGGTGTCAGGGGTTCAGTCAAAACATACTATGATCCTTTCCCCCTTGCTCTCACATTCAAGAGGGAAAGATAAACATGAAGCCTGGTATGTAATATGTAACTGGAATATTTAGAATGATAAAATATGCCAAGCAATGAGAAGAATAAGAAATTAATTGGAGAAGTGGGAGATGAAGTATTGCAGGACTCATGAAAATTGTACACAGAGGTAGCCAGGGAAGGCCAGAAGAGGTCTCTGCCTTTGTCAGTACATGCTCAATTGATTATCCCAGAAATAAACTCAATGTGGCTAATTTATTTCATGAATAAACTTGATGGAAGATGGACTAATAGCAAAATGCACACGGTACATTTCATTCATCATTTTTTTTACCGAAAATTTTCTTGGGCTGTTATGTTATTATCTTTGGAGAATAACGACCAGATTTACAAAAATATTTATGGTTTGACATGTGGGCTACCAGTTTTACTTCCTGTGCTCTAGGCTAAGACTTAAATGTCATTGGTTAAGTAGAACCGACTGTGTAGGAAGACAATGACATGGCTTTTAATCTAAGGTGTTCTTCATGGTGTTTGTATCTTTACTCTGCCAATGACCTAATCTGATTGCAACAAAATCTTGGGCTCCTTGCCACTGGAAGGAATTGTAACATGGAAGAAAGCAGACATTGTCTGTGCACCACTTCTCTTTAGTTTATTTACTTTTAAATTTATATAGTGACTCATTTATTTTCTCTGCTACTTAAGGGTTTCACACGAGGGTTTCTCCCCACCAGTCAGAGCCAAGAACCACTGAGTTGAAGCATGCCAAAGTGACATCCAGGACACAGAAACAATGATTAGACCATATATATGGGGATGTAGAATCATGAACCTTGAGTCTAGTGTCCTGGGAATGTAAACATTGAGCCATGAGAGTGCAAGGCCCCCTATTTCCTCAAAAAGAAAGATGTCAAAAGCTGGAAACAACTCAATATCTAATTTGGGAGCATAAGTAAACAATTTGTGCTAGACACATACACTGAAATACTATTCAGTCATAAAAGGGAAAAAATTACTAATATATGCAATAACATGGATGGAAAACTTATACTTTTATTATGAGTGAAAGAAGCCATATAGGAAGGAAAACATACCCTGTGATTCCAATTATATAAAGTTCTAGATTAGAAAAAACTAATGTATAGTTGTAGATATTCAATCACTACTTATCAGAGGAGGAAATGGAAGGAAATTGAGAACAAAGGGCATGACAAAACTTTTTGGGGTGACAATATTGCTTTGTCTATTAAATGGGATATTATACTAAATATCCTCATATAATTAATAATCAGTTTATATTCTTAAAAGGGGTACATTTTCTTTGATGTAAATTATACTAAAATAACATTAAAATTTGAAATGAAAAAGGTCAGTGGTAGTAATAATAGACCGATTTGGAAAAGAAATTTTTTTTCTTGGTTTTCTTGATTTTCTTGATTTTATTTCTTGATTTTAGGACACACTCAAGCCTCCACAAATTAGTCGTAGTTCTGGTAAGAGGAAGCACTTCTTATAGTGACTGAACTGTAATCACCCGCCACCCACATTGGATGACAATAGGTAGACAGAGGGGAGATAACTTACAGGAACCAATTTATTGACTGAAATATGTATCCAGAAAATAGCATCACATAAGGAAAATTATCTTAAAATAAACAAATGTAGCAATTCTACTATAAGTAATATTTAAAATGTGCATATTGATTTAAAATCCTTCTATCAGTGTGAAGTGTGTGAAACAATATTATTTTACATGACAGAGTAGATACTATAAGAATCTCTGCCACAGAAGACAGAAAATTCCTGTGCTTGGGTTTTGGCCGTCCCATTTCCAAACCTTAGAACATCATATACTCTTTCATCTTATCCAACTCCTCTTCTTATTTATAGTTTTGGACTATCAGCACATTTTGAGTGATACAACTTAGAGCACTGATCAACTATAACATGTTGTTTTGTGTTTTCTTTATCTAAAATCTTCCTCTTTTCTGCACAGCTTATCAGTGTGGACTTGGATATCTAATAGTTCTGAGGTTAACTTCTGTTTATGAGCTATTAGATTTTGGACAAGTTATTTAACATCTCTCAGCCCCTGTGTTCTCATGTATAGAAGGGACCTCCTAATCATGCTTACCTTCTAGGATGTAATGGCAGGTGTAGAGATCATGCCACAGTACCTCTCATTTATGGTAGTCGTAACCTATAGAGCAGAAGCAAGGTCATCTAAAAATGTACTTTTTGGTTCAGTACTTCTTAATTTTTCATATGCTTTACTTCAGTATGTTGAATAAGCATTAATTTCATTTTATGGTAGGAAGATCAGGTTAAAAAATCGTTTCAATGCCTTAGTAAGCACAAGTTGAAGAACTGGCTGAGAAGTCAGCCCACCACCTCACTCATTACTTGCTCTATATGATGTGCTGCTCTTCAGCTGGGCACTCCACTGGGAAATCTGAAGTAGATAAGCAGATAAAAGGTGCTTGTTTGTGTCAGTGGGAAATAAATTCTGAGTTAAATGCATCTAGACAATGATAATTTATAACAGCCTCACTAAGGTATTTAAACTGATGAGATGGGCAATAGGAAACCATTGCAGCTTCCTAGGTAGGAGAGTCATGTTAACATGCTTGTAAAGTAACTATTTCATATTGAGTGCTTCACAAGGCCCACGCCCTGTAATAGATGCTTCATCTATATTGGTTCCACCAGTCAAACCATTTAAAAATATTGGTACTTGGAATAACCCCAGATTATGAAATCAAAATCTCATCCTGAGCCTCCCGCTTGAGACTCCATGCACCACCACATCCAGAATTTAATAGGACATGTTCTTGGAGGCATTGCTGGTCCCACATGAACCAGGAGCTGGGTCATGAGTGGACTGAGTGTTGGGGACAGGAGAAGGGATAAGAATGTCTGGGAGTTGGTGCTGACTATAGAAAGAATTTGCACAAGAGTAGGAAGGAACTAGGATGAAGCAGTAAAAAGCTTGCACGGACAGGAAGGTGGCCAGAAGGGGTGTGGTCTCCTTGTGTCAGATTTCTATACCAACAGGATAGAAAAGAACGGAACCATGGAACCTCTACAAGTTAGAAAGTCTCATCTTGGAGCCAGATAGACTCAAATATCTAAGGAGGGATAGACATGGTCTTGGATGTGGTGTGTTGCCTAGCAGCAGAAACAGAAGCCATTCTTCTCCTTCAATCCACTCAAAATAAAAACTAGACTGAGAGATGAAGTATAAAAATACACTAGAAAGCAAGCCACTATAAGGACATATCAGCAGAAAAAAAGAGACTGTAAATTTAGATCTTGAAGGACATTGAGATGTTGGACCAATCAAATATCAAATGTAGAATGAAATCATTCTATATCAAATATAGAAGGATGTAAGTAAAGGGAGCGAAACGTAATTATTCTACAATAAGCAATAACTTGAAAAACAGTAAAAATAGAGCATGTATAAATTCAAAAATTAGTTATATTTAATAATGGACAGATTAAAAGGCAGACACACAAATCTGCGAAAATGTATATAAGGTGGAAGATACAGAGATGTACAGTTGACCTTTCAACAATGAAATACTTAGAGGTGCTGACCCGCATATACAGTTGCAAATCTGCGACCGGGTGCGGTGGCTCATGCCTGTAATCCCAGCACTTTGGGAGGCTGAGGCGGGCGGTTCACGAGGTCAGGAAATCGAGACCATCCTGGCTAAGACGGTGAAACCCCGTCTCTACTAAAAATACAAAAAAATTAGGCAGTCATGTTGGCAGGTGACTGTAGTCCCAACTGCTTGGGAGGCTCAGGCAGGAGAAAGGTGTGAACCCGGGAGGCGGAGCTTGCAGTGAGCAGAGATTGCACCACTGCACTCCAGCCTGGGCGACAGAGCAAGACTCTGTCTCAAAAAAGAAAAAAAATCTGCGTATAACTTTTGACTCCCCCAAACTTAACTTTTAATGGCCTGCTATTGAAGGGAAGCCTTACTAGTAACAAAACCACTGATTAACAAATATTTTCTAATTTACATGTGTTATATACTGTAATATAAAGTAATGTAAAGTAAAAAAAGTTGTTAAGAGAATCATGAGGAAGAGAAAATAGATCTACTATTGACTCAGTGAGAGTGGATCATCATAAGGTCTTCATCCTCATCATCTTCACGTTGAGTAAGCTGAAGAGAAGGAGGAAGGGATGGCTTAGTCCTGCAGTCTCATGGGTGGCAGAGACGGAAGAAGAAGAGGTGGAACAGGACAGAAGAGAAGCAGGCAAACTGCGTGTATCTTTGTGGAAATGCATAGTTATTTCTGTCTAACGTTTTTGCTTTTCCATTTCCCTAAAATGTTTTCCAGACAGTACGAATCTGTCTTTCACCATTTCCCTTAGTTTCAGTGCTCATATCATAGAACGGTCTTTGCTGTAAAACAGGTCAGAAGCTGCTTTGAATAATCAGAATCTTTCTGCCAAACTATAACGCCAATTTGTGCTCTGGCACTGCTTCTTCTACGTCTTCTTCCTCATCATTTGGAACTGGTTCAGAAGCACACATCTCTATCAAGTTCTCTTCTGTTAATTTCTCTAATGTGCAGTTCGCTCTTGAATTTGTATAAGATCCATATCTTAAAGTTATTCACGTTTTTTTGCAATATCCACAATCTCTTTCATTATTTTCTTGATTGGCTTTTTCATAAACCCTGGTGAAGTCACGGACAACTTCTGGAAACAGTTTTCTCTAGCAGAAATTTATGGGGGGCATGTTATGTTGCCTAGGTTGGCCTTAAGCTCCTGGACTGAAGCTATCCTCCCACCTCAGCCTCTTTAGTAACTGGGATCATAGGCCCATACCACTGCACCCAAAATCGCGGCTTTTAATTTTTTAATATCAGTGATGTCATTTTCAGTGGTGTAGCCCTTGCAGACTTTCGTGATGTGATTTCTATCGATGGTCTCTTCTTGGCATTCACAAATCTTTTCACAGAGTAACGTGTGTAATGAGCATTAAAGCTCCTTCTTACCTCCTGATTCAGAGGCTGAATTAGAGATGTTTCATATGGTGGTGAGTAGACCACTTTGATCTTTTGCATATTGAACTCGTGAGGTTTTGGGTAGCGAGGGGCATTGTCCAACATCAAAAGAATCATGAATGCCAGTCCCTTATTGGCAAAATATTTCCTGAATTCATGGACAAAGCATCAATGGAATCAATAGAGAAAAAGTGCTCCCATTGCACAGGTATTCTTGTCTAACCAAAACACTGGCAACTGGTGTTTACCATTTCTGTTCCAGGCTCAGGGGTTAGTAGCTTTATAGCTCAGAGCAGTCCTGATGATAAACCCGACTGCATTTCCACAAAACAGTAGAATTAGCTTGTCCTTTTCTGTTTTAAATCTTGGTGCTTGCTTCTATTTCTTACTAATAAATGGCCTTTTTGGCATCTTTTTTTTTTTTTTTTTTTTTTCCTGGACTAGAACAGTCATCTGTATTCAAAACCTGTTCTGGTAGTATAGTTTCTCTTCAATGATTTTCTTAATAGTTTCTGGGAACTAATCTGCTGCCTCTTGATAACCAAAAGCTGCATCTCCTGATATCTTGACATTTTTAATGCAAAAGTGCTTTAAATTATCAAACCATCCTTGACTATCATTAAAGCATCCACCTTTACATCCTTCCCCTTTCTTTTGCTTTAAGTTGTATACAGTGACTTCATTTTTTCTGGAATCATATTAGAGTCTATAAATATACCTTTCTTTTCTATTCTCTCTCATCTGTGAAAATTCTGCCACCACATACATGCTTCAATTTCAAAACAATATTAGAAATTGTTTCACAATAGTGCAAGGTTTTGGCTCTGGCAGACAGTGCAGGGTTAGCTTTATTATCTCCTTTTATTTTTTTACATTGGTCCTCATTTTGTATTCATTTATCTTGAAATGGTGAGCAGTGACAAATCCAGACCTCAACTACAGTACATATCAAACAATTCTACTTTTTCTTGTAATGTCATGACATTGCTTCTTGGGAACATTACACCATCAGTATTGGCATGTTGTATGGACCCCCTGCTGTTATTCAAGAACTATGGTATTGCAGTAAATGCAATGAAAAGTACATTAAAAACCCAAGGATATTGCTTTTTATAGCAATATGAAATTTACAGGAGATACAAACTGCTGATGTAGGGATAATGAGTGTCACATGGCATTTTAAGCAGATACAAAACTTGAGTTCACTGAAATAGCAACAGGAAATGGCTATGAAAATACAAGAGTGCAGTATGCATGGTTAATTTTGTGCAGTTAGGATATAATACTGCATCTTTATATTTGTTTACATTTCTCTCATTCCAAGTGGTACTATGTATTATCTATGAGTGCATAAAGTTTGATAAACTTTAACTTTCTGTAATAGATTTGTGTATATTTTATAATATAGTAGTAAATGATAAAATAGACTAACATGTCCATAAATTTTGTGCATTTTTTACATACCTAACTTAATTTTTCTGTATTTCTAGTATAGATGATTTGTGATTTTCTTCAAATTGTAGCAAATCCCCTAAATTTTTCCAAATGTTTATTTATATAAAATGCACATACAAGCAGACCAAAGCATTTCAGATCCTTGTTGTTTATGGGTTAATATTAATTTATCTAGATTGCAAAATAAAAACAGAAATGAAAGGCTGAAAAATTTGAGAGGACTTCAGAGGTAGGAAGGATGGAATGAGAAATTCTGAGATATAGCTGATCAAATTACCAGAAAGACAGATGAGAGAGAATAGAAAAGACAAAATATTTAAAGCAAATTTTTCAAACATGGGGAAAAATATGTGTCCACTGATTGAAGAAGCACAACATCTCTGTAATAGAATAAGTTTAAAGAATAACTGCTTTCTAAGAGCCCTCTGAGTTCAGCATTGTGATGAGTTGAATTGTGTCCCATAAAAACATATTGAAGGCCTACCCCCTCCGTAATTCAGAATGTGCTCTTATTAGGAAATAGGGTCCTTGCAAATATAATCCATTACAATGTGCTTAGTTTGGATTAGTGTAGGGCCATCATCCAGAACAACTCATGTTTATACCAAAGAAAAGAGGCTCTGGAGCAAAGACAGAGAGGAAGAGCAACATATAAAGACACAGACTCACAGAGGGAAGGCAGCAATATAATGATAAAAGTAGAGAATAGAGTGATGTAGCTGCAAGCAAGGATCACCAAGATTGATTGAGGCAACCAGTAGTGAGGATGGCGGCCATGGCCCTACTCTTCTGACACCGTGATTTCAGATTTCTCGCCTCCAGAACTGTGAGAGAATTCATTTCCACGTTAACCTTCCTGTTTGTGGTGATTAAACAGGCAGCCCTAGGAAATGAATGCAGGTATTATTAGTTCCATTTTGCAGATGAGTAAACAGATTCTCAGAGAGATTGATGATTTCACCAATGGAATGAGGAGAAATCGCACCTCATGGATCTATAATCTGGTAATGGAAAAACAACCACACGTGCTAGAACAGAAGTAAAAACTGATGACCCACAGAATCCATCATGAGCCCAGTGATATTTCTTTGACTCTCTCAGATGTGATTTACCTTGACATTGAATTATCAGAGGTGAAAAATCGTAAGATTTCAAATAAAGAATTGGATTCCAGACCTCTGTTGCTTGAATCTCAACATGGAAAGAGTTGCCTGGTACTGAGTCCATGATGATGCATTCATGATGCCTTCTGATTTTTCCTGTGTTCACCTAACCTGATTAACTTGATGTATGTTCTCTGTCAAGCCTATATGGTGTTTGTATTTGTGGCCTCTGTCTGGGAGACCTGAGGTCAGACTGTGGAGTCAGTAGATCTTCTTAATGTTGTCATTAAAAATTATTATTAGCCTCACCAATTTACACTGATGTAATGATTTGTATGATAATTCACTTTGAGTCTCATTTCCCTATCTGTCAACTACTTGCCTTGGAGAAACTGTTGGATTAAATTTAATGTCTGAAAACCAATAGTATCTATTGAACAGCGCAAATGTAATGTTACCTATTATCTCAGTTACATAAGAGAAAATTTTTCATAAGGAAAAGCAACAGCATTTTTCCACAAGGATTTCAAAACAGTGAGTAAATGCATCTATTTCAAGGGAGAAGGGAGGGTAAAAGGATGCAACAACGATATTTATTAAGAAAGGAAAGGAAATTTAAGGGATAAATAATGCAACATAAGTTTCATAAACAATGTAGTATGTGATGTTAATTTTCACGATGGAACTGAGAAAAATCATTGTCATTACATGACACACCACTTCAGCCTGCCTGACTTTAGTGCTGCTACAGTGGGGACTCCCCCTCATGTGGTTGTTTTCACACATCAAGCTACTGTGCCTCAGGTTTTTTCTGCTTTGAAGATGGGAGATGTTCATCAAAGGACTGAGGGCTGTTTAGCCGTGCAGATGTGGGTCCAGAATTTTGGGAGAGAGAGGACCTGCTCCTGGGGGCTAATTTCAACCAATGAATGGCATTAGTCAGTTGATGAATATCTCTAATTCCCCATCTTCTAGTAAGGTAGAATCTACGTAATTGTAGAGGGTCCTGAAGAAAGATTGGAACCCAGTTTCTCAGAGCAGTGATGAATTCATTATTGCATTTTTAAGGAATATTATCTTCCTTTCATCTCCCTTCCCCACTCCCTTACTTCTACTTTTGGAAATACTTTCCAAATAATACTTACAGTCAAGTCCCTGGCTCCTCCTATTTCATGGTCAACCAATTTGTATCATTATCATCACCACTATCATTCTTGTCATTATCTTTATTGAGCAATTTAAGTATGAACAGAACTATGGTTAGTTTTCTACATATATCATGTCATATAGTTCTTACTATAATACAAAGTTGCTAGGATTAACTCCCCTCACTGATAAAACTCTGTAGCTAAGTTAATTACACATATAATCACATATCTAATATCAGGTATGGGGCAGAGGTAGCCCAGGTCCTGAAATAGCTCCTTCATGCCCATGATGTCAAAGTGAGCCCCATTCCTTGGAGTCAGATGATCAAACTTTGTATTGCATATGAGAGCCAGGTGTCTGCGGCCCTTTCTTTTTTTATTGGATCTATCTGCAGGAGATGGAGTTGAAGTCACTTTGATTACCCGAGTCTCTTTTCAATCTCCATATGCCTCACAATTTTGTTTTTTAGAACCTCATGTAGCTACCATCCTCCCTAACCTCTATCAAAAGACACTGCCTTCCTCTCTCTAGAGCCCAGAGCCAGAACCAGGACATATCTGGAATGATTACTCAAGAATCTTAAGGAAACTGGAATAATTCCTACTCCCTTTTTTATTCTTTTTCTTCTGCATCTACTTAAACATTTCTTATATTCAGGTTCAAATCAAATTTCATAAAAACTGAGAGATGTCATTGGCTCCAGTAAGAATGAATATAGCAGAGGTTGTTTGCCTTCCATATTATGATTATATTTATACTATTTAAAAAATATCAACTTCAAAAAGAGAGAAACAAGATAATTTTGGCTGGGTGCAGTGGCTCATGCCTGTAATCCCAGCACTTTGGGAGGCCGAGGAGGGCAGATCACGGAGTCAGCAGATCGAGATCATCCTGGCTAACATGGTGAAACCCCGTCTCTACCAAAAATACAAAAAATTAGCCGGGCATGGTGGTGGGCACCTGTAGTCCCAGATACTCGGGAGCCTGAGGCAGGAGAATGGCGTGAACCTGGGAGGCAGAGCTTGCAGTGAGCAGAGATCATGCCACTGCACTCCAGCCTGGACGACAGAGCAAGACTCCATCTCAAAAAAAAAAAAAAAAAAATTATAGTGCAGATTGCTGCCCAGAGAGAGTGTCTATTAGCCAGGCAGTACAACACACAAAAAAAATGTGGAAATCAGGAGTTTAGACAAAAATTTCATTTTGAGTCTTACCTGTTGTCTAATGAAATAGGAATCTCTCTAGAATCAGCTTATTCTAACCTAGGCCTTCTTATTCAGCCTCATCTTCTGATACTATCCCCACCTTGCTCATTACATTCTAAATATTCTGCCCTTCATTTAATTTCTAGAAATCCCCTACTTAGGGATCTCTATTTCCAGCCCCCACCTTCTCATTCCTTCCTGTTTTCCTACTGCTTTCTGTTTATCCTCCAAGTCTAACATTAGATGGCACTTTTTCATGCAATCTTCTCTGAGTCTCTGGAAGGAGACAGTGTCAGAGGTACATGCCCTTAGGTGACCTTGTTTCTCTTTAGAGTAGCATACTTTTTTACCTTTAATTGTGATTTTCGGCCTACTTCTCAGCATCCACCATTAGATTTTATGCTCTGTGAGGACAGGTGGCCATAAACTAGGCCTACATTACTTCTGGCCTTCAAGAGAAGTCTAATAATTATCTACTGAATCACTAGCTGAGTGAATGTAGAAACAAGTGAATAAAATTTAAGTATGGCCCCACTCTTGAAGAATACTTAATAAAAACTAAGCAAGTCTGATTTCTTTTAACAGGCAGTAAGCACACATTGAAAGTTTCAAGCAGAGAGAAGGCACATTCATTCTCCTATTTATTCAGAAATACTTAGTGAGCATTAGTCTGTGAAAGGTACTATGCTAGTGGTGGGGGTACCATTTTGGAAACATGTGCCTACACATTCAAGCTTAGAGTCAAGTGGAAAGATAGGTATACATATAAGTAAAATTGTAAAAAAATAAGAATTTAAATGGAGCAGATGCTTAAGAAAAGCATGAGCAAAGTGTGTCTCAGGTGGAAGATAGCTGTCCAGATGACGGAGGGCTTGGCACTGAGACTTGAAGGGCTAGTAGCAATTTTCCCCTTCGAAAACTGGGGGCTGGTCTCCCAGCAGGGAGCATTGCAGGAAGAAGCACAAAGGCCTGATGGTGCCTGATGTAACCAGGAAACTAGCGGAGCTGTGCTTTAGAAAGAATACTACTGTAAGTGGAAGTATGCAGTATGTAATGAACTGGGAGTGATCAGAGACAAAGCCACCGTTTGAAGAGGTTTGTAGAACACTGACTTAAAGTTAGAGTGTTGAGTTTGAGAGTCAGGTTAGAGTCACTCTTCTGAAAAGACATTTGACCAAAAGAAAAATTTGTAATCCTTTTCTAGATATCTTCTTCAACTATAAAATGGAAATAATAGCAAAAACTTAATTGACTGGTTTCAAGTATTCATTCAGAGAGAGTTCATGAAATACCTGTCATACAGTATCTTTTTAAAGTTGTTACGGATAATATTTCGTTATTGTAATAATCACTGAATTGAAGTTCTCAGGATAATAAAAATGAATGGAATAATTTAGAGGACAAAATTTATCAAGACCACAGTTTTGGTCCCAGACAAAGTGGTGAAATGCCCTTAGATGCTATATATAGTATACTGTTTTTCAGAAGTTTTAGTTAACAAAGACCAACTGCACATCATTGTTTATAATTATTGAATCATTTTACTTGTTTTTTTTTATTAGTGCCTTTTGATTTCTCCTAAGTATTATCTAATGATCTCCTGACTCCAGTCCAGTGGCTAGTGAAGTCAGCCTTCCCAGCCAAAGAGATATCCATGGCTATGAATATGACTTACTCCTCCCTGGATAAATGCTTTATTAGTATCATAAAGAAGAGAAATTAAAAAAAAATCAACTCCTGCATTTTAGGAGATTAAGTTGAATGTTGCGAGTTAAGAGATAAGCCCTGAGATAATTAAACTACAGGGAGAATCAAAGGAATAAGGAAAAAAATATGGGTGAAGTAAATATAGTAAACATTTGCTTTTTTTCTTAGGAACCTGAAATTACGCCTTAGAAGGATTACTGGAAAAATGTAAGTATATTTTGAAAGATAGAAACACCTATCTGAAAGTTTATATATTTTTAAAAAGGCAATAGGGAGCCATTGAATGTTCCTGAGTAAGAAAATTACATTAATAGATCCCTAGCATGTGAGAAGTGAGAGTTAACTGATCAACTTTCCTAATAATGTTAACCTGCAGAAAAACCAATGCCAAACTAGTTTCATAAGAGTTGTCTGCACATCTTTAAAAGTTAATAAATTTCTATAGTCTATTCAAGATTGAGCTATTCAGGGTCAGAAAAGGGTAGTCACCTGATTTCTTTATATGTCTATGGATTATTCCCATATGTTATGAGGTTTGGAAACCACGGATCTATTCCAACTTTTTCTTTCTCCAATGAGGAGAATGAAGCCAAAGAAGCAATATGCCATGCTGGAATACCAAATGTCTAAGTAGCTCAGGACTCCAACTCTTAGGCTTTTTCAGCTTCTGTGTATAAGACAGTTGGCCTGCAAGTAGTGTGAAAATTGGTTTTGAGGGCTGAGTTTTGGAGAGTGGGAGGCCAGTTAAAAAATCTATGATAACAAAACAAGAAATTAGAGTTGTTTGTACCAGAGCTACATAGAAAGGTGGGAATAAATGGAATCACTTAAATCACACCAAAAATATAATTCCAGACAAGAGACAGCAACACCTTGAGAACACAAAGGCTATGAGATCTGATCTGGGAAGGTTTGTGATCTGGAGCACAAAGGCTTGAGAATGCCTGATGTAACCAGGAAGCAGAATTTGAAATCAAGAGGAAGCAGAGAAGATTTCAGAGTGCATTTAGAAACTTTTGGAGTTTTCTCACACAAATAACTTACTCTGTCTTTCTTTACTCTCTCTTTGATTACTGGAAGCTGAAAGAAAGGAATTAACTTTTTTCTGACTTGAAAACATCTAGAGAACATACTCTCCTTCAGTGTCTCTACACAAGGTCCAGTGATTCAAACTGTGCACAACCAAGAAGACAAAGATTCAACATACACCTTATTGGCTCACTTCCCTTTTGGTATGTCTGCCTGTCACACACGCAATAAATCAAGGGTTTTCTAAGACTTAACTCCCCAGCTTCTAGTCAGAAAAAGACGCCTGACTCACGAGCTGTAGTTAACAGCCTCTGTCTCTTCGCACAGCACCGGAAAGTGCCTCAGACCCAGAAATAGAAGTCACCAGGTATTTCCTTATTGTTGGGCAGAGAGGGGGCATGTAATTACAGATTGTAAAGCTGCTGCTCAGAACTTCCAGGTTCATTGGCTGGAAGTGTCCTGTAGTCAGCAAATTGGCTTTTCTAGTCCTGAATTCCAGTTTCTTCCCTTGGGGGAAAAAAGTGCAAATGACAAAACATCTTTCAGTGGGTTGACACCTCAGCCTGGTTTCCCCTTTTCTTTTCTGTTTTCATGGCCCCCAAACCTTCTTCTATTCATCCTTTTCTTCTCCTGATCAGTTGGCTTTTCTATCTCAGCTTTTCTAAAACACATGTCCTGAATGAGTAAAATTTAACTAGGCTCCTTGCATTTTCCCATAAGAATTAACCAAATAGTTTATATTTCATTGTTTGTTTTTTTCATTTCCATTGTTTTTTTTAGATTCAGGGATACACATGCCGGTGTGTTAAAAGAGTATATTATGTGATGCTGAGGTTTGGGGTATGATTTAACCCTTCACCTAGGTAGTGAGAATAGCACCCAGTATGTAGTTTTTCAGCTCTTGCCCTCCTCCTTCACTCCTTCCTCTAGTAGCTCCCTGTGTCTATTATTTCCATCTTTATGTCCATGTATGCCTACTATTTAGCTACCACTTATAGGTCAGATCATGTGGTACTTAGTTTTCTGTTTCTGTATTTCTGTCTATTCCAACTTTTTCTTTTTCCAATGAGGAGAATGAAGCCAAAGCAGCAATATGCCCTGCTGGAATACTAAATGTCTAAGTAGCTCAGGACTCCAACTCTTAGGCTTTTTCAGCTTCTGTGTATAAGACAGTTGGCCTGCAAGTAGTGTGAAAATTGGTTTTGCTTAGGGTAATGCTTAGGGTAATGGGCTCCAGTTGCATCCATGTTGCTGCAAAGAACAAGATTTGCATTTATATGTCTATGTACTATTCTATGGTAGATATGTAACACAATTCAATTTTTTTTTTATCCAATCCACTACTGATGGGTACCTGGGTTGATTCTATGATTTTGCTGTGGTGGATAGTGCTGTGACAAACATCTGAAAACATGTGCCTTATTGACAGTACAGTACATTTTTCTTTGGGAATTTAGCCAGTAATGGGATTGATTGATCACATGGTAGTTCTGTTTTTAGTTCTTTGGTAAATCTCCAAACTGCTTTTCACAAAGATGCAGTCACCACATTCCTGGGCTTCAAACTACTCAAGTCTACAGTAACACCACAGCATGGTAGTGGTACAAAAAACAGAAACATAGACCAATGGAACAGAATAGAGAACTCCAAAAGAATATAACATACCTGTAACCAACTGATATTTAACAAAGCCAAAAACAACAACAAAAAAGAAATGAGGAAATGATCATCTATTCAATAAATGTACTTTCTGTTTAAACTATGCTGAGGAATTATGATGGTGTCTTCCCCTCCACATCTCCCTGTCATCTTACCCTTTGATTGGAGATCTTTCTGAAGGAATCTCTTTACTCCCAGGAATGCTTTCCTTCCACTGCCTAAGATAGCCTTAACAGTTAATTTCTACTGAGGGTGACAATTCACTTCTGCTTGTTGATATTATCTGAGCAAAGATTGATCACAGATGTAGTCTCAGGTTGTAGTAGAAGATGCATGAGAACACAGAAAACACATGCCCAGACCAACAGTTAATAAAAGGCAAAAAAAAAAGAAAAAAGAAAAAGAAACTGTAATTTGTTCAACTATGATGGTTTTTAAAAGGTCAAATATTCACTTTGATTTAATAGGTTAGAGATTAGAAAAGGCTCATATTTGCAAGTGAAACGGTAGTTCTTCCAATCCTCCCTAAATCTTAACATCCCTGAGTGAATGATTTCACCCCAAACTTGTTTTCTCTGCACCATGCAGGGATTTCACTGTGCACACCATGCATCCTAGAGTTTCTTCAGGGTGTCATGCACCATCTGCCAAGTGCTTTCATTTTTGATGGCCGTCTTACCTTTTCAAGGAGTCCGTGAACTACTGAGGGTCTAGAGTTAATTCAAAATTTACTTTCTCTCTCTTAAATACCTTGACAAAGGGTAGAAATATGCAGGTTCTGTTCATGGATATGTCAGTAGTAAACTGTGGGATTTGAGAAAAGTTCCTTATTAAACTGCACAGTCACTGTCGTAACTGTCTGTCTTCTCCCCATCTCTCCTGTTGAGCTCTAACTTTTTTGAAGTCGGGTATCTATGGTAATTTGTATCTGCACCCGTAAAGCAGAAAGCACAGAAAATGGTTTTTTGAATGAAAAAATAGTGCCAATCACCAGTTCAGGTCTCATAAATGAAGTCTAACATTCTAAATTCAACATTCCCTCTGATTTCCAACCTCATTTCTCCATTGTGGAAGAAAACTGATGACGCATTTTTATTTTTATACCAGATTTATTAAAATGTTAAAAAAGATTATTATGAAAAAGACATAATTCCAAAATCCATTACAGAATGAAGAAACTCTTGGTTTCCTCCGGGAAAAAGAAAAACATGAAAGAGAATTTTGCTAAAAGAAATGTAAGTTATAAAGTTATACCACCAATGGGAACATACAAAATCTTAAAAGGAAAGGCCACATGCTATTTTAAAACATTACCCTGCTGAGGTGAAGACGAGAAACATCTAAAAGTCAGCCTTCATAGACTTATGCCCACTTCTAGGTCAGTATCAGCTGACCCTCAAGGGTCTAAAAGAAAAACTTTGGGAGAAGAGCAACGTGCTCTACACTGACAAGAAGAAAGGCATTACTTCAGTATTTTCTGTATATTATATCATGGATTGATGATCCCTTATCCAAAATGCATGCTACCAGAAGTATTTCAAATTACAGATATTTTTGTATATTTGGAATATCTGCATTATACTAACTGGTTTAGCATCCTTAATCCAAAAACCTAAAATTTGAAATGATTCTATAACATTTCCTTTGAATATCATATGGGCGCTCACACAGTTTTGGATTTTAGAGGATTTCAAATTTCAAATTTTTGTATTAAAAATTCTATACCTGTAGACCCAGAGTTCCTGACTAAAATGGACATTCAGTACACTTTCCTCAATCTTCCCACACTCCCAACATACCTGCACACAGACATTCATACAGCTTCCTTATTTTAATGTCCTGGGAAGAAGTAGAAACGTCTTGTCGAAGTCACCCTTTCAGTGCTGGGCGTCTGTGCTTTATCATCTGGCTGCTCAAATGAAAGTCGAACCTAAAAGAGAAAGGAAAATCTGGAGACCTGTTTTTCTGAAAAGTTTGATGACTCATGCCAAAAAGACTGCAACATATATAGCAAAATAAGTGACGAAAACTAAAAGTACTTGTATCTGCAACAAGTATAGCCATGTGCTTATCTAAGCATTGAATGACCCTCCTTGGGACTTTTTAAATCTGTGGTTGGATCTAATAGCCATGAGGGACACAGGCAAATTAGAGTCCACTCATTTGTCTCTGCAGGGCAGGAGGAAGGTGAAACTAAATCTTTGTTTTATTGATGCTATGAGTCTTAACAGATTGGATCTGGCTCCCAGCTTGTTCGCTCTGCAAAGAACTGTAAAACTGTTTTGGAAATAAGGATATTATTGGAAGATAAACATGTCTGGACCTGCTTTCTATGCTTCCAATTGCAATAGCCAAGCATTCAGGGAAGTAGAGTGAAAATAGCATCCGCTAGAGCCCTACCTTGCAGAAAATTTCTTCCACATCACAGGAACAGGCATATTCTTGCAAATGTTCAATGAGTCTCATAATAAAAACAGAGCCCTTTGTGGGATGTCTCCAAGAAACACTATCTGTTGATAAAGCACATTTCAAATCTCAAGACTAGATCTTGCCTGAAGAAAGAGAAGAAACCCTAGTACTTCTGCTCCAGGTAAGGCATGTTGTGGAATTCATCTATTTTCCATACACTTCACTGTAATTTTTGGTGAATGCTTTTGAGGTGCAGTGAGTATATTTTTACTGATTCTGTGTAGTACAGTATATGGTGCAGGTATTAACGTGGCATAGTCCCTGAGTTCAAACAGTTGTAAACTTACTAGAGAGTTAGAAAAATGCAGAATGGGGTAAAGGAAAGGAATTGGGATTTGGAGAACAGCTATATACAGAGCTATATAGAGAACTGTGAATGTCACGTGGAATGCTGGGACCAAAGAATATTAAAGAACAGTTAGGTCTAATGTGAAATTCTACTATATGTACTCAGGCTAAAAATGTATGTTTTTTGTGTGTGTCTCATTGTTTTTGATCATTGAAAAAGTATTATTGAGGTCTGCATCAGGACATGTTCAAAACAATATAGAACCAAGCTTCTTCTGATAGAAGATATCTCAGTGTACAAAATATTTTAGAAAATTTAACTACTTGAGCAGATGCAGGGCCTTTGGGCCAGAGGCGACCAAGAGAATGTGAGTGCTCTCAGGAAACTGCCATTCAAGATGGCTGAAAGCATTCAAGTGATTTTTATTTAAACTTTGTTAAGAAAAGTAACAGAATTAAGTTATAAAATAAAAACATTTTAAATAATACCATTTCTTAATGTGTACTTCATTCTGTGTCATGCGCAATATTTCACATATATCAATTTATTTAATCCATAGAAAAATGATATTTATGTTCATATGTATTAGTGAGCAATTCGAGGAAAGTCCAGGGAGGAACTAGTGGAGCTAGTTTACAAAGTAGTAAATGACTAGATCAATCAATGAGATCAAGATTCTTACTGCAAAGTATACCTTAAAATAATGCATATATATTCTGTTTTATATACTTCATGCTTCTAGGTAAAACCCACTTTAATTTAGGGGCCCAAAGTACCTTGTTTGCTGTTCTACTTTCTGAACCCTGTTCCTACCCTTCTCCTATGAATACTTGATGTCTGGCCCAATTGGTCCATTGAATGGTCTCAACATGGTGGACCTTTTCTATGCAGAGTCAGATTCTAATGTATTACAGCACAGATCGACTTCCATTTAATTCTCTGTTATTGCTCACATTTCTAAAATATTTTGCAACATAGAGGAGCTCATGAATTACCAACTTAATAAAAAGATATGCTTACTTGCTCTCTGTGGATAAAGGGAATTGTGTCTATAACTTGGAACAAAGCTGTAGTTTGTGTTCAAAAATTTTATCTAAAGTTTCGAACAGCTATCTAGCCTCTAGTAGGTGGTTGTTAGTTTTTGTATTGGTAACCCCCACCAAGATATTATGCCTAGAAGAAACCTGTTACCTGATGTTGAAGAGCAGAAAGCAATAAAATCCTTCTCTATCTGAGCTTTCTTAATAGCATCATCCTCAAAATCTCCTGGAGTTGGTGAAGATATATTTTTGGAGGCTTATACTGAATCTTTACCAACACCACACCACGGTTCTCTGAAAAGACAAATTTGGTTTGTTACTACTACCAATGGCTGAGAAGAAAATGTTCTCCTCTTAGCCCTGTTCAATCATATTTGTCAATGTATCTGCTCTATCATTAATTCACATGCACACAGACACATACATCCAAGTAACAATCTTTTCTACAATTCTTATTTCTTCTAACCCTCAAACAAATTTTAAAAACAAGCAAGCATCAAAGTCTCAGGATTGAAAATGAAACAAATATCTACCAACCCATCAAACAATTCACAGACGCCACAAGATGAGCGCTGACAATATGTGTTCTTTGACACTAAAAAACAGACATAAACTGAAAATTCCTGGATGCATACAGATGAGGACAGTATTCGAATATCTGGTGTTCTCAAAGACATCAGCACTCACCACCACGGCAGGCTTGGATGATGATCACCTTCGGTTTGTCCTTCAAACTTGGGCAGTTCCTGGTATTCAACATTTTAAAGATTGCATTGAGTTGTAATACATCTGGGACTTGCTCAGAGTATTTCTTCCCACAAATGCCTTCCTGAAAACCATGAGACATGAACACCAGGAAGGTGCTGTCAGAGGTCTTGTACTCTTGGCGGCGAGCAAATGCCTCCAGCTCTGTAGTCATTTCCTGAAAGAGACCATACCGCTGATTTTGGACTATGTGATTAATTCTCATGGCGCCTTGGAAAGTCAATAAATAAATACTTAAGGATTTCTTAAGGAATTCCATAACAAACAATGGGGTGCCAAAAAAACTTTTAGTCTTAATTTTGAGAAAGGTGAAGGAAGGTGCCATAGGAAGTCATTCAGAGTTATCTTGTAGAGGGAACGTGGCATTACTGAGTTAAAAAAAAATTCACCACTAAGTTAAACCAGGCTCGTGCTGAATGACTCTGATGTTTCAAGAGAACATGTAGCATACAGCACCCTCTCATGGGAAGTTTATATTTTAGATAATCAAAAGATTATATCCCTTGGTCCTACAACCAAGCTTTCTAATATTGTTTAGTTACACAAAGGGCGTGACCGTTGTCTCTATGGTATAATAGACCTTACCGAAGCAGTGAGATTTCTTTTCACATCCACCTTGTACCCCAGATTTTGTAGCAGCATCGTTATGCCTATGATGTCAACCTCAGCTCCCGTTCTTTTAGAAAGACTGTCAAACTCTTCATTGCAGATAATGAGAGCAAGACGTGTGCGACTTGACTTGTCCATTATTGGATAAATCTGTAGGAAATGCAGTTTGGATGAGTAGCCTTATTCTCTGTAACTTAATATTCACCTGCTAAGTTTATGACCGTTTTCCCTTTCTTAGACCTATCAGAATACCAAATCCCATGGACTGTACATTGAAAATGGGGAATGGAATTGAATGTTACTTGGAGAATAGGCATAGAAACTGCAAAGGCCCAGATGGCAAGTGAGCTACTGACTTCATTGTTCTTGATAGGTGGGATTTTGAAAAATGCACAAGCTCTAAAGCAAGAATGACTGAATTCTAAAACTGGTTGTCCAATTTCTGATTGTTTTTCTTTGGGCAAAATATTTAACAACCCCATGTCTCAGCTTCTAGATCTCTAAGATGGATTATTTTAAGGTTACACATTATATATTATCATGTCCAAATGCTTAGAACACTGCCCACTCTTAGTGACCATTCAATAGTTACCATTGTTGATGTTATTTATGCAGGAATTGGATCCGATTTGGAACTCTTTCTATAAACCTGGGATTCTAAGATACAGGAATTTTTTTTTTAATGTAAGGAAAGCAGAAGTATGATTCTCCATTGATAACAGCTCTAATAAAAAGCCACTGCATTTCATAATTGCCTCAAGTATATCTTTCACCCCACTCTATCCTTGTGTTCTGAGCATGGCACGTCTGTTGACTTTTCTTTCCATATCCTTTTAGCTTCGTCTAGGGAGCAAAGCTTGACGCTTCTTCCTGAGCCTGAGGATGTAGGCATAGCAGGGTTGCCCCACACTGGCACTGCCTGAGGAGCTGCAAGAGTCAAAGAACATCATGAACATTGGCATCCCTCTTTGTTTCGCTTTGTGTTTCTTACAGCCTCACCTAAGGATGAAGTCACAAAAGTGGAAATGCATTCTTAAGAAGACAATCCTGATGTTTCACCGCTGAGTAATTTCACTGCTAATGGAATACTTTGCAGCCAGAAATTTCCAGGTGTGCAATACAGGGATCTCCTTTCATATTTCAGGATCAGTATTTTCACAAGTATTTTAGATAAAAATCTAGAAAGGAAGCTTTTCAAGGCCATGCATGAAAAAATCCTCAGAAAACAATCAAATGTATGAGATAAAATAGTTAGAATGTAAATTTATTTCAAAAGATTTGAACCATAGAATAAAATTTAATGGGAGGAGGTCTTAATTAAATCTACCAAAAAATTTTAAGGGATATGATTATCTTTTTATTTATTTACTTAATAGATATGGTAGTAAGCACTAGGAATATTTCTTAATGGAAATTTGTTCTGTCCTACAGGATCTCTTCCTTCTATGCATATGTATGGAAGGAGGATATTATTAAATATTCCAACTAGAATGATAAATGCTAAAATCAAGGTGCACACTAGATGAATTCATAGCACTAAACATTCATTGCCCAGACATAGTAGGAAATGTTTTCACAGAGTTTATATGGAAAAATCCTTGAGGTTTTTATTTCATCACAGTTTCAACACCATCCAACAATGTGATGCACTTGTTAAAGAACTTAATGTAATCTTTGTTTCAAGATAGAAATAAGTTTTCTAGATTTGTAGAGTGTTTTTCAGAAAACATTAACTCAAGAAAATAATATTTAATTTTGAAAACAAGCTTGAGAAACTGTTATACAATCAGATAAATAAAGGCAGCATGAAGTGTGGTGACATGGGCAAGAAATAATTAGAATGGATATATTGGAGAAAACTATAAAATAATAATTTCATACAAGGAATGTTTTGTTTCTTCATAAACAAGAATGAAAACAACATAAAAAAACTAAGTAGAAATATATGGGTTATTTTTGAGGCAATTTTTCTTAGTGAAAATACAGTATTTGGTTATATAGTGAGTATCCGATGCTGTAAAATATTTAGGAAAACATTCATGAGTTAATCAACCTTAATACATTCAATAGAGTAATACCTGAACTTGATTTAAATATTTTGCATTCTTAGCTTCCAAATTGCTTTTAAAAATACATTTTTTTTTTTAATTTTAAGAGGGCCCTTGATGAATAGGGGTTTTTTAATGAAATAGAAGTAGAAACAGAGACACGGTTCCAAATTTGGGAGAAGAATGCATAACACTTGGCCATGGCTTGAATATTGGAGGTGCTTGACATGAAAGGGGCCAAGATGAGTTTCAATTTCCTGCTTTGAACAACTAGTGATGGTGACACCAACAACTGAGTTACACAAAACTGGAGGAGAAGCAGGGTGGGGAAGAATGGCATGTTCAGCTCTGATATTGTTTAGATAAGGGTTCTCTAAGAGATGTGAAGGAATATTTCAGGAGGCTTAAATAATGAAGCATGGTACTTATTTGGTGTTCAAGATTTGAGATAGAGATTCAGAATTTTTAATGTAAACATAGTGAAGCTGTGGGGACAGTTTCTACAAAAGAATAGATTACAAAAAGAAAATTACATGATCAATCTATGGGAATTCTCCATAGCCCCTTTAACTGTGGATCATCCTACAACATTAATGTCAAGGAAGATAGTGTTCAGATAATGTTCTTTCTTTAAAAACAGCATTACCTAGGAAGGAAGGCAGTACTGCTTGAGAGTCTTGTGTAGTAAGGTGATTTCCAGATGTCGGACCTAGAAAAAGAAGAAGGACACTGAAATAGTCACTAATCATCTCTGGAAAACTTTACCCTAATGCTTACAACACTCCCCACTAAAGATTCATCCCAGAACTCTGACTGAATGACATTAAATAATGTTCAAGATGTTCTTTAATTTAGAGAGTGCTGGGGGGGTATAAAATGAAAGAGACATTGCCAGAAAAATGTGATATTTAATACACATAGATGAAAACATAAACTTCTCCCATGTCTGCTTAGACAGGTATAAGCCTCCCCTAACTGTTAGAAAAAAAGGTTTTTGCTTTCAAAGAACATCTGCCTCTGAAATGGCTTTAGGAAGTGTCACAGAAACCAGTGACTAGGAGTCCACCAGAACTCTCATCCTCACCATGTGGTAGGTCCAAGGGATCACAAGAATGGGCCAGCTCATTTCCTGTGCACTGCATCAGGCCCTAAGGGGGCTGCAGAAAGAGGCAGTCCAGACCTCACAGCATGATCTGCAGCCTGGCAACAGGCAAGTGGGTGATCTCACTCCAAAGAACATACAAGGAGGCAACTGGAGGAAAGAGCCAACTTGAAATCCTTACTTTTCTAAAATCATTCATTGTATTCTCTGAGTGTATCGCCATCTCTGAAATATAATTTATTTTTCGTGGATGGCAATATTTTGGAGAGAATTTATAAAATGTATTTAATTATAGACCTTAAAGCTTCATGTCATACAACTACATAAGTGCCAGGGATACCCTGGACTCAAAAACACTAAATCAATCTAATATTGTGCCTCACCAGGAACAGCGGAAAATATAGTGTGAAGTTTTTTAGATAGTTCTTATGACCTTCAAGAAATTAGCTACCATGTACTCAGAACAGGAAATCAACTTTAAACAGAAGAGGGCCACGGAGGACAAAGGAACAGAAACGAAGCAGAGTCAAGGGACATGCAATAGGGCCCCTGCTACAGAAATATGGCCCAAAGGCAGAGATAAGAAAGTTTTTGCAACTTTACATCACTAGTAAAGACATCACAAGGTAGGTATAATGATAGCCCCTAGGTGAACTTGCGTGTCAGTCACTGATCCTTACCTGCTGAGAGTACTAGCATCCATGCCAGGTACCTCTTTTCTTCACAAATATATGTGATGCAAATTTGGCATGCCAGAGTCCCTTTCTGAATAACAGTGTCAAGCAAAGCTCGGGCCTTAGCTGTAACTGTAGCATTTTCATGTTGTACTTCCTCCACCTCTTCCTGGTTCAGCACTCTTGTCTGTAATAATTCATCCAGTAAGCCATTCATTGTACCTTTACCCAGTGAATAGATAAACAGCTCTCTCTTTTCCGTCGGGACTTTGTCTGTTTGGAGCACAAGGATTTCTCACATCATGAAAACAGCCTCATAGTCCTCTCAGGTCATCAACGGAAAGTGACCTCATTTAGATTTCATCAGTGAAATGTCCTCCTCCTCACAGTTGGGTAATCCATCTTCTTACTGTATCGCTGTCCTACTTGTTTCCCTCAATAGTCCCATACATGTGCATGGAGTGGCCTGAAGACCGAGCTTACCATTTCCACATTAGTCCCTGGAAAGCAGAGATCATCCTCTTTGCCTGTGTTTATTTAACTCTGAATAATAAAGTAATGAAGCAGAAATAGCCCATTTCATTTAGGAATCACTGCTGCTAGTACTCCTCCTGTGCCAATTCTGTACCCTCTGTCAGACTTTCAACATGTAAGTAAGAGTTTAATTAAGATTGCGAAATGACAGCAGGCTGCCCCTAAAGTCTCAGTTCCCTTCTGGGGTTGCCTTTCCTTTCTAAAGGCTGCAAGAATCTGCTAGTTCCTTCTCTCCTCCCTCTCCTCCCTCTCCCTCACTTCTGCTCATGTAAACTTCCACAGATACTAATTACAGCTTCCAGAAGAGCTAGTGCCTTCCACAACTCTTTCTTCCCAGGGATCTGTTCTTGGAACAGTAAAAGACTCACCGGCCATAACTTTTCTTTCCTACTTTTCTTGTGTGGGCTAAAACTAAAGCATGTTTCACCTTTTTTACCTTCCTTTTATACCTTTTTGGCAGGGCATGTAATCATATTGCGAAACAATCACTGCACATGCATATGCATGTCCTTTTTTATTTTTATATTTTCACGAGAGAAAGAATCGGATTCCTGAACTGTAGACTGCATCAGAGAATGTATCTTTGGGAAATTTTCTTCACCAATCCTTGGAACAGGTCAGGATAGGAGGGGAATGGGGCTTGGAGAATAAGACAAGAATGACAAAGTATGTGTACAATTAAATTCACACAGTGAAGAGTTTCTCATTCATTAGAAAACTTGATGGAGAAAAGTAACACAACCTTTAGAGAATTTGAACCACTGCTCTCTGGGCCCATTTCACAGTCTGGGGAAAGTCATGGGAAACGTATGTCCCTGTGAAACAATTTTGCTTTTAGAAATGAACACATTTTTCACAAAAATTAAAGCTTTTATTTTACTTAATGTCCTTCCTTTTCAGAGTTTGTTGTTGTTGCTGCTGTTTGTTTTTCTTTTTTTTTTTTTCTTTTTTTTTTTTCCTGATACAGAGCTTTATTTTGTCACCCAGGCTGGAGTGCAGTGGCACTAGCATGGCTCACAGCAGCCTCTACCTCTCCAGGCTCAGACGATCCTCTTAGCTCTGCCTCTCAAGTAGCTGGGAACACAGGCATGTGACACCATGGCAGGATAATACTTGTATCTTTGTAAAGACAGGGTATCCCTGTGTTTCCTAGGCTAGTTTTGATATCATGGACTCAAGCGATCCACCCACCTTGGCCTCCCAAAGTGCTGGGATTACAGTTGTGAGCCACCCACCGATCCTGAATGGCTTTCTTTTGAGGAACATTGCATCATAGAGACCAAGAACGTAGGCTCTGTGCTCAGAATGTTGATCTTAGCATTTTAAACTTCATTTTGTGGGCAAGAAATTGAACTTCCCTATGCATTGGTTCTTCTGTCTGTAAAATGATTTTATTAATAGTACATACCTACACAGTTTGAACATTAAGTGAGAGAAAATATAAAAAACGCATGCAACATTGCCTGGCAAATGGTAAGCAGATAATGAGTGATATTACTATAATAAATACAAATATTTTACATTAGAAAAAAATCAAGAATAATGATTTGCAGGTTATCCAGCTAAGTTTTTCTTTTGTTAGACTTCTCAAGCAGTGCATCTAGTCATTTACTTAACAAATGTATATGGACGATATGGTTCCAGGAGCCAGGGGTTCAGTCAAAACATATCATGGTCATTTCCCCTTGCTCTCACATACAAGAAGAGAAGACAAACATGAAGCCTGATATGTAGTATGTAACTGGAATATTCAGAATGACATATATGGCAAGTGATGAGAAAAATAAGAAATTAATTATAAAAGTAGGAGACAAAATATTTTAGGACTCATGAAAACTATATAGAGAGAAGCCAGGGAAGGCCAGAAGAGGTCTCTGTTCTTTGCAAGCACATGTTCAATTGATTATTCCAGAAATAAGCTCAATGTGGCCAATTTATTTTATGAATCTCTTTGATGCAAGATGGACTAATAGAAAACTGCAGATGGTACTTTACATTTATCAATTTCTCTAACAAAAATTTTCTTGTGATATTACCTTTTTATCTTTGGAGAATAAGGACCCAGAGTTACAAAAACGTCCATCTTTTGACATGTGGGTTACCAGTTTTACTTCCTGTTCTTTAGTGAAGAGTTAAGTGTGTTTGGTTAGAGTAGAATGCACTGTGTATGAGGACAATGATGTGGCTTTTAATCTAAGGGGTTTCTCATGATTTCTTTTTATCCTTATTTTGTCAATGACTTAGTCCGATTGCAGCAAAATCTTGTGCTCCTTGCCACTGGGAGGATTTGTATTATGGAATAAAGCAGAAATTACCTGTGCATCACTTCTCTTTCATTTACTTTTAAATGTTTACTGATTCTTTTATTTTCTCATTAACTTAAGGATTTCACACAATGATTTCTGCCCCAGCCAGAGCCATGAACCACTGAGTTAAAGTATGCTACAGTGGCATCTAGGGCACAGAAACCATGACTAGACCATATATCTGTGGATGCAGGACTGTGAGCCTTGAGTCTCTTGTCCTGGGAAGCTAAATATGGAGCCACTAGATTGCAAGGGCCCACTGTTTCCTCAAAAATGAAGATGTCATAAACTGACAATAACTCGATATCTAATTCAGCAGCAAAGGAAACAATTTGTGCTATACACATACACTGAAATGCTATTCAGTCATAAAATAAAAAAGTAGTGATATATGCAATGACATGGATGAAAAGATTATGATTTCATGATGAGTGAAAGAAACCATACACAAAGGAGCACATATACTGTGATTCCAACTAAATAAAATTTAGGTTAGAAATAACTAATGTATAGTGATAAAAATTTAATCACTACTTAGGAGGAAGTGGCAGGAGATTGAGGACAAAGGGCATGACAAAGCTTTCTGGGATGAGAAAATCCATCAAAATTTTTATCTTTACTTTGGCAATGACCTAATCCGTTTGCAGCACAATCTTGTGCTCCTTGCCACTGGGAGGATTTGCAGCATGGAAGAAAGCAGAAATTGCTTGTGCATTCCTTCTCTTCCATTCATTTGCTTTTAAATTTATTTACTGATTCATTTATTTTCTCTGTTAACTTGAGGGATTTCATGCAAAGTTATCTCCCCTGGATAAAGCCAAGAACCACTGAGTTGAAGCATGCCAAAGCGGCATCCAGGGCACAGAAACCATGACTAGACCATATATCTGGGGATGTAGAACTGTGAGTCTTGAGTCTCATGTCCTGGGAAGCTATAACATTGAGCCACTAGATTGCAAGGGCCCACTGTTCCTTCAAAAATGAAGATTTCAAAAACTGGAAACATCTCAATAACCAATTCAGGAACATAAGTAAACAATTTGTGCTATACACATACACTGAAATGCTGTTCATTCATAAAAGGGAAATATTACTAAGATATGTAATAACATGGATGAAAAAACTTCTGCATTCATTATGAGTGAATGAAGCCATATAGGAGGGAACACATACCCTGGGATTTCAATTATATAAAGTTCTAAATTAGAAAAAAACTAATGTATAGTGATAGAAACACAATCACTACTTATCTGAGGGGGGAGTTTTTTCTTCTTAGTCAACTGAATAATTTTTCTCTATTTTTTGTCTTGCCACTTTTAATGCACACATGAAAGGCCCTAAAATAACTTCTGGTAGCCTGGGATTCGTTGGGAAAAACAGAGGAGGTACCATAGACCTAGTTTTGGGAAAAAAAACAAACAACAAAGAACAAACAAACAAAAAACCTCTCTGTTTTCTTCCAGAAACCCCAGAAATTAAAAGTAAATAGATCCCTCTCAAAAATCAAAGGCTCTGTTCTGTTTTGCATTGTGTTGTCTGACAGTTTGAATTTTGGGGGGATCAGAAAATACTTTGTATTATGAGAGAGCTTTGGTATGTAATAACTAGGTAGGAAATATATTCAATGGATGACTAAGAGTATTTTTGGAGGAATACTTGACTCTTTAAACACTTGGATTAGAGAAACGTGCACTTGGTCACCTGGAAGATATGGAAAATCCCCACCCCTGACTGAGAGATGAGACTCCCATGGGGCTTGGGCTGATTTCAAAGTGGGCTGATTGGCTTTAGGTTGTCTTGCAACAAAATGCAGGGTAGAAGCACCGCACTGTCTTATCTGGTAATATTTTCCTCCTTTTGGGGGATCCAAGATCCAGTATAAAATGGCACCCTTAATTTCGGAGATCTATCTTTCTCGTCTGCTGTGGTTGCTTATTTAGCTCAGAAAAAAAAAAAATGCATGCTTTCATGACCCTGTTCCTCCAAGGGCTCCACCCTGAAGCCAGTAATCCAATTTAAAGCTGGCAAATTAAAAATCTTACAAGTCCAGAGTTTTCTGTCTGTGTATTTATGTAAATTTTTGTAATTCTGATATTATTTAGTGTACATTACAGTAATTATCATTGTTATGTAAAAATTGTTGGATGCCACAGAAGTAAGCCAAATTCCTAGTCAATTGTAACTTTAATAGTGTCTATAGGCTTTTGTCATCCACAGATATTTTGTCTTGCTTTGGTCCTTTTCAAAAAGCAGTTTATAATCAGATATGGGACTCTGAAAGCAGGTATCAGGTAACTTTAAAAATTGTGTTATTTGGATAGAGGAAAAAATGAAACTTCTAGAACTCTCAGGGAGAGCATATGTGTTAAACATCGCTAATCATTTTGTTTTCAGAATTAAGATAACTTATTTCTTTAGAACTATTTGCAACTTTTAACAAGTGAGTAAAATATGCTCCTGTGAAAAAATGTTGAAGCATATTTGTTTCTCTTTACCTGATTTCTCCAGAATTTGAGAACTATTTGTAAGTATTCACAATTTATGGCAGAATAGTCAATTGCATAAGTGCAATAAGAATCTGTTTTCTTTTGTAACAGGACACAATTGGAGAAATTGGTTATTTTACCAAGAATTTGACAGGAATGGCATGCTTCCTTTAGAGAATCGAAGTTGACTCATACAACCAGTAAAAGTCCCTTGGGGAAAATGGCCTCATACCTTGTCTACGCAGAGTCCTTGTATAAGTTTCTTGACCTCTGGTAAGTGAAGAATATCACTTCCTAACAGGTTCAGGAGCTCCAAGTTATCTTGGGACCTTAAGAGGAGAGGAATTTACCCAACTCATAGGTATTTGAGGGTACACATGCATAGCTGGGCTTGGCTCTTGAAAAGTCTTATTTGAGATTCCTCATGAAACAGAGTTCCATCAAAGCCAATTTAAACAAAAAACAGCCTAACTGAAAAATAATTATTCTTGTTACACTTTGTGCAAACAATCAGGTCAAGTACAATAAGACTAAAGCTTATTTTTGTAAACAAATTATTTCTGTCATAATTTGTTCTCAATAAAAATAGTTCTGGAAGGAGAAAAATTATGCTTTGAAAGAAAACCAATAATACATCTGTTGTTAGCTGTCCTTGAGGTTTTTTTTTTCCCCGACAGTTTGGAATAAATCCTAAATTATTTGTGGATTAGAAGTCCCCAAACTAGTGCTTTCAAATCTTTCCTTTTAAAACTGAGAATTGTATTCCTCATCCTAGGATTTGTTATCTACCTTACAGGAGGCTGTTCATGTAAATACTGTAATAAACCTACAGAGGAGAGTACTAATGTTTTTGCATTGCAAGCTTTGGAAGCCCAGCCAGGCCTGCATGAGTATGCTCAGACAGTTGCAAAGGTGTTCCAGTCTTTTCACCTTGGGGTTCACTCCAATTTCCACTACGTCCCCTGTCAGCAAGTAGAACCCAACGCAATTGACGGCCTTTTCCCATCTTCATAGCCTACATCTTAAGATTAAGTTGTTATAAAACCCAAAGGAAGGGATTGAAACCACCTTTACAATATTGCAACTGAGGAATTTATGACAGTGAAATAAATCAGACCTAACCAACTCCATCTTGTTTCTAACCCTTAAGCTGTCTTTGTTCATTCCTGGGCATAGGCCAAACTAACTTTGGAAAGGAATTCAGTTTATGGTTTGACTCGGAAACAAAATAGATAACAGCTCTTTCCTGAAAAGAGCCCCTCCTTGCCTGGATTCCAGTCTGCATTTGCAGGACTAACAAATTAGCTACAAGATTAAAAATTACAATTTAAGGGTCATGCAACCTCCGGCTCCTAGAGTCTGAACCTCCCCAACATGCTCCTGGGGATAATATCACTATTGTGAACCCTAAGATCAGCTCTTAAGATATTTTTCAAACACTGCACTCAATGGATCAGCTGACACCACCCAGAGGAGTAATCTAACCCAACGAGGCTGCCATCGCACCCAGGAAGAGAAAACAGCAAGAAAACCTCACTTTGACATCCTATGATTCCATCTCCCACCTGAGTAATCAACACTCCCTACTTCCCAAGCCCTTACCTGCCAAATTATCTTTAAACATTCTGATTTCTGAATTCTTGGGGAGACTGATTTAAGTAATAATAAAACTCTGATCACTCACACAGCCATCTGTGAGTGTATTACTCTTTCGCCATTGCAATTCCCCTGTCTTGATAAATCAGCTCTGTCTAAGCAGTGGGCAAGGTGAACCCATCAGGCACTTACAAATTATTAACAGTAAACCAGGTCAGTCTGATTCCATTAAACAGATGATACGTGCACATTGGAAGTTTCAAGCAGAAGGAAGCCATGTTCATTCTCCTACATATTCAGGAATATATATATATATATATATATATATATATATATATATATATATATATATATATATATATATATATATATATTTCGAGTCAGAGTTTCACTCTTGTTGCCCAGGCTGTGGTGCAATGGCGCAATCTTGGCTCACTGCAACCTGTGCCTCCTGGTTTCAAGCAATTCTCCTGCCTCAGCTTCTCGAGTAGCTGGGATTACAGGCATGAGCCACCATGCCCAGCTAATTTTTTTGTATTTTTAGTAGAGACAGTTTCACCTTGTTAGCCAGGCTAGTCTTGAATGACTGACCTCAGGTGATCCACCCACTTCGCCCTTCCAAAGTGCTGGAATTACAGGCGTGAGCCACAGCGCCCGGCCCTATTCACGATTATTTAAAGATCATCAATTCTTAAAACTTACTATGCTAGTATTAGGGGTACCATTTTGGAACCATGTTCGTACACTTTAAAGCTTGAAGTCAAGTGGATAAATATGCAAATAAGTAAAATGGAACATTTTATGAGAATGTAAATAATGAGCAGATGCTCAATAAAAGCATAAGTAAAGTGTGTCTCATGTGGAAGATAGCTGTCCAGAGAAGAGAGGGCGTGGTACTGAAATCGGAAGGACTAGTAGGAATTTGTCCCTTGGACAACTGGGGACTGGTCTCCTGGCAGAGAGCAGTGTGGGAAGAAGCACAAAGGCTTGAGGGTGTCTGATGTAACCACAAAACTGGGAGAGCTGGGCTTTAGAATGAATAGAAATGTGAAGCCAGGACTGAAGTGGGAGTGATCAGAGATAGGGCAAGTATTTGAAGATGTTTGCAGATAGGTAGAGTAATGGCGGAGTTTGAGAGTCATGCCAAGCTGAGATCACTCCTCTCAACAGACTTGTGACCTAAAGCATATTTTGATGGCATTCTCTAAGTATCCCCTTCAATTATAATATGGCAATAATAGCACAACTGTATTGATTGGTTTTAAATATTAAACCAGAGAGAATGCATGAAATAACTATCATATGGTAAGCAGTTTTCGAAGAAACTGTTATTATAGATTATTTTTGTTATAATAATTACTGAATGAAAGCTGCAGTGATAATAAAATGGAAGGAATGAATTAGAGGAAAAAACTCACCAGGACCACAGTTTTGGTTCCAGGTAAAGTGATGTAATGATTAAACACATCATAGGATACAATTCCTCAGGAGTTTAAGGTAACAATAGGTGACTACACTTGGTTGTTTATAATTATCAGACCATGACTTGTTTTTGACTAGTGACTTTCAATTTTTCTCATCTATTATCTAATGATCCCTTGATTCCAGAGATTAAGTTAAATGTTGTGAGGTGAGACATATACCCCAGATAGAATTGGTCTATAGGGAGAACCAAAGGAATAAAGAAACTCAACAACAAGGAAATATGAATGAAGTAAATGCAGTAATTTTGTTATGAAGGTGAAATCATGCTTTACAGGAATTAATGGAGAAAATGAATACACATGTTTCAGAAGGTAGAAAAACTTGTCTGAAAGTTAAGATTTTTTTTTAAGAAAGGCAATAGGGAGCCAGTGTCTGTTCCTGAGCAAAATTAATTACGTTAATAGATCACTAGCAGATAAGCAGAGAGAGTTAACTAAATGATCAACTTTCCTAACAACACTAATCTGCAGACAAACCTATGCCAGGTCAGTTTCATAAAAATTATCTGCAGATTTTCAAATGGCAATAAATGTCTGCAGGGTATTTAAGATTGAGTCATTGAGGGTGAGGAAGGGGATAGTCATCAGACATTTTTATATGACTACAGATTACTGTAGTATGTTATAAGGTTTAGGATCCACTGATCTAGTCCAATTTCTCCCTTTCCCTATGAGGAGAATGAATCCAAAGAAGCGATATTACCTGCTGGAATACTACATGCCTAAGTAACTCACGACTCTATCACTAAGGCTTTTTCAGCTTCAATGTATAAGGCAGGAAACCTGAAATTTGTGTGCAGAATGGATTGGAGAGTTAAGTTCTAGAGAGAGCGAGACTGCTTAAAAACAACAACAACAACAACAACAACAACAAAACAAATGTGATAGTTCCCTGTGAATTATTACATTAAAGTAGTCAGTATCAGGACCAGAGAAAGGGTAAAAAATGTATCACTTTAAACAGACCAAGAATGTAATTCACAATAAGAGATGGCAAAGAGATTAACAATTCAGAGGCTTTCAGGTCTGATTCTGGGAGGAGTGTTTCTGATCTGGGCAGTTAATTTGGAATCAAGAGAAAGATTTCAGAGTGCATTTTGCAACTTCTAGACTTGTCTCACACAAATAACTTACTCAGGCTTTCTTTACTCTCCCTTTGATTACCACAAGCTGAAAGAAAGAATTAACATATTTCTGGCTCGACGACATCTGGAAAACATATGATCTCCTTCAGTATCTCTAACACCATGTCCTGTGATTCAAACTACACAAAACCAGTAAGAAAAGAATTCAGCATGCGTGCTATCAGCTCACCTCCTTTCTTGCGTTTATTACACATCAATAAATCAAGTGTTATCTAAGATTCTACTCCCAAGTTCCTAGTCAGAAAAGAAATCACCTGCCATAGGTAACAGCCTATGTTCCTTCCTACAGCGTCCAAAAGAGCCTCAGACTTGAAAATGAAAGGAAACTGTGTATTTCCTTATTGCAAAGGGCAGAAACGTGTAATTACAGGTTGTGAAACTGCTGCTCGGAATTCCAGGCTGATTATCAGGAAGTGCCATGTCCTCAGCAAATTGGCATCCAAGTACTAGAATTTAGTTTCTTCCTGTGGGAAGAAAAAAAAAAAAAAGAAAATGATAAAACACTGTCCTGTGGGTTGACACCTCAGTCTGCTTCCTTTCCTTGTTTCCTGTGGCCTCCCTACTTCTCCTATCCATCTGTCTCTTCTCTTCCTGATCTCTCAGCTTTTCTTTCTCTGATCACATAAAACCAAAATGACTGAAGGAGTTTAATATAACAAGTCTCTGTTCATTTCCTCATAAGAATTAACCAAATAGTTCATATTTCCTGCTTAAACTGTGTTGATGAATCGTCACGATGTCTTCCCCTCTCTGTCTCCCTGTGGTCTTAACCTTTTATTGGAGATAGGGGTGAAAGAACCCTGTGGTCTACTCCCCGGCATGCTTTCCTTTTACTACCTAAGATGGCCATAACATTTAATTTTTACTGAGGGTGAAAGTTCACCTTTGGTTTTTGACATTCCCTGAATGAAAGCTGATTGTAGAAGGAGTCTCAGGCTGTAGTAGAATTAATGTGTGATCATACAACAGAGATATGCCCAGAAGAACATTAGTAAAAGGAGAAAGAAAAAGGCAAGGGATGGCCAAGTAGAAACAGCTCCGGTCTGCAGCTCCCACAGAGAGAAACACACAAGGCGAGAGATTTTTGCGTTTCAAACTGAGGTACCCAAGTTCTCTCACTGGGACTATCTAGGCAGTTGGTGCAACCCACAGAAAACAAGGAAAAGCACAGTGGGGCGGCAGTTAACCCAGGAGCTACATGGGACAAAGGGACCTCCTTCCTTTAGACAAGGAAAGCAGTGAGGGACTGTGCTACTCAACCAGGGTACTATGTTTTCCAGAATTTTTGCAATCCAGGACTCAGGATATCCCCTCATGAGTGTACATCATCAGGACCCTGGGTCTCAACACAAAACTGGGCAGACTCACGGCTGCTGTTCTAGTCGGCGGCTGTTTGGGAAGGCACTGACTGAGCTGCAGGAGTTTTTACATAGTTCAGCAGCTCCCGGAACTCTAGTGAGGCAGGAGTCCTGTCCACTCTCATAGAAAGGGGGCTGAAGCCAGGGAGCAAAATGGCCTTGCTCAGCAGGTCCACTCTCACAGAAGCCTGCAAGCTTAGATCTACTGGATGAGAATCCCCACTAGCCAGCAGCCTGCAGTAGGCCAAAGATGATCCAGTTTCCTATGGCAGGGGCGACTGCCATTACTGCAGCTCTAGTCAGCGGTTTTCCCCTACCAGTGCTAGGAGGCTGCGCAGATTGGACTAGGCAGCACTCTGCGCAGCCCATCACAGTTACTGTGGCACATCATGGCCAGACCGCTTCTTTAGGTGGGACCAGATACATCCCTCCTCACCAAGCAAGGCATCCTTGCAGGAATTCCAGCAACCCCAGCCAGGAGTTTACAGACAGAGTTCTCATTTCCCTGGGACAGAGTACCTGTGGGGAGGGGCGGCTGTGGTCTCAGGTTCAGCCAACTTAATCTTTTTAGCTTGCTGGCTTTGAAGAGTCCCAGAGATCCAGACAAGGGGGATTCCCCAGCACAGTGCTCCAGCTCTGCTAAGGGATAGCCAGACTGCTTCCTTAAGTGGGTTCCTGATCCCTTTCCTGCTGAGTGGGTGAGATCTTTCAACAGGGGTCACCAGATACCTCATGCAGGAGAGTTCCAACTGGCATCAGGTCAGTACCCCTCTGGGAAGAAGCTTCCAGAGGAAGGAGCAGGCAGAAATCTTTGCTGTTCTGCAGCCTCCATTGGTTATACCCAAGTGAACAGTGTCTGGAGTGGACCCCCAGCAAACTGCAGCAGACCTGCAGAAGAGAGGCCTGACTGTTACAAGAAAAACAAAAAACAGAAAGCAACAATAATAACAACAGCAACAAAAAAGACCCTACAAAAATCCCATATGAAGGTCAACAGCTTTAAAGATTAGTGGTAGATTAATCTCCAACGATCATGCAAAAGCAATGCAAAACTGCTGAAAATTGCAAAAGCTGGAATGCCTTTTCTCCCCAAATGATTTCAACACTCTCCAGCAAGGGCACAGAATAGGGCTGAAGCTGAGATGGATGAAATGACAGAAGTAGGTATCAGAAAGTGGGTAATGACAAACTTTGTTGAGCTAAAGGATTATGTTCTAACCCAATGCAAAGAAGCTAAAAACTATGATAAAAGATTACAGGAACTGCTAATTAGAATAACCAGTTTAGAGAGGAATACATATGACCTAATGGAGCTGAGAAACACAGCATGAGAGCTTTATGTTGCAAACACAAGCATCAATAGTTGAATCAACTAGACAGAAGAAAGAATATCAGAGCTGAACACTATTTTGCTGAAATAAGGCAGGCAGATGAGATTAGAGGAAAAAAAAATTAAAAAAAAAAAAAAAAAAACAATGAACAATACCTTCCAGAACTATGGGACTATGTAAAAAGAGCAAACTTCCGACTGATTGAAGTACCAGAAAGAGATAGGGAGTTTGGAACCAAGTTGAAAAACATACTTCAGGATATCATCCAGGAGAACATCCCCAACCTAGCAAGACAGACCAACATTCAAATTCAGGAAATTCAGACAACCCCAGTAAGATACTCCACAAGAAGATCAATCACAACACACAAAATCATCAGATTCTCCAACACTGAAATGAAGGAAAAAATGTCAAGGGCAGCCAGAGAGAGAGGCCATGTTACCTTCAAAGGGAAGCCCATCAGACTAAAAGTGGATATCTCAGCAGAAACCCTACAAGCCAGAAAAGACAGGGGACCAATAGTCAACATTCATAAGGAAAATAATTTCCAACCCAGAATTTCATATCTGGCCAAACTAAGCTTCATAAGTGAAGGAGGAATAAAATTCTATTCAGACAAGCAAATGCTGAGGGATTTTGTCACCACCAGGCTTGCCTTGCAAGATGTCCTGAAGGACATACTAGGCATGCAAAGGAATATCTGTTACCACTACAAAAGTTTTGTAGCCACTACAAAAACCCACTAAAAAGCACAGGCCAATGACACTATGAAGCAACTACATTAACAAGTCTGCAAAATTAACCAGCCAACATCATGATGACAGGATCAAATTCACACATACCAATATTACCCTTAAAAGCAAATGGGTTAAATGCTCCAATTAAAGACACAGAATATGGCAAGCTGGATAAAAAGACAGGACCCATCAATATGTTGTATTCAGGAGACACTGTTGCTGGGAATGTAAATTAGTTCAACCCTTATGGAAGATGATTCTTCAAAGATTAAAACCAGAAATACCATTTGACACAGAAATACCATTACTGGGTATATACCCAGAGAAATATAAATCATTCTAGTATAAAGATACATTACATGCATGCATATGCTCACTGCAGAACTATTCACAATAGCAAAAACATGAAATCAACTCAAATGTCCATCGATGATAGGCTGGATAGAGAAAATGTGGTACATATATACCATGGAATACCATGCAGTCATACAAAAGGATGAGATCACGTCCTTTGAAGGGACAAGGATGAAGCTGGAAGCCATTATCCTCAGCAGACTAGTGCAGGAAGAGTAAACCAAACACTGCATGTTCTCACTTGCAAGTGGGAGCTGAACAATGAAAGCACATGGACACAGGGAAGGGAACAACAAACACCAGGGTCAGAGAAGAGGATGGGGGATTGGGGAGAGCATTAGGGAAAAGAGCTAATGAATGCCTGGCTTAGTAAATAGGTAATGGTTGATCTGTGCAGCAAACCACCATGGCACATGTTTACTTATGTAACAAAACTGCACATCCTGCACATGTATTCCAGAACTTAAAAAATAATAAGTAATAAAATGGCAGTATGATGAGCAATGCTGAAGGATTTCAAGAGGTCAGAAATTCACCTTCACTTTTATTGAGTTTAGGATTAGAAAAGTCTCATGATTGCAACTGAATTTGTATTTCTTCCAGTTCTTCAAAATCTTCACATCACTGAGTGACTGATTTAAACCCAAACTATTTTCTCCTGCACAATGCAGGTGCATAATTTTGCATTCAATGCACTGTAGTGCTTCTTCAGAGTCTTATACTCTATCTGCTATTACTTTTGTATTTGTTGACTGTTAGGAGACTGTGAAATATTAGGGATCTAGGGTTTAATCAAAATTTACTTTGTATTTCTCAACACACTTAGCAAAGTTGAGAAATATGAAGATTCTCTTCATGGATTTGCCAATAACAAACTCTGAGATTTGGAACAAATGTCCCTTTTCAAATAATGCTCTCATCATCGTAACTGTCTTCCTTCTTCCCACCTCTCTGGCTGTGTTTTAAATTCTTCAAAGTTATGTAGTTACTATAATTTATATCTGTATTCCTAAAGCAGAAAGCCTTGAAAATGGTATTCTGAAGGAAAAAATTGGTGCTATTAGCCAGTTCAGGTCTTATGAATCAAGTCTAAAGACTCTAAATCCATTACCTCCTCTAAGTTTCATCTTTTGTTTTTTTCCCAGTGTGGTAAAAAACATAGGACATTTTCATTTTTATATCAGACTTAGTGGAATGCTTATGGAACTGTATGTTTTTGAACAGACATGACTCAAAAAGCAGGAGCATAAAGAGATAATTCTTGGCTCCCCTGGGGAAAGAAACAAAGCAAACATTTTAAAAAGTTCCACTAAAAGATATGCAAGTTATAGTGTCATACCACCAATGGGGCTATACACATTCTAAAAAGGAAAAAGCCCATGCTGTATCTAGATATTCCCCTGCTGAAATGAGCAAGAAACACCGATAAGTGAGCATTTGTGATCTTATTACCACCTCAGAAATCAACATGAACCGACCCTCAAAAGGAGTGGTTTAAGCAAAGAACTTTGAAAGAAGAGCAATGTACTCTGCACTGACCAGAAGGAAGGTGTTCTTTCTGTATCCCCTGTTTATTACACTATGGGTAGAGTATCTCTTTTCCAAAATGCTGGGAACACAAAATGTTTTGGATTTCAGACTTCTCTGAATTTTGGAATATCTATATTATAATTACTAGTTGAGCATTCCTAATCCCAAATCCTAAAATCTGAAATACTTCAATAAGCACTTCCTTTGAATATCATGTCAACACTCAAAAAGTTTTTGATTTTGTTCAACAAGATACTAGCAAACCGAATACAGCAGTGTATCAAAAAGTTAATTCACCACAATCCAGTGCCCTTCATTCCCATAATGCAAGATTGATTCAACATACACAAGTCAATAAATGTGATTCACCAAGTAAGCAGGATTTAAAACAAAAAAGCAGACACAGAAAAGCTGTTGATAGAATCCAACATCCTTTTATGATAAAAACCCTCAATAAATTAAGTAACAAAAGGAACAGACCCCAAAATAATAAGAGTCATCTATGACAAAGTCATAGCCAAACATCCAAAAGCATTCCCTTTGAAAACCAGCACAAGACAAGGATGCCCTCTCTCAACACAACTATTCCACATAATCCTGGAATTCCTAGCCAGAGTGATCAGAAAACGGAAGGAAATAAAAAACATTCAAATAGGAAAATAAGAAGTTTAACTGTCATCCAATGGACAAAATTCAGTATCACTTCTGTACACCAAAACCGCTGAAGCTGAGAGCCAAATCAAGAACTCATTTCAATTGAAATAGCCAAAAAATAAAAAGAAAATACCCAGGAATATATCTAAAAGGTCTCTACAAGGAGAACTACAAAACACTGAAATCACACATGACACAAACAAATGGGAAAACATTCCATGCTCACAGAGTAAACGAATCAATACCATTAAAATGGCCATACTGCCTAAGGCAATCCACAGATTCAGTGTTACTCCTATCAAATGATCACAGAGTGAAAAATAAAAACAATTCTAAAATTCATATGGAACCAGTGACAAGCCTGAATAATCAAAACCTCCCTAAGCAACAAAAACAAAGCTGGAGGCCTCATGTTACCTGACTTCAATCTGTACTATAAGGCTATAGCAACAAAAACAGTGTGATATTGGTCCAAAAACAGACACATAGACCAATAGACAAAATGAAAAAACTTAGAAATAAAGCTGTATGTCATCTGTTCTTTGACAATGTGTACAAAAATAAGCAACAGGGAATGGACTCCCTATTCATTAAATGGTGCTAAGACAGAAAGAGAGAATACATTTACAAATGATGTATCCAACAAAGGTCCAATATCCAGAACCCATAAGTAACTAAAACAACTCAGCAGGAAAAATAGATAACCCTATTAAAAAGTAGGAGAAAGACATGAACAGACATTTATCAAAAGAAGACATATAAGTAGTAAAATATATATGGAAAAATGTTCAACATCACTAATCATCAGAGAAAAATGAACCAAAAGCACCATAAAACACCATGTCACACCAATCAGTATGGCTATTAATAAAACGTCAAAAGTATATCATTGGTTATTATGTATAATAATTTTTATACATTGTTGGATTCAATTTTTTTAGAATTTTTGATAATTTTTATATGTGAATTTATTAGATATATGTATTTTTTTAATTTCTGGGATTAATGTGCAGCATGGGGAGGTTTGTTACTTAGGCAAACGTGTGCTATGGTGGTTTGCTGAACAGATCAAACTGTCACCTAGTTATTAAGCCAAGCATGCATTAGATATTTTTCCTAATGCTCTCCCTCCCTTCAAACCCCCCTGTCAGGTCCCAGTGTGTGTTGTTCTCCTCCATGTGTTCATGTGTTCTCATTGTTCAGCTCCCACATAAAAGTGAGGACATGTAGTCTTAGGTTTTCTGTTTCTGTGCCAGTTTTCTGAGGATAATTCCTACCAGGTAATTCATGTATCTGCAGAGGATATGATCTCATCCTTTTTTATGGTTGCATAGTATTAGATGCTGTATATGTACCACATTTTCTTTATCCAATCTATCGTTGATGGGCATTTGGGTTGATTCCATGGCTTTGCTATTGCAAAGTTTTGATATCAAGGTAACACCAGTCCCACAGAATAAATTGAGAAATGTTTTCTCCTTTTATTTTTTTTTTGTGTGAAAATAAAAGTCAAAAAATAATAGATGCTGACAACACTATGGAGAGAAAGCAATGCCTATACAATATTGGTGGAAACCTGAATTAGTTCAGCACTGTGGGAAGTAGGTTGGAGATTTTCATACCCAAAGAACATAAATCACTCTATTACAAAGATACATGGTAGCATATCTTCATTGCAGCACTATTCACAATAGCAAAGACGTGGAATCAATCTAAATGCCCATCAGTGATAGATAGGAATAAGTAAAGGTGGTACATATACGTCATTGGATACTGTGCAGCTACATCATGGAATATCATGCTGGAATACTATGCAGCCATAAAAAGAAATGAAATCATGTCCTTCACAGGAACATGGATGGAGGTGGCACCCATTATCCTCAGCAAACTAATGCAGGAACAGAAAAACAAGCACCTCATGTTCTCACTTAAAGTGGGAGCTGAACAATGAGAACACATTTACACAACGAGGAGAACGACACACTGGGGCCTGTGAAGGTGTCAGGGGAAGGGAGGGAATCAGGAGAATAGCTAATGGATGCTGGGCTTAATACCTAGATAATTAGTTAATCTGTGCAGCAAACCACCATGCCAAACATTTACCTAGGTAACAAACCTGCACATCCTACACAAGTACACCAGAACTTAAAATAATTTGAAGGAAAAAAACAAAACAAAACAAAACAAAAACCTCAGACTAACAGAGGAGGAAGAAATAATTCCAAATTCATTCTACAAGGACAGCGTTACTCTGATACCAAAATCAGACAAAGGCACGTCAAAAAAAAAAAAAAGGAAAAGAAAAAGAAAAAGAAAATATCAGCCAGTATGATTGGTGACTATTGATGCAAATATCCGTAACAAAATACTAGCAGGCCAAATTCAACAACACATTAAAAAGATCATTCATCATGACCAAGAAAGATTTATCCAAGGGATGCAAGAATTGTTCAACATATGTAAATTAATTAATGTGACACATTGTATCAACAGAAGAAAGGACAAAAAGCATAAAATCATTTCAATTGATGCTGAAAAAGCATTTAATAAAATTCAAAATACCTTCACCATGAAAATTCTCAAAAAAAAAAAACAGGTACAGAAAGAACATACTTCAACATAATAAAAGTCATATACTACAGATCTACAGCTAGTATTATACTTAGTGGGGAAAAACTAAAAGCCTCTCCTCTAAGATCAGGATGTCCACTTTCAACACTGTTGTCCGACATACTGTTGGAAGTCCTAGGCAGAGCAATTAGACAAGATAAAGAAATAAAGTGCATCCAGATTGAAAAGGAAGAAGTCAAATTATCCTTGCTTGCAGATTATGTGATTTTATATATGAAAAATCCTAAAGACTCCATAAAAAACTGTTAAACCTGATACACTAATTCAGACACATTGCAAGATACAAAAATTAATGTACAAAATTTAGTAGCATTTCTATATGCCAATGGTAAGCAATCTGAAAAAGAAATCAAGAAAATAATTCCATATGCAATAGCTAGAAGTAAAATTAAATACCAAGGAATTACATCAACCAAAGAAATAGAAGACCCTTGCAGTGAAAACTATAAAACATTAATGTAAGACATTAAAGAGGATGCAAAAGTTGTTTAAATTGTTTATGTATTGGAAGAGTCAATATTGTTAACATGTCTCTACTACATAAAGCAATCGATAGATTCAATGCAGTCCTTATAAAGATACCACTGGCATTCTTCACAGAAATAATAAAATAAAAAGAAATCCCAAAATGTATATAGAACCACAAAAGATCTAAAATAGCCAAAGGTACCCGGAGGAAAAAGAACAAAACTGTAAGAATCACATTACCTGACTTTAAATTACACTGCATAGCTGTAGTTATCAAAATGGCATAGTACTGGTATAAAAACAGACACATAGATCAATGGAACAGATTACAAAACCCAGAGATAAATCCATACATCTACAGTGAACTCATTTTTGACAATGGTGCTAAGAACATAAATACATTGCTAAGAGGACGGACTCTTTAATAAATGGTACTGAAAATAAACTGGATATCCATATGCAAAAGAATGAACCTCCTACCTCCTGTCATATACAAAAATCATAACAAAATGAATCAAAGACTTAAATCAAAGACCTCAAGCTATGGAACTCTTGCAAAAAAATTGGAGAAACTCTCCAGTCCTTTGGACTGGGCAAAAGTTTTTTTGAGCAACACTCCAGAAGCATGAGCAACCAAAGCAAAAATGGACAAATGGGATTACATCAAGTTAAAAACCTGCACAGCAAAGGAAACAATCAACAAAGTAAAGAAAAAACCCACAGAATGAGCAAAAAAAATTGCAAACTATCCATCTGACAAGGGATTACAAACCAGAATACATAAGGAGCTCAAACAATTCTGTAGGAGAAAATTTTAATCATCTGATTTAAAAATGGACGAAAGATCTGAATAGATATTTCTGAAAAGAGTACATACAAATGCCAAACAGGTATATGAAAAGGTGCACAACATTATTATTAGAGAAATGCAAATCAAACTTATTTGTGGGAGCTAGTTTCAAGTATTTGAACTCAACAAAACAGAGAGTTGAAGAATTATTTCCAGAGGCTGGGAAGCATAGTGTGGTGTGGGGGAATTTGGGGAATGTTAATGGGCACAGAAACAGAACAATCACATTGGGCACACACAGACATACAACTGGGCACAATGGACACTGGGGTCAATAAGAGGGAGGACGGAGGTAGAGGGTCAAGGGTTGAAAAACTGACTATTGTGTACTATGCTCACAACTTGGATGAGAGGAACAATTGTCAATAAATCCACAGTATCATGCAATATACCTAGTTCACAAACCTGCACATGTATCCCTTGATGCAAAATAAAAGTCGGAACTATATTTTAAAAATCAATATCAATAGGAGATACTCTTACAGTTTAATGAAATGAAGACATTTAAACTAGCAACTACTGGGGACTTTTCCATGTCTCTTTCTGATTTAAAAAAAAAAAAAAGTGGGAGGTAATAGGAAAGAATGTAGATATCAGAGGATTTCAGATTTTGAAATTTTGGATGAAGAGTAACACATTTAGAACTAGACACCTTGACCAGAATAGAGCTTCAGTACTCCTCTCCAACTTTGTCAAATCCCAAAAACAAACATACACACATTTGCCCATAGACATTCATACAACCTACTTCTTTTAATGTCCTAGGAAGAGACAGAAACATCTTGTCAATGTCACTCAGTGATGAGCATCTGTGCCCTACCATCTGGAAGTTCAAATGAAAATCGGACCTAAAAAGAAAGTCTGTGGACTATTTGTGATGTAAAATCTTAAACCAGAAAAACTGCAACAAATACAGCAAAATAAATGACAAAAACAAAAAGTATTGTCACCTGCAACTGTTTAAACTGTGCTGAGGAATCATGACGCTACCTCCCCTCTACATCTCCCTGTAATCTTACCCTTTGATTGGAGAGGGTTCTGAAGGAATCCCCTTACTCCCTGGAATGCTTTCCTTCAAGTGCTTAAGATTGCCTTAACAGTTAATTTTTACTGAGGGTGACAATTTACTTCTACTTTTTGATATTCTCGAAGCAAAGATTGATCACAGATGTAGTCTTAGGTTGTAGTAAAACATTCACGAAAAGATACGCCCAGGCAAACAGTTAATAAAAGGCCAAAAAAAAAAAAAAAGTTTGTAATGTGTTCAACTATAAAGGTTTTTAAAAGGTCAGATATTCACTTTGATTTAATAGGATAAAGATTAGAAAAGGCTCATATCTGCAGGTGAAAGGGTAGTTCTTCCAATCCTTCCTAAATCTTGACATCCCTCAGTGAGTGATTTCACCCCAAACTCATTTTCTCTGCACCATGCAGGGACCTCACTGTGCACACCATGCATCCTAGAGTTTCTTCAGGGTGTCATGCACCATCTGCCAAGTGTTTCATTTTTGATGGCCGTCTTACCTTTTCAAGAAGTCTGTGAATACTGAGGGTCTAGAGATAATTCAAAATTTACTTTCTGTCTCTTAAATACCTTAACAAAGGGTAGAAATCTGCAGGTTCTGTTCATGGATTTGTCAGCAGTAAACTGTGGGATTTGGGAAAAGTCCCTTATCACACTGCAGTGTCACTGTCATAACTATTCGTCTTCTGTCCCTGTCTCCTGCTGAGCTCTAAATTTTTTGAAGTCCGGTACCTGTGGTAATTTTTATCTGCATCCCTAATTTGTAATTTGTGTCTGCAACCCAGCAGCAAATGGTATTTTGAATGGAAAAATGGTGCCAATAGCCAGTTCAGGTCTTATAGATTAAGTCTAACATTCTAAACTCAGTACTCTCTTTGATTTCCAACCTTTGTTTCTCCAATGTGGAATAAAACTGAGGACACATTTTTACTTTTATATCAGATTTATGAAAATGTTCAAAGAAGTCTATTATTAAGCAGATATAATTCCAGAAACCATTACAGAATGAAGGAACTCTTGGTTTCCTATGGGAAAAAAAAAAAAAAACATAAAGGAGAATTTTACTAAAAGAAATGTAAGTTATAAAGTTATGTCACCAATAGGAACATATGCAACTTAAAAGGAAAGGCCACATACTATTTTAAAATCTTATCCTGCTGAGGTCAAGGGGAGAAACATCTAAGAGTCAGCCTTCATAGACTTATGGCCACTTCTAAGTGACCCTCAGAAAGAGTCTAAAAGAAAAAAAAGAAAAACCTTGGGAAAAGAGCAACATGCTCTGCACTGACCAGTAGAAAGGCATTACTTCAGTATTTTCTGTATATTATGCTACGGCTTGATTTCCCTTATCCAAAATACATGCTACCTGAAGTAGTTTGAATTTCAGATATTTTTGTATATTGGAATATCTGCATTATACTTACTAGTTTAGCATCCTTATTCCAAAAAACAAAAATTTGAAACGCTTCCATAAGCATTTCCTTTGAATATCATGTGGGCACTCACACAGTTTTGGATTTTAGAACATTTCAAAGTTCAAATTTTTGGATTAAAAATTCTCAACCTGTAGACCTAGAGTCCTTGACTAAAATGGACTTTCAGTACACTTTCCTCAACCTTCCCACACTCCCGACCATATACACATAACTGCCCAGAGATATTCATACAGCTTCCTTATTTTAATGTCCTGGGAAGAGGTAGAAACATCTTGTCGAAGTAACCCTTTCAGTGCTGGGCATCTGTGCTTTATCATCTGGGTGCTCAAATGAAAGTCGAACCTAAAAGAGAAAGGACAGTCCAGAGACCTGTTTTTCTGAAAAGATTATTGACCGAAAAGACTACAACAAATATAGCAAAGTAAGTTACAAAAACAAAAAGTACTTGTATCTGCAACAAATATAGTCATGTGGTTATCTAAGCATTGAATCACTCTCCTCAGGACTTTTTAAATCTGTGGTTGGATCTAATACCCATGAGGGACACAGGGCAGGAGGTGGGTGAAACTAAATGCTTGTTTTATTGAGGCTGTTGGTCTTAACAGATTGGATCTGGCTCCCAGGCTTGTTCACTCTCCAAAGAACTTCAAAACTTTTTTGGAAAGAAGGGCATTATTGGAAGATAATCATGTCTGTATCCACTTTGTATGCTTCCAATTGCAATAGGCAAGCATTCGGGGAAGTAGAATGAAAAGAGCATCCACTAGAGCCCTACCTGTGGAAAATTTCCTCCACATCACAGGAATGGGCATATTCTTGCAGATGTTCAACCAGTTTCATAATAAAAACAGCCTTTTGCGGGATGTCCCCAACAAACATTATCTGTTGATAAAGCACATTTCAAATCTCAAGATTGACTCTTGTGCCTGAAGAAAGACAGGAAACCCTAGTATTTCTGCTCCAAGCATATTTTGGAATTCATCTATTTTCCATATACTTCATTGTATTTTTTAGTGAATACATTTGAAGTTCAGTGAGTATATTTTTACTGATACTCTAAATAGTGCTGTATATGGTGCAGGTATTAACATCACACAGTCCCAGAGTTACAGTCGTAAATTTAGTAGAGAGTTAGAAAAAGGCAGAATGCGGTAAAGAGAAGGAATTGGGATTTTAGAAAGAAATATCTAAATGTGCATCCCCAACGTGGCGTTACTAACTGTGATTTAAGTTAATTGTCCATTCTGATATGTAATAGATTCAGCTATATGGGGAATGGTAACAATTTCATACACAGGAGATATCTGAGTCTACACTAGTGTCTGAGCTAACTAAGGGTATGTAATACTCAGTCTATACAGGGTAATTATGTTAATAAAATCTCAATTTATGTACTTTACATAAAATTTTAATTAAAATTTAATAGCATTGACTGTAAGATATTTACACCCAAAGAGTTAACCATAAAAATCACAAAACAGAACAAAAGTAGAAATCTGGGAAAAGTCAATAAAAGGATGATAACATCATAATGGAGAATAAGAAGTTCTTATGAAGAAAAGAAATATTAAAGAAAACAATATTAATTTATTACATGGTAGACACAGAAATAATGAAGACGTGAAAATTATACAAAAGAAGGAGTAAGGGAAAAGCAGTAGTAATAGCTCTGTGTATAATCACAAACACATTCTTTAATGACACATTACAGCCAAATATAATGGTCATAAAGTGTATATTAATAATAAAATTCTATTTAGAACCACAGCTATCTTAGTTGAAGGAAGTAGGTAAGAGATAGGGTGGAGACAAGTGTCTCTGCAAATGTTTTGTGAAATTAAGGAAGTAGATAGTTATTTTTCCTCAGGAGAGCACTATGATATAGTTGGGATTTGCACAGCAGAATGTGGAGCTAGGCTTAATATGGGAGTTATAAATAACTAAATTGGAGTTTCTGACAATCATATGGAAAGGAGGAGTAAGGAAAGTGAAAGAAAAGAAAAACACAGAAATCAGCAAGATTGATGATGAGAAGCCAGGGGCTTACAAAGAGCTATATAGAGAGCCATGGATGTCATGTGGAAGGCTGGGACCAAAGGATATTAAAGAACAGTTCTGTCTAATGTTATAGTCTACTCTATGTACTCAGGCTGGAAATGTTTTTTTTGTGTGTGTTTGTCTTTTTTTTTTTTTTTTTTTTTTAAATCACTGAAAAAATATTGAGTCCTACATCAGGGCATGTTCAAGACAATATAGAAGCAAACTTCTTCTGAAAGAAGATATCTCATAGTACAAATTATTTTAGAAAATTTAACTACTTGACCAGAGGCAGGGCCTTTGGGCCAGAAATGACCAAGACAATGCGAGTCCTCTCAGGAAACTGCCATACACTGTGGATAAAAGCATTCAGGTCATTTTTATTTAAACCTTGCTAACAAAAGTAACTGGATTAAGTTCTAAAATAAAAACATTTTAAATAATACCAGTTCTTTAATGTGTACTTCTTTCTGTCATGTGCGATATTTCACATATATTAATTTATTTAATCCTTAAAAAGTGATATTTATATTCATATATATTAGTAAGCAATTCAAGGAAAGCTCAGGGAGGAACTAGTGGAGCTAGTTTACAATGACTAGATCAGTCAAGAATAGCAAGATTCTTACTGCAAAGCATACATTTAGAATAATGCGTATGTATTCTGCTTTATATACTTCATGCTTCTAGGTAAAATCCATTTTAATTTAGGGGCCCAAAGTGCCTCGCTTACTGTTCTACTTTTCTGAACCCTGCTCCTATCCTTCTGTGAATACTTGATGTCGGGCCCAATTGGTCCATTGAATGATTTCAACATGGCGGACCTTTTCTATGTAGAATCAGACTCTAATGTACTACAGCACAGATCGCCTTCCATTTAATTATGTGTTATCGCTCACAGTTCTAAAATATTTTGCAACAGAGTTCATTATTTACTAGCTCAGTCAAAAGAAGTGCTTACTTGCTCTTTGCGGATAAAGGGAATTGTGTGTATAACTTGGAACAAAGCTTTAGTTTGTGTTCAAAAATCTTATCTAAAGTTCCACACACGTATCTGCCCTCTAGTGCGTGGTTGTGAGCTTTTGCATTGATAACCCCACAAAGATGTTCTGTGTAGAAGAAACCTGTTACCTGATGTGGAAGAGTAGAGAGCAATAAAATCCTTTTCTATGTGGGCTTTCTTAATAGCATCATCCTCAAAATCTCCTGCAGTAGGTAACGATATATTTTCAGAGACCCGTACTGAAACTTTTTTTTAAGGAATTTCATGACAAACAATGGAATGCCAAAAAAACTTTCAGTCTTAATTTTGAGAAAGGTGGAGGAAGATGTTGTAGGAAGTCTTTCAGAGTTGTCTTGTAGAGAGAACGTGGCATTACTGAGTTAAAAAAAAATTCACCACTAAGTTAAACCAGGCTCGTGCTGAATGACTCTGATGTTTCAAGAGAACATGTAGCATACAGCACCCTCTCATGGGAAGTTTATATTTTAGATAATCAAAAGATTATATTCCTTGGTCCTACAACCAAGCTTTCTAATATTATTTAGTTACACAAAGGGCGTGACCATTGTCTCTATGGTATAACAGACCTTACCAAAGCAGTGAGATTTCTTTTCACATCTACCTTGTACCCCAGATTTTGTAGCAGCATCGTTATGCCTATGATGTCAACCTCAGCTCCCGTTCTTTTAGAAAGACTGTCAAACTCTTCATTGCAGATAATGAGAGCAAGACGTGTGCGACTTGACTTGTCCATTATTGGATAAATCTGTAGGAAATGCAGTTTGGATGAGTAGCCTTATTCTCTGTAACTTAATATTCACCTGCTAAGTTTATGACCGTTTTCCCTTTCTTAGACCTATCAGGATACGAAATCCCATCGACTATACATTGAAAATGCGGAACGGAATTGAGTGCTACTTGGAGAATAGGCATAGAAACTGCAAAGGCCCAGATGGCAAGTGAGCTACTGACTTCATTGTTCTTGATAGGTGAGATTTTGAAAAATGCACAAGCTCTAAAGCAAGAATGACTGAATTCTAAAACTGATTGCTCTAATTTTTTATTTTCTTTGGGCAGAATATTTAACAACCCCATGTCTCAGCTTCTAGATCTCTCTAAAATGGATTATTTTTAAGGTTAAACATTATGTATTATCACGTACAAAATGCTTAGAACACTGCCCACTCTTAGTGAACATTCAATAGCTGCCTTTGTTGATGTTATTTATCCAGGAATTGGATCTAGTTAGGAACTCTTTCTATAAACCTGGGATTCTAGGATAAAGGAATTTTTGTGTGTGTGTGTAAAGGAAGCAGAAGTACAATTCTCCATTGAGAACAACTCTAATAAAAAGCCACTGCATTTCAAAATCGCCTCAAATATATCTTTCACCCCACTCTAACCTTGTGTTCTGAGCATGGCACCTCTGTTGACTTTTCTTTCCATATCCTTTTAGCTTCGTCTAGGGAGCAAAGCTTGACGCTTCTTCCTGAGCCTGAGGATGTAGGCATAGCAGGGTTGCCCCACACTGGCACTGCCTGAGGAGCTGCAAGAGTCAAAGAACATCATGAACATTGGCATCCCTCTTTGTTTCACTTTGTGTTTCTTACAGCCTCACCTAAGGATGAAATCACAAAAGTGGAAATGCATTCTTAGGAAGAAAATCCTGATCTTTCACCGCGAAGTAATTTCACTGCTAATGGAGTACATTTCCAGTCAGAGATTTCCAGGTGTGCAAAACAGGGCTCTCCTTTCATATTTCAGGATCAGTATTTTTACAAGTATTTCAGAAAAAAAAATGTAGAAAGAAAGCTTTTCAATGCCATGCATGAAAAAAAAAACGCTCAGAAAACAGTCAAATGTGTGAGATAAAATAATTAGAATATAAATGTATTTCAAAAGATTTGAACCACAGAATAAAATTTAATGAGAGGGGCCTTAATTAAATCTACTGAAAATCTTTAAGAAATATATTTATCTTTTTATTTATTTACTTAATAGACATGGTAGTAAGCACTAGGAATATTTTGTTAATGAACCTTTGTCCTGTCCTTCAGGATCTCTTCCTACTATGTATACATATGGAAGAAGGAGATAATTAAATATATGAACCAGAATGATAAATGCTAAAATCAAAGTGCACACTAGATGGATTTATAGCACTTAACATTGACTACACAGACATATGAGGAAATGTTTTCACAGAGTTTACGTGAGAAAATCCTTGAGGCTTTTATTTCATCACAAGTACAACACCATCCGACAATGTGATATACTTGTTAAAGAACTTAATGTAATCTTTGTTTCAAGATATAAATGAGTTTTCTAGATTTGTGGAGTATCTTTTAGAAACTATTATGTCAAGAAAATAATATTTAATTTTGAAAACAAGTTTGAGAAACTGCTATACAATTAGTTAGATAAATAAAGGCAGCATGAAGTGTGTTGACTTGGGGAAGAACTAATTGGAATGGATATATTGGAGAAAACTATAAAATAATAATTTGATAGAATAAATGTTTGGTTTCTTCAGAAAGAAGAATGAACACAACATAAAAAACTAAATAGAGGTATATGGGTTATGTTTGAGGTAATTTTTCTTAGTGAAAATGCAGTGTTTGTTTATATAGTGAGTTTCCCATGCTGTAGAACATTTAAGAAAACATTCATGAGTTAATCAACCTTAATAAATTCAATAGAGTAAAACCTGAACTTGGCAGAAAAAATTAGCATTTCTTGCCTCTAAATTGCTTTTAAATACAAGTTTCTTTTATTTTAAGAGGTCCCTTGATGAATAGGGGTTTTTAATAAAATAGAAGAATAAATAGAAAGACAGTTCCAAATTTGAGAAAAAAATGCATAAAACTTGGCCGTGGCTTGAATATTGGAGGTGCATGAGAGGAAAGGGGCCAAGATGAGTTTCAAGTTCCTGGTATGAACAACTGGTGATGGTGACACCAACAACCGAGTGACACAAAACTGGATGAGAAGCAGGGTGGGGAAGAATGGCATGTTCAGCTCTGATATTGGTTAGATAAGTTTGTCCCTGGGAGATGTGAGGGAATGTTCCAGTAGGCTTAAGTAATGAAGTTTGATACTTATTTGGGTAATCAGGATTTGAGATACAGGTTTCAAATTTTAATGTAAACATAGATAGTGAAGCTGTTTGGACAGTTGCTACAAAATCAGAATACATTACAAAAAGAAAATTACATGATCACTCTATGGAATTCTCCATAGCCCCTTTAACTGTGGTTCATCCTACAACATTAATGTCATGGAAGCCGGGGTTCAAATAATGCTGTTTCTTTAAAAACAGCATTAACTAGGAAGGAAGTACTAGTTGAGAATATTCTGTAGTAAGGTGATTTCCAGATGTTGGACCTAGAAAGAGAAGAAGAATATTGAAATAGTCACTTAGTACCTCTGAAAAACTTTACCCTAATGCTTACAACACTCCCCACTAAAGATTCCTCCCACAACCCTAACTGAATGACATTAAATAATGTTCAATATGTTCTTTAATGTAGAGAGTGGTGGGGGGTATAAATTGAAAGAGGCATTGTCAGAAAAATATTACATTTATCACACATAAATGAAAACATAAACTTGTCCCTTATCTGCTTAGACAGGGATAAGCCTCCCCCAACCCTTAGAAAACAAAACAAAACAAAACAAAAAGGCTTTTACTTTGAAAGAACATCTGCCTCTGAAGTGACTTTGGAAAGTACCACAGAGACCAGTGACTAGGAGTCCACCAGAACTCTCATCCTCACCATGTGGTAGGTCCAAGGGATCACCAGAATGGGCCAGCTCATTTCCTGTGCACTGTATTGGGCCCTAAGGGGGCCACAAATGGAGGCAGTCCAGGGCTCACAGCATGATCCCCAGCCTGATAACAGGCAAGTGGGTGATGTTACTCAAAAGAAAATGCAAGGAGGCAACTGGAGGAGCCAACTTGAAATCCTTACTTTTTCATAATCATTCAATGTATTCTCTGAGTATATTGCCACTTTTGAAATATGATTTATTCTTCTTGGAGGGCAAAATTTTGGAGAGAAGTTATAAAACATATTTAATTACAGACCTTAAAACTTCATGTCAGACAACTATATAAGTGCCTGGGTACACCCAGGACTCAAAAATATTAAATCAATCAACAAATATTGTGCCTCGCCAATAACAGTGGAACATACAGTGTGAAGCTTTTTAGATAGTTCTCATGACCTTCAGGAAATTAGCTACCACATACTCAAAACAGGAAATGAGCTTTAATCAGAAGAGGGCCACTGAGGATGAAGGAACAGAAACAAAGGAGAGTCAAGGAACATGCAATAGGGCCCTGCTACAGAAATATTGCCTGAAGGCGGAGATACGAAAGTTTTCTGCAACTTAACATGCATGACTAGTAAAGACATCACATGGTAGTCACAATGACAGGCCCTAGGTGAACTTGAGTGTGAGTCACTGACCCTTACCTGCTGAGAGTCGCAGTGTCCCTGCCAGGTGACTGTCTTCTTCACAAATGTATGTGACACAAATTTGGCATGCCGGAGCCCCTTTCAGAATAACAGAGTCAAGCAAAGCTCGGGCCTTATCCATAACTGTAGCATTTTTACATTTTACTATCTCTATCTCTTCCGGATTCAGCACCCTTGTCTCGAATAATTCACCCAGTAAGCCATTTATTGTACCTTCATCCAAAGAACGGATTAACAGCTTTCTCTTCTCCGTCAGGACCTTGTCTGTTTGGAGCACAAAGATTTCTCACATCATGAAAACAGCCTCATAGTCCTCTCATGTCATCAACAGAAAGCGACCTCATTTAGATTTCATCAGTGAAATGTTCCCCTCCTCACAGGTGCGTAATCCCTTTTTTTTACTGTATCACTGTCCTTGTTTCCCTCAATAGTCCCCATACATGTGCATGGAGTGGCTTGAAGACTGAGTTTACCATTTCCACATTAGTCCCTGGAAAGCAGAGATCATCCTCTTATGTCACATGTTTATTTAACTCTGATTAATAATGATTAATAAAGTAATAAAACAGAAATAGCATATTTCATTTAGGAACCACTGCTGCTAGTACTCCTCTTGTGCCAATTCTGTACCCTCCGTCAGACTTTCAACAGGTAAGTAAGAGTTTAAGATTGCAAAATGACAGCAGGCTACTTCTAAAGCCACAGTTCCTTTCTGTACTTGCCTTTCTGTTTCTAAAGACTGCAAGCATCTTCGAGTTTCTTCTCTCATCCCTCTCCACCCTCTCCCTCACTTCTGCTCACCAAAAATTCCACAGATACTAATTGTGGCTTCCAGAAAAGCCAGCACCTTCCAAAACTCTTTCTTCCCAGGGACCTATTCTTGGGACAGTAAAAGACTCACCCGGCCACGGCTTTTCTCTCCTACCCTTCTTGTGTGGTTGAAACTGAAAGCATGCTTCACCTTTCTTTTTACCTTCCTTTTATACCTTTTTGGCAAGGCATGTAAACATATTGGGAAACAACCACTGCACATGCATATGCATGTCTTTTTTTTTTTTTTTTTTTTTCCCAGCAGAGAAAGAATCAGATTCTTGAGCTGTAGACTGCATCAGAGAGTGTATCTTTGGGAAAATTTCTTCACCAGCCCTTGGAACAGGTCAGGGTAGGAGGGGAATGGGGCTTGGAGAATAAGACAAGAATGACAAAGTATGTGTACAATTAAACTCACACAGTGAAGAGTTTCTCATTCATTAGAAAACTTGATGGAGAAAAGTAGCACAACCTTTAGAGAATTTGAACCACTGCTCTCTAGGCCCATTTCACTGTCTGGGGAAAGTCATGGGAAACCTATGTCCCTGTGAAGCAATTTTACTTTAAGAAATGAACACATTTTTCACAAAAAGTAAAGCTTTTCTTGTTTAAAGTCCTTCCTTTTCAGAGGGCTTTTTTTTTTTTTTTTTTTTTTTTCCCCTGATACAGAATTTTATTCTGCCAGGCTGGAGTGCAGTGGCTTTAACATGGCTCACAGCAGCCTACACTCCCTGGACTCAGATGAACCTCTCAGCTCTGCCTCTCAAGTAGCTGGGAACACAGGCACAAGCGACCGTGGCTGGATAATATTTGTATCTTTCTAAAGACAGGGTCTCCCTGTGTTTCCTAGGCTGTTTTTTATATCATGCACTCAAGCAATTCACCCACCTTGGCCTCCCAAAGTGCTGGGATTACAGGTGTGAGCCACCCACCCATCCTGGCTGGCTTTCTTTTGAGGGACATTGCATCATAGAGGCCCAGAGCATAGGCTCTGGACTCAGAATGTTGAACTTAGCATGTTAAACTTCATTTTGTGGGCAAGAAATTGAACTTCCCTATGCATTGGTTGCTCTGTTTGTGAAATAATTTTAATAATAGTACATACCTACACAGTTTTGAGCATTGAAAGAAAATATACAAAATGCATGGAACCTTGCCTGCCAAATGGTAAGCAGATAATGAGTGATATTACTGTAATTAACACAAATATTTAATATTAGAAAAAAATCAAAGATAATTATTTGCAGATTATCCAGCTAAATTTATCCTTTGTAGACTCCTCAAGCAGTGCATCTAGTCATTCACTTAACAAATATATAGCGACGATGTAGTTCTAGGAGCCAGCGGTTCAGTCATTATGGTCATTTCCTCCTTGCTTTCACATACAAGAGGGGAAGACAAACATGAAGCCTGGTATGTAATATGCAACTGGAATATTCAGAATGTGCAAATCCTGGTGTGTAATATGTAACTGGAATATTCAAATGTGCAAATACGGTAAGTGATGAGAAGAATAAGAAATTAATCGGAGAAATGGAAGACAAAATATTTTAGGAGTCATGAAAACTATAGAGAGAGTAGCCATGGAAGGACACAAGAGGTCTCTGTCTTTGCAAGCACATGTTCAAATGATTACTCCAGAAATAAACTCAATGTGGCCAATTTATTTTATGAACCTCTTTGATGCAAGATAGACTAATAACAAAATGCAGACAGTAATTCACGTTTTTCAATTTCTTTAACAAAAATTTTCTTGTGTTATTACCTTTTTATCTTTGGAGAATAAGGACCCGGGGTTACAAAAACATCCACCTTTTAACATGTGGGCCACCAGCTTTACTTCCTGTGCTCTAGGCGAAGAGCTGAATTCTAGGGGAGACTGATTTAAGTAATAATAAAACTCTGATCTCCCACACAACCGGCTCGCCATTGCAATTCCCCTGTCTTGATAAATCAGCTCTGTCTAAGCAGTGGACAAAGTGAACCCATTGTGCGGTAACAAATTCTTAATAGCAAACCAGGTAAGTTTGATCTCATTTAAAAATGATAAGTGCGTATTGGAAGTTTCAAACAGAAGGAAGGCATGTTCATTCCCCTACCCATTTTTTGAGATGGAGTTTCTCTCATGTTGTCCAGGCTGGAGTGCAATGGCGCAATCTCGGCTCACTGCAACCTCCACCTCCCGAGTTCAAGCAATTCCACTGCCTTGGCCTCCTGAGTAGCTGGGATTACAGGCATGAGCCACCATGCCTGGCTAATTTTTTTGTATTTTTAGTAGAGACAGGGTTTCACCATGTTGGCCAGGCTAGTCTCCAATGTCTGAACTCAGGTGATCTACCCACCATGCCCTCCCAAACTGTTGTGATTACAGGCGTGAGCCATTGCACCCGGCCCCATTCAGGAATATTTGATGATCATCAATTCTTAAAACTTACTCTGCTTGTGTTGGGGATACCATTTTGGAAACATGTTCGTACACTTTAAAGCTTGCAGTCAAGTGGATAGATATACAAATAAGTAAAATGAAACATAAGAATATAAATAATGAGATGCTTAAGAAAAGCATAAGTAAACTGTGTCTCAGGTGGAAGATAGCTCTCCAGAGAAGAGGGCATGGCACTGAATCTGGAAGGATAGAAGGAATTTGTTCCTTGGACAACTGGGGACTGGTCTCCTGGCAGAGAGCAGTGTGGGAAGAAGCACAAAGGCTTGAGGATGTCTGATGTAACCATAAAACTGGGAGAGCTGAGCTTTAGAAGGAATAGAAATGTGAAGCCAGGACTGAAGTGGGAGTGATCAGAGACAGGGCAAGTATTTGAAGATGTTTGCAGACAGGTAGAGTAATGGCAGAATTTGAGAGTCATGCCAAGCTGAGATCACTCCTCTCAACAGACTTGTGACCTAAAGCATATTTTGATGGCATTCTCTAAGTATCCCCTTCAATTATAATGCAGCAATAACACAACTGTATTGATTGGTTTTAAATATTAAATGAGAGAAGGTGCATGAAATAGCTATCGTATGGTAAGTATTTTTCAGAGACTGTCATTATAGATTATTTTTGTTATTACTGTGATGAAAGCTGCAGTGATAATAAAAATGGAAGGAATGGATTAGAGGAAAAAACTCATCAGGACCACAGTTTTGGTTCCAGGTAAAGTGATGTAATGCTTAAACACATTATAGGATACAATTCCTCAGGAGTTTAAGGTAACAATAGCTGTCTACACTTGGTTGTTTATAATTATCAGACCGTGACTTGTTTATGACTAGTGGCTTTCAATTTCTCCTATCTATTACCTAATGATCCTTGATTCTGGAGCTTAAGTTAAGTGTTGTGAGGTGAGACATAAACCCTGGATAGAATTGTTCTATAGGGAGAATCAAAGCAATAAAGAAACTCAAAATAAGGAAATATGAGTGAAGTAAATACAGCAATTTTGTTATGAAGCTGTAATCATGCTTTACAGGGATTAATGGAGAAAATGAATACACATGTTTCAGAAGGTACAAAAACTCATCTGAAAGTTCAGATTTTTTTAAGAAAGGAAATAGGGTGCCACTGTATGTCCCTGAGCAAAGTTAATTACATTAATAGATCACTAGCAGGTAAGCAGAGAGAGTTAACTAACTGATCAGCCTTCCTAATAACACTAATCTTCAGACAAACCTATGCCAAGTCAGTTTCATAAGAATTATCTGCAGATTTTCAAATGGCAATAAATGCCTGCAAAGTATTTTTTTTTTTTTTTTTTTGAGACAGAGTCTCGCTCTGTCGCCCAGGCTGGAGTGCAGTGGCCGGATCTCAGCTCACTGCAAGCTCCGCCTCCCGGGTTTACGCCATTCTCCTGCCTCAGCCTCCCGAGTAGCTGGGACTACAGGCGACCGCCACCTTGCCCGGCTAGTTTTTTGTATTTTTAGTAGAGACGGTAGCCAGGATGGTCTCGATCTCCTGACCTTGTGATCCGCCCGTCTCGGCCTCCCAAAGTGCTGGGATTACAGGCTTGAGCCACGCCTGCAAAGTATTTAAGATTGAGTTATTCAGGGTAAGGAAGGGGGTAGTCATCAGACATTTTTATATGACTACATATTACTGTGGTATGTTATAAGGCTTAGAATCCACTGATCTAGTCCAATTTCTTCCTTTTCCTGTGAGGAGAATGAAGCCAAAGAAGCAATATTACCTAATGGAATACTAACTGCCTAAGTAACTCATGACATTATCACTTAGGCTTTTTCAGCTTTGATATATAAGACAGGAGACCTGAAAGTTGTGTACAGAATGGATTTTAGAGTTAAGTCCTGGAGAGAGGGAGACCACTTAAAAACAACAATAACAATAACAAAACAAAACGGCTGTGATAGTAACCCATGAAATATCGGATTAAAGTAGTCAGTACCAGGACCAAAGAGAAAGGGGGAGAAAAGGAATCACTTTAAACAGACCAAGAGTATAATTCACAATAAGAGATGGCAAAAAGATTAACAATTCAGAGGCTTTCAGGTCTGGTTCTGAGATGAATGTTTCTGATCTGGGCAATTAGTTTGAAATCAAGAGAAAGATTTCAGAGTGCATTTTGCAACTTCCAGAATTGTCTCACACAAATAATTTCCTCTAGCTTTCTTTACCCTTTCTATGATTACCAGAAGCTGAAAGAAAGGAATTAACTTCTTTCTGGCTAGAAGACATCTGGAAAACATATGATCTCCTTCAGTATCTCTAACACCGGGTTCGGTGATTCAAACTACACACAATCATTAAAAAAAGAATTCAGCATGCATGCTATCGGCTCTCTTCCTTTCTTGTGTTTATTACACATCAATAAATCAAGTGTTTCCTAAGATTCTACTCCCAAGCTCCTAGTCAGAAAAGGAATCACCTGCCATAGGTAACAGCCTCTGTTCTTCCCTACAGCATTGAGAAGAGCTTCAGATGGGAAAATGAAAGTAAACTGTGTATTTTTTTATTGCAAAGGGCAGAAACATGTAATTACAGGTTGTGAAACTGCTGCTCAGAATTCCAGGCTCATTGACAGGAAGTGCCATGATGTCAGCAAGTTGGCATCCAAGTACTGGAATTTAGGTTCTTCCTGTGGGAAGAAAAAAAAAAATGACAAAACATTGTCCTGTGGGTTGACACTTCAGGCTGTTTCTTTTCCTTGTTTCCTGTGGCCCCCCTACTTCTCCTATCCATCTGTCTCTTCTCTTCTTGATATCTCGGTTTTTCTTTCTCTGATCACATAAAACCACAATGACTGAAGGAGTTTAATCTAAAAAGTCTCTGTTCATTTCCTCATAAGAATTAAACAAATAGTTCATATTTCCTGCTTAAACTGTGTTGATGAATCGTCACGATGTCTTCCCCTCTCTGTCTCCCTGTGGTCTTAACCTTTTATTGGAGATAGTGCTGCAAGAACCCTGTGGTCTACTCCCCGGTATGCTTTCCTTTACTACCTGAGATGGCCATAACATTTAATTTTTACTGAGGGTGGAAGTTCACCTTTTTGACATTCCCTGAATGAAAGCTGATTGTAGAAGGAGTCTCAGGCTGTAGTAGAATTAATGTGTGATTATACAAAAAAGACATGCCCAGAATAACAGTTAGTAAAAGGAGAAAGAAAAAGCCTTGATGGCCAAGTAGAAACAGCTCCGGTCTGCAACGCCCACAAAGAGAAACACACAAGGTGAGACATTTTTGCATTTCAAACTGAGGTACCCAAGTCCTCTCACTAGGACTACCTAGGCAGTAAGTGCAACCCACAGAAAACAAGGAAAAGCACAGTGGGGCGGCAGTTCACCCAGGAGCTACATGGGACAAAGGGACCTCCTTCCCTCAGGCAAGGGAAGCAGTGAGGGACTGTGCTACCCAACCGGGGTACTATGTTTTCCAGGATTTTTGCAATCCAGGGTTCAGGAGTTCCCCTCATGAGTGTACACCATCACGGCCTTGGGTCTCAACACAAAACTGGACAGACCCAGGTCTGCTGTTCTGGTCGGCAGCTGTTTGGGCAGGCACTGACTGAGCTGCAGGAGTTTTTACATAGTCCGGCAGCTCCCAGAACTCTAGCGAGGCAGAGTCCCATCCACTCCCATGGAAAGGGGGCTGAAGCCAGGGAGCAAAATGGCCTCGCTCAGCAGATCCACTCTCACAGAAGCCTGCAAGCTTAGATCCACTGGATTAGTATCCCCACTAGACAGCATAGAGCATGGAGTAGGCCAAAGATGACTGAGTTCCACAGGGGAGGGGCGACTGCCATTGCTGTAGCTCTAGTCAGTGGTTTTCCCCTACCAGTGCTAAGGATGCTGGTTAGATTGGACTGGTCAGCAGTCTTTACAGCACAGCACAACCACTGGAGCAGATCATGACCAGACTGCTTTTTTAGGTGGGAACGGGATCCATCCCTCCTCCCTGGGCAAGGCACCCTTGCAGGAATTCCAGAAAACCCAGCCAGGAGTTTACAGACAGAGTTCTCATTTCCCTGGGAAAGAGCACCTGTTGGGAAGGGCGGCTGTGGTCTCAGGTTCAGCCAACTTAATCTTTCCTGCCTGCTGGCTCTGAAGATTCCCAGAGATCTGGACAAGGGGGATTCCCCAGCACAGTGCTCCAGCTCTGCTAAGGGATAGCTAGACTGCTTCCTTAAGTGGGTTCCTGATCTCTTTCCTGCTAAGGGGGTGAGTCCTTTCAATAGGGATCACCAGACACTTCATGCATGTGAGTTCCGACTGGCATCAGGTCAGTGCCCCTGTGGGATGAAGATTCCAGAAGAAGGAGCAAGCAGCATCCTTTGCTTTTCTGCAACCTCCATTGGTTATACCCAAGTGAACAGTATCTGGAGTGGACCCCCAGGGAACTGAAACAGACCTGCAGAAGAGGGGCCTGACTGTTACAAGAAAAAGAAAAATCAGAAAGCAATAATAATAACAGCATCAACAAAAAAGACCCTACAAATATCCCATCAAAAGGTCAACAGCTTCAAAGATTAAAGGTAGATAAATCCGCAAAGATGAAAAACCATCGCAAACTCACTGAGAATTCCAAAAGATGGAATGCCTTTTCTCCTCAAATGATTGCAACACTTCTCCAGCAAGAGCATAGAACAGGGCTGAAGCTGAGATGGATGAACTGACAGAAGTAGGTATCAGAAAGTGGGTAATGACAAACTTTGCTGAGCTAAAGAATTATGTTCTAACCCAATGCAAAGAAGCTAAAAACCATGATAAAAGATTACAGGAACTGTTAATTAGAATAACCAGTTTAGAAAGGAATACAAATGATCTGATGCAGCTGAGAAACACAGCATGAGAGCTTCATGATGCAAACACAAGTGTTAATAGCTGAATCAAAGAGAAAGAAGAAAGACTATCACAGCTTGAACACTCTTGCTGAAATAAGGCAAGCAACAAGATTAGAGGGGGAAAAAAGCAATGAACAATACCTTCCAGAACCATGGGACTATATAAAAAGACCAAATCTATGGCTGATTGAAGTACCTGAAATAGATGGGGAGAATGGAACGAAGTTGAAAAACACACTTCAGGATATCATCCGGGAGAACATCCCCAACCCAGCAAGACAGACCAACATTTAAATTCAGGAATTTTGGAAAACCACAGTAAGATACTCCACAAGAAGATCAATCCCAAGACACAAATCATCAGATTCTGCAAGGCTGAAATGAAGGGGAAAAATGTTAACGGCATCCAGAGAGAGAGGCCAGGTCACCTACAGAGGGAAGCCCATCAGACTAGCAGTGGACTTCTCAGCAGAAACCCTACAAGCCAGAAAAGACTGGGCACCGATATTCAACATTCATAAAGAAAACAATTTCCAACCCAGAATTTCATACCTGGCCAAACTAAGCTTCATAAGTGAAGGAGAAATAAAATTCTTTTCTGACAAGCAAATGCTGAGGGATTTTGTCACCACCAGGCTTGCCTTGCAAGAGATCCTGAAGGACGTACTAGGCATGGAAAGGAAAATCTGTTAGCAGTTACTACAAAAACCCACTAAAATACACAGGTCAATGACAGTATGAAGCAACTACATTAACAAGTCTGCAAAATTAACCAGCCAACATCATGATGACAGGATCAAATTCACACATACCAATATTAACCTTAAAAGTAAATGTGCTAAATGCCCCAATTAAAAGACACAGAATGGAAAGTTGGATAAACAGACAGAACCCATCAGTATGCTGTGTTCAAGAGACATGGTTGGTGGGAATGTAAATTATTTATACCATTGTGGAAGAGTGTGTGGCGATTCATCAAAGATTTAGAACTGAAAATACCATTTGACACAGAAATACCATTACTGGGTATATACACAGAGGAGTATAAATCATTCTATTATAAAGATACATTACATGCATGCATATGCTCATTGCAGAACTATTCACAATAGCAAGGACATGAAATCAACCCAAATGTCCATCAATGATAGGCTGGATAGAGAAAATGTGGCACATATGCACAATGGAATACTATGCAGCCATAAAAAAGGATGAGATCATGTCCTTTGCAGGGACGAGGATGAAGCTAGAAGCTATTGTCCTCAGCACACTAATGCAGGAACAGAAAACCAAACACTGCATGTTCTCACTTATAAGTGATAGCTGAACAATGAGAACACATGGACACAGGGAAGGGAACAATATGCACTGGGGCCAGAGAAGAAGATGGGGGATGGAGGAGAGCATTAGGGAAAAGAGCTAATGAATGCTTGACCTAATAAATAAGTGATGGGTTGTTCTGTGCAAGAAACCATCCGAGCACACATTTACCTATGTAACAAACCTGCACATCCTGCACATGTATTCCAGAACTTAAAAAAATAATAAAATAAAATGGCATTATGATGTTCAACATTGAAGGATTTCAAGAGGTCAGAAATTCGCCTTCACTTTTAATGAGTTTGGGATTAGAAAGGCTCATGATTGAAACTGAATCTGTAGTTCTCCCAGTTCTTCAGAATCTTCACATCACTGAGTAACTGATTTAACCCCAAACTATTTTCCCCTGAACAATGCAGGTGCATAATTTTGCATTCAGTGCACTGTAGTGTTTCTTCAGAGTGTCATGCTCTATCTGCTATTGCTTTTATGTTTGTTGACTATTATACATTCTTAAAGAGACTGAAATCTTAGGCATCTAGGGTTGAATCAAAATTTACTTTGTATTTCTCAACACTCTTAGCAAATATTAGATATGTGTAGATTCTCTTCATGGATTTGTCAGTAGTAAACTCTGGGATTTGGAAAAATGTCCCTTTTCACATCATGCTTTCACTATCATAACTGTCTTTCTTCTCCCCACCTCTCCTGCTGAGTTCTAAATTCTTCAAAGTTACATGCTTACTATAATTTATATCTGTATTCCTAAAGCAGAAAGCCCTGAAAATGGTTTTCTGAAGGAGAAAATGGGGCTATTAGCCAGTTCCGGTCTTATGAATCAAGCCTAAAGAGTCTAAATCCATTACCTCCTCTAAGTTTCTTCTTTTGTCTTTTTTTTTTTTTTCCTGTGTGATAAAAAAAATAAAAATTCTTTCATTTTTATATCAGACTTAACGGAAGGCTTACAGAACTGTGTGTTTTGGAACAGATATGCCTCAAAATTAGGTGCATAAAGAGAATTCTTGGCTTCCTGTGGGGAAAACAAATAAAGCAAACATTCTAAAAAGGTCCACAAAAAGGTATGCAAGTTATAGTGTCATACCACCAATGGGACTCTACACATTCTGAAGAGGAAACAGCCCATGCTGTGTCTAAGTATTCCTCTGCTGAAATGAGAAACACCTATAAGTGAGCATTTGTGATCTTATTACCACCTCAGAAATCAACATCAACTGACCCTTAAAAGGAGTGGTTTAAGCAACGAACTTTGAGAGAAGAGCAATGTACTCTGCACTGACCAGAAGGAAGGTGTTCTTTCTGTATCCCCTGTTTATTATACTATGGGTAGAGTATCTCTTTTCCAAAATGCTGGGAACACAAAATGTTTTGGATTTCAGATTTTTCTGAATTTTGGAATATCTACATTGTAATTTCTAGTTGAGCATTCCTAATCCCAAAACCTAAACTCTGAAATACTTCAATAGGCATTTCCTTTGAATATCATGTCAACACCCAAAAAGTTTTTGATTTTGTTCAACAAAATACTAGCAAACTGAATAACAGCAGCGCATCAAAAAGTTAATTCACCACAGTTCTGTGCACTTCATTCCCATAATGCAAGATTGATTCAACATACACAAGTCAATAAATGTGATTCACCAAATAAGCAGGATTTCAAATAAAAAAGCAGACCCAGAAAAGCTGTTGAAAACATTCAAAATCCCTTTATGATAGAAAACCCTCAACAAATTAGGCAACAAAGGGAACAGACCCCAAAATAATAAGAGTCATCTATGACAAACTCATAGCCAAACATCTGAAGGCATTCCGTTTGAAAACCAGCCCAAGACAAGGATGCCCTCTCTCAACACAACTATTCCACATAATCCTGGAATTCCTAGCCAGAGTGATCAGACAACAGAAGGAAATAGAAGATATCCAAATAGGAAAAGAAGAAGTCAAACTGTCATCCCATGTACAAAATTCAGTAACACTTCTGTACACCAAAACCGTTGAAGCTGAGAGCCAAATTAGGAACTCATCTCAATTGCAAATGCCAAAAAATAAAAATAAAACACCTAGGACTACATCTAAAAGATCTCTACAAGGAGAACTACAAAACACTAAAATCAGATATGACACAAACAAATGGGAAAATATTCAATGCTCATGCAGTAAAAGAATCAATACCATTAAAATGACATACTGCCTAAGGCAATCCACAGATTCAGTGTTATTCCTATCAAATGATCAATGCCACTTTTCACAGAGTGAAAAATTAAACCAATTCTAAAATTCATATGGAACAAGTGAAGAGCCTGAATAGCCAAAGCAACCCTGAGCAACAAAAACAAAACTGGAGGCATCCCTTTACCTAACTTCAAACTGTACTATAAGGCCACAGTAACAAAAACAGTGTGGTCCTGGTACAAAAACAGACACATAGACCAATAGACAAATATGAAAAATTAGAAATAAAACTGTATGCCATCTGTTCTTTGACAAAGTGGACAAAAAATAAGCAATGAAGAGTTGATTCTCTATTCAATAAATGGTGCTGAGACAGAATGAGAGAAAATATTTACAAACAATGTGTCCAACAAAGGTCCCATGTCCAGAACCCGTAAGTAACTAAAACAACTCAGCAGGAAAAAATAAATAACCCTATTAAAAAGCAGGCAAAAGATATGAACAGACAATTCTCAAAAGAAGACATACAAATAGCAAAAAATATATGGAAAAATGCTCAACATCACTAATCATCAGAGAAAAACGAATCAAAAGCACAATAAGATACCATCTCACACCAATTAGAATGACTGTTAATAAAATTTCAAAAGTATATCAATTTGGTCATCATGTATAATAATTTTTATATGTTGCTGGATTGAATTTTTTAGAATTTTTGATAATTTTTATGTATGAATTTATTAGATACTTTTTTTTAATTTCTGGGATTAATGTGCAGCAGGTGGAGGTTTGTTACTTAGACAAACGTGTGTCATGGTGGTTTGCTGCACAGATCAAACTATCACCTAGCTATTAAGCCAAGCATGCATTAGATATTTTTCCTAATGCTCTCCCTCCCTTCAAATCCCCCTGTCAGGACCCAGTGTGTGGTGTTCTCCTCCATGTGTTCATGTGTTCTCATTGTTCAGCTCCCACATAAAAGTGAGACTTGTAATCTTTAGTTTTCTGTTTCTGTGCCAGTTTTCTGAGGAAAATTGCTACCAAGTAATTCATGTCTGTGCAAATGACATGATCTCATCCTTTTTTATGGTTGCATAGTATTAGATGGTGTATATGTACTGCAGGGTTTTTTTATCCAGTTTACCATTGGTGGGCATTTGGGTTGATTCCATGTCTTTGCTGTTGTGAAGTTCTGATATCAAGGCAATATCAGTCTCACAGAATAAATTGAGACATGTTTTCTCCTTTTTTTGTGAAAATAAAAGTCAAAAATAACAGATGCTGGCAATGCTGTGAAGAAAAAGCAATGCCTATGCAATATTGGTGGAAACCTGAATTAGTTCAGCATTGTGGGAAGTAGATTGGAGACTTTCATACCCAAAGGAATATAAATCATTCTATTGCAAAAATACATGGTAGAGTATCTTCATTGCAGCAATATTCACAATACCAAAGATGTGGAATCAACCCAAATGCCCATCAGTGATAGATAGGATAAAGAAAAGGTAGTACATACACATCATGGAATACTGTGCTGCTACATCATGGAATACCATGCTGGAATACTATGCAGTCATAAAAAGAAATGAGATCATGTCCTTCACAGAAACACGGATGGA